>NW_027468598.1:16550095-16657595 GCF_046254945.1 Alosa pseudoharengus | reverse complement strand
CAGCATCACTTCATGTGGAGTCGCCTTGGGGCTTCCTCTTTTCAAAAATATGGAATTACATAATTAGGATCATGTACCAATATGAGAACATGCTGCTACATGACATACTTTATGTTGCGCTTATGATTAAAATGACCATATAGCACTTTTCTACTGCAATAAACATGTATGTAAAAATAATCTGCTGCTTTAGGTTTTTTACTTCATGGCATTGTTGGTCTCTGTCTATATGCCTCAGGCACTGTATCAATTTGTCTGGGCACAATCAACAATACTACAACAATATAAGCAACAAATCCATACAGTATTCACTCGAGCACAAAAACGTGCACAATACATAAAGCATAAAGAGAGCCAAAACATGGCAAAGAGGAAACATGAAGCCTAGTAAATGATTTATGCCATAATCTGGTGTCGCTAAGCGCTGTTGTACGATCTGCCACCAGTGACGGATGAAGCGTATCACTGGATTGTATACTATATAGTAGGCTACCCTACTTTTGTGCTTTGTGTTGTGTTTTGAACGAATTGTACATTCTGGGACATATTTGTCAAACAATGGCTGGTAATTCTGTTTGCTTGGCGAACAATCAGAATCTGATTGAACTGTGCCACACTGCGTGCGCCGCAGTAATAGCTTTTTGTCGACGCTCCCATGAGGTACAGTAAGTGTTGTAGAGGTTAACACTGTATGAAATACGGAGCTGTTCTAAACTGACTCTCACAACTGCAGCGCCCCACCCCTCCCCCCCCACCTCTCCCCAAACCCACCCAACCTGGCTGATTTGTGCAGCGATAAGCACCGTGGGTGGGAGGATGCGAGAGGGAAGTCCGACATCAATTAATAACCCGGATAGCGGCTGACTCCGGCGCGGATCCGGGCCTTGTCCGGCCCCAACCCGGTAGGCTGATATCTGCGAATGGGCTTGGGAGCACATGATGTATCTGTTCTCTGGGATGAGCAGGACGTAGGAGGCGAGAGCCTCTACTGTAATAATCCACCGCAGCCCCTTAAAGCGCCTGGGTCCTCCGGAGACAAATAAACCTTAAGATGAAGGTATGCGGCATCCCCTGTGCTTAAAAAAGGGAAGAGGATATTAATGAAATCATATTGCTCTGAATATTCTAATGGAAGTGTGGGCTATAATACTTACTGACGCAATCAGTGCAATCAGCATTAAGAACACCAATGGGACTACAAGTGAACTTTTGAAGAGAGAAGAAGAGAGCTGCATGTAGGCTACAGTTGTATCTGATGTTTTTACACTAGGTATTATCCTTTTGTTTTCATTTTGCATAAATTCAGAGAGTTAAAAAAACATTTTCTTTTGTCCCTGTGACATACTTAAACAGAGAAATTTGTGAGAGAGATTTATGAGTCTTTCACTTTCTTTCTAGATGTTTCTGTGCTTTTTCCGAGACATGTGTGAGTTGCTTAAAGAGCACGAATAGGCGACTTAAAGGTCACTGTGAAGTTTAAATGCTTGAGCTGAAAACTGCTCATTATGTAAAAAAGTCATCACTCTATTTTCAAAATGGTAACCTTAATGAGTGTGATTCCTATAACAGAGCCTTCCTTGCCTGTGACTATTATCTTGATGGATAACTGTTTTACTTTCCCAGGCCTCTGAGGAGCTGGACAGGGAATGTCAACTCAATTATGGCTTTGTTGCCGCTTTTGGCTTCCAACACAAAAAGGAAGCGACTGTTTTCGAGACATAAAATACTTTTTATTTTTTTGCCGTTTCACAGTGCACTTGCCTACCCACACACGTGGGTGTACCATACAGTCTACTCGACAACCAATCTGTTTGTAAAACAAAAAAATGCGCACAGCGTTTATAATCACAGTCCTGATTTTATTACCTCTTTATCCTCTCAAATACCCGCTCTTTGAAAGTCCTGCTCTAGTTTAAGGGTCTACATTTCTTTTCAAAACAGAGACATTTCTCAGTAGAAACGCGCAAGCTTGTTGGCATATGTGTTATGATGACTAATCCTTTCCTGGTAAACATATCAGTGTATCATGGCTAAGTCTTTCTTCTTCACATGCAAGTGACTGAAAATATGACAAAACGCAGGTTGTTAATGAATTCCATTCCATAGAATTGTATTGAATGTTAATGCAGTCATGAGATTAAAGTAATGAACCAAGGCTTGTTCCAGCTCTTCCCTGGAATATCTAAATTTTCTTAAACACACACAAACACACACACACACACACACACACACACACACATTAGCTTTAGCCGTCCGCCCACTCCACTCTATGTGTGGTGAAAATGTAAAATAATTGGCAGGCTGATGTGCCTGTCTCTTTGGAAGCCTCCCCATTTTCACTATTGGGCCCTGCTGAATTTATTCATCTGATTAAGGCCCAGGGGGAATCCCAGTATCATTTTAAAGCATGGCTACCGTCATGGTGGCTATCTATCAGAGCAGAAGGTCTGTATATAACTCCAAACACAAGCATTGATGGCAGGCAGGATTTACCCGATTCATCTACATAGATCTATTTCATTCAAGAACATCTCTGCACAGAGACCACTAAAACTTGAGTGTTCAAAATTAATATTAAGGTTATGACTTGTCTGATCCCAAGAGTTCATTACTGCTATAAGCCACTATGTGCATGCCAGGGTTTGATAACGATGATCTTAAATGGCTAAGGTCTGCTGTAATTAACCAAAGCTCTCTACTAAGGTCATGGCAGGATTTAAAGAACATGCAGCGCGGAGAGAAAATAATAAATTACGGTTGTCCCCCGACACACTAAACAACCTTCCAATAAACTTCACAGCTCAACACTTTGCGATTTTTAAGCGTACCAGTCATTTCAGTCAGTCCCTCCTTGCATCTGCAGCCAAGCTTCAAAACAAATTTCGGCAAGAAACTGAATCAAATGTTAAAGGGTTTATGTTCTGAGACCAGTGGAACAATGATGGCGGAGGGGAAAAACTTTGCAGAGCGACTCTGATAAGACAGCTAAAAGAGTAATGACTTCGGATTAGGAGTCCTGTGTATTATAATCCCTTTCTTTTCCTCTCACAATTTTGACTGCGATAAATTCACCAGCCACTGAATATGCTTGTGCAGACATAATTATTCAGAAATCTGGCAACTGTACGTTTGTGTTTGTCGAAACAACAAAGTATAAACCCCGTAGTCTTGTGTGAATATCCAGAAAATCAGACCAGCTTTGGCGGGCACCCCAGAACAAGCATCTGTCAAAACAAATGGTTCTCATTTCGGAAAAATAAATAAATATATAAATGCATTAGTAATCCATTGGAGAAGAACCCATATCCATAACAAAGCACAGAGATATTTCACCACAAACAGACGTGATGATGCCAGAGCTGAATTTATGTTTCAAATAAATCTTTCCAATGGCCACTTTTTAGCTTAGTTGCGAAATGATGAATAAAATGGAACTGATAACCATGTAATTATTTCAAAAAGAGAAACATTTTAAAGTGATGCCAGACGTGTCGACTCAGACATGAATAATTCTGGGTGTTTTTTTTTTTTTTCCAAAAGAAAGAGTCTTCATTTCACATCAGGCTTTAGAACAAAAGTAGCATTTAAATCAAAACACAAACTTAAGCTGCTACATGTCCATCATACTATTATTAAGCTCATTTTATTTCCAGTCTCTTGCAACACAGTATGAAAAGCCCCTTCAGCACCAAAATTTTACATGTTTTTTTTCATAATTTATAAACCACTAACCTAGAGGAAAATCACACTGTAGAGCTTTAATGGTGGTGTCTTCGTTTCTGAACCTCCAATGTCCTGAAAAGAGCTAATTAGGTCACTGCCTTCATTAGAAGCCTTGTTTGGAGATTGGATTGCTCCAGCCCATCTGCCTAATGAGTTGATAAGGTCTCAACTCCCATTAAAATATCTACCACTGAGGAGAATAAAATATATTGAATTCTATTATTGTCATCATAACTTAATCTGACTACTTAACATTGCCAGAAAGCCATCTTCTTTTTTTGTCTGACTCTTTCTTTCATGCTTGCGTTTTTTCATCCCAACTTCTATTTCTCAGCAGCTGGACAGGGATTCTGCTGTGCTTCTGAAACTCTCTCACCAATGAAGTCATAATCTCCCCATCTGCTCAGAAGTCAATGCCTTGTCTGCTCAATGGACAATATTGCACATGCTTCAAGAACTTAACCCCCTTCTAGCACTACACCAGAGAACATTGTGTAGGTTCTTACAAGGACTTCTGTTTCAGTGTTGCCTAATACTGTCTGTCTATTCATGTCTTTCATAGAATTGATGCATTATACAATCCAACAAGCAGCAAGCAGCCAAATGCAGCACTTAAAAAGTAGGCACAAAAGTGAGCACTGCATAACTTGTCCTTTCAGATTTGTGGACCTTTCAATTTTGCTGATAGAGATCTAGTGCTCCACCTCTGCTGAAGAGGAGCTGTCTTCTTTAAATTGCTAGAGACCTTATCTCGTCAGAAGCTGTGCCAGGTGCAAGTTTTGATCATTTTAGGTCAGAGTGATAGCTTAATAACGGGGGAAGCTGCAGGCCTGGATACCTCACACAATTATGCTGTTACTGTCGTCTGCCGGTTAAAATGATCTTGTAACATGTTCAACTGGGATCATGGATAGTACTACATGCTCGTGACCATGACTGAATTCAATAGAGACAACAAAATTAGATATATGTGGTCTTTATCATCAAAACAAGTTCTGTTTTATTTAACCTTTGTTTTATTTTTTCTTTCTTTCTAGATATCAGGCAGGGGCACAATGCAATAACACTTCTGACAGTGGCCTACACACTCACTGGTACAGGTTGTGATATCCCTCAAACACTGTCCACCTGCTCATCCATCAGAATTAAATATACCATAAATGTCTGGGCTTATTGAAACAAATCAGTGTGAACCGCTCATTAAGTGCTGAGCGGGATTTAACTCGAGGTCTATGAGATTCAATCTTGTGCTTGGCTCCGAGGTTAATCAAAACCGCAGCCCCGTTGCCATGGCTAGCTCTTTCCCTGGGCTGCGCTTTGGAGGACTTCCTGTTGCACGGGATACATCCTCAAGTAGCGTTTCTTTACAAATGGAAAAGATACTCTCAATTTTTACGCTTAATTAAAGCAATGCACCAGGGCCACGTGCCCCCTGGCTATGCGAGCGCTCTAACCTCGGCTCAGCATCAGTGCAAGGGGCCTGTTTGAATCTGAAACGGTGTGACAGCCGGCAGCAGAACCAGGCGCAGCAGCCGCTACAGAGGGGAATGAGGCCCTCACCCTCCCTCCCTCCCTCCCTCCCTCCCTCTCGCCCCACTGCCCCTCTCCTCTCCACCTGTACCCTGCCACAGTAAACGCTGCCAGCAGGCAATGAGGCCCTCCAGCAATCCAACTTAAAGAGTGGCTTTAAAGAGGACGGCAATGGATGGAGATGGGTGGTGGCAGGAGGCAGAAACGATGGCGGTGGTGGTGGCGATGGTGTGGGTGAAGGTGTGTGTGTGTGTGGGGGGGGGGGGGGGGGGGGTGTTGGAGGCACTACACGAGGGGAGAGGGGGTACCTGCAGAGTAATCCACAAATTAGGAGACAGGAAATGGGGAGATCATTACCTTCGACTGTAAATTAGGCGGCTCATCAGCCCATACCCGGGGCAGAGCGCGGTGTGGAAAAAAAGCCCCAGTACTTCAGAAAACGGGTGGGGGGTGGGTTTGCGGGGTAGGAGGAGTGGAAGAGAGAGAAAGAGAGAGTGAGAGAGAGAGAGAGAGAGAGAGAGAGAGAGAGAGAGAGAGGGAGAGAGCAGCCAGGCTCTGGCTCTAATGATAAACACCATTAGCCATTGTGCACGACACTAATGCGCCTATCAGGGGAGAGCAGGCTGCCACCAGGATAAACCTGCTGGCTCCACTAATCACAGTCTTGTTCCTGGCGGGGGCTTCTGCAGCGAGCAAGGTAAGGAGGCAAGGGAGGGGGGGGGGGGAGCCAATTGCTGCTGCGCACCTGGGGCACTCACAGGTAAAAGTTAATCATTACTTCCTAATAAAAGAGCAGGATGGAGAGAGGGGCATTGGGAGGCTGCATGTGCAGTGCGGTGGCACCCTGTAGGAGGGTGAGATTCCCAAATTTCACTTGGGCTTGGCACAGCTAACTGTGCATTAAAAGTGATCTGGACTGTCAACTGGTTGTTCAACCCATTTCTGTGTCTGTGGGTTTTAGATAGACTAGCTGCTATGGGTCCAAAAGGACATGGCTAGAATTTGTCCATTTGGTGCCACCAAGAGAAAGTGAGTAGTTCACTTCTGTGTAGACGTCAAGAAGAGCGAAGATTCCAGCGGAGTGTCCAATTAGCAGCAATGGTTTTACTTTTCCGTTTTGTATCTCAGAGTTCGAGAGCTTTCTCTTCACCTATTCTTTCATATCTTCTTTCTTTCTCTTTCTTCCTTCCTTCCTTTCTATTTCTTTCTTTCTTTCTTTCTTTCTTTTTTTCTTTCTTTCTTTCTTTCTGTTTCTTCCTTCCTTCCTTTCTATTTCTTCCTTTCTTTCTTTCTTTCTTTCCTTCTTTCTTTCTTTCTGTTTCTTCCTTCCTTCCTTTCTATTTCTTTCTTTCTTTCTTTCATTCATTCTTTCTAAGTGCTTCCTGGCAAGGCTTTTACCACAATGGGAAAGAGTGTAGTGAGGGCATGTGGGCTGTGTAGAGTAGAGGGGAAATGAAAATGTAAAACTCTGAATGAATAAGCAGTAATGAAATAATCCGGCATGCGAGCCAATCAATACATGCGACTTCTGTTAAAATGAAGAAAATTTAATTTTTGCACAGCACTCATCAGCTTAATCTGTTTAAACAGAAACAATGGGCCCCAATGAGTAACATGACTGCTAAGTACACAACCGAGCAGAAGGAAAATCAGTTCAACCATTTGTGTTTTCTCTCTCTCTCTCACACACACACACACACACTTTTTTTTGTCTGGTGTTACTCACAAACAAACACAGAGACTATCACCCCCCCCCCACACACACACACACACACACACACACACACCACCTCATACACACACACACACACACAAACAAAGAAACCGAGAGAGAGAGAGAGAGAGAGAGGGAGAGAGAGAGAGACAATCAGATTTGCAGTGCAGTCTGGGATTAATCAAGTTGAACAGCGTGAGTACAAGGAGGAGGAGGAGAGGGGTGAGAGAGTGAGGGATAGAATGAGAGAGAGAGAGAGAAGACTGCCATCTTCTCCCCGTCGTCTTATCTGGCTGTCTCGCTACCTCCCATGCCCATCCATCGCCTGCCAGCCTGCTTCCATGCCCGGCTCCCCACCTCAGTGTTTGCCCACCCCCCCCCGTGTCTCCCGCCGGTTCCGCTGGCTTTCAGCGTCCCGTTTGCGGGCAGGGAGATAATCAGAATCTAGTGTTCTGTGAAGGAGACATTTGTCTTTCTCCCTACCACATTCTTTTTTTTCTGTTCTTTTCTTTCTTGCTTTCTGTTTTTTTTTTTTTTTTTTTTTTTGCCTGTGTGGAATCGGAATCATGAGCGCATGCTTCCCAGGCGCTGGCATTCTACTAATGCCCTGGAATGCCATCGGCACTGACGAGACGCAAATCAGGGAGGCACAGAGAAAATTAGCAACTAAGTGTGTGTGTGTGTGTGTGTGTGTGTGTGTGTGTGTGTGTGTGTGTGTTTGTGTGTGTGTGTGTGTGTGTCTGTGTGTGTCTGTGTGCGTGTCTGTGTATGTGTGTTTGTTTGCATGTTGGCATGCATGTGTGTACATGTATGTATACACAACCAGGCATATATAACTAAATGTGTGTGTGTGTGTGTGTGCGTGTGCGTGTGCGTGTGTGTGTGTGTGTGTGTGTGTGTGTGTGTGTGTGTGTTGTGTCTTTGCACATGTACTGTACATGGACATGAATGAATGTTTCATGCATCCAAACAGCGGTGCGGTCATCCACATGGGAAAGAAGACCGGAGACTTTCATGAGCCTCATTCATTTTTCATTGGCCAGGTTCATGGGGATTGTCAATGCGGCACCCCAGAGAAGCACCTGACAGCACACACGCAGGGAGGACATATGGTAAAACTTCACATTACAAAGCCCTAGCCAGCCACACCATACTTACCATATCATTAGCCACAGATAGAGTAGCACTCTAATTAGCTAGGTGAGACAGCATGTTGTTAACTCCATGGTTGCATGTGCCACAACCTAGATACTGACCTTACATGCATTTAGTTGTCAGTTGTCATAACTAAATATGTTACATGCCTCTACACTGTACTTAATAATGTAGATGCGAGATGAAAGTTGCAAGAACATATGTGTGTATATGACTATATACACACAAAGAAAAAAAAGGAAAGTTATGCTTTATGTTTCCTGTATGCGATGCTTGTAAATATGATGTAAGGACTTGTTGTTCTGATCATATTCATAGTTCCCTCACAAGGGAATAAATGTGATAGGAGAGTGAATGCCTGTCAGAAAGCCTGTTTTAGTGTCATGTTTAAAGGAATTGAGAACAATTTGCTCTGAAGTCAACCCTGTTGACTAAAATAAACTTGCATTAGTTGTTGTCCCAGGCAATAGCCCATTTCTCTGCCTTTATGTTCCTGCATATGGCTGATTACAATCCTCGCAGGCGAGCGTGCTGTCGGTTACCGTGCACCCCTGTGCAGTGCAGTGACATTGTTTCCGAATGACAGAGATTTTCACCGCAATTAGCATAAAATAGATCCTCTTGGGCCTCGCCAATGGAGAGTAAAGCACGGAAATTTCCGCAGGTGTTCAGTGGCGCAAGGTAACACAATCTGTTCCAGGCAGAATGCAAATGAAATGACACAATACTGCCAAGATAGTTTTCCCCTCTGAGGGGTACTGATGACAGGCCAACCACAAGGGTAACATATGTCAAAATCATTTTCATTGTAATTAGTTGGTTTTGTGTATATATTTTATTAAATTCATACTAGTCGTGGGGCATTAGGGAGGTTTATTTTTTTCATATTAGATGAAAAAAACAACTAATTATGGTTGAAATACAAAAAAACACTAATAAACAGCATTCACGTTCAAAGGGTTCGTGTTCGGTATTGCCAGAGCCTGCTTCTGGCTGGTGTCTAAATTCTCCGCCTCTCCTCTTGGAGCAAGGTAGGCACGGGTTTGGATGCGAATTCGAGATGAGATTATAATGTTCACGCTGCTCAAGCTGTTGGCAAATCATTGATCTATCTTAGTGTTCGGCACAAAAAAGGCATCTCTCGGTGGCACAATAAAACCAAAACCCCATTGCTAAGATGATACTTACTTACGGGTAACACTGTGGATTAAATAAGAATCAAATTACAGTGGAAGATCACTGAAGACTCCATTGCCTCTATGTCTGTAGCAGTAGGCCATTGTGCAGAAGAGTAAGTAAAAGGAAATTCTTCCTTTGTATATTATGTGCAAGTCCATTAGCAAGTATTGATATTCCAATCACATGAGAGAGATATCGATCGATACCTGTCATGAAGCAATTATTGTCCTTCAGGAAATAAAAACGGGGCATTTCGTGGTCGTGTACCGACTGTGGTGAATATCATCCGTATAATGACTTGTGGAAACATCTGACCCAGACCTTATGTCTGATGGAGCCGATGAGAATATTTCCAGTCAACATCAATTTGTACGTGTAATTGTTATTGCTGCATCGGCACGGTCCCTGTTGTAGCGGCGCATCTGCAGAATCTACAAAGCGTGCGCCACCCTCCCGGTCTGACACAAACAATCAAACAAACTCCTCAATTCTCAACGCCACCGTTGGCTTTCAAATGCATTTAGCGTGAGAATAAAGACACCAAAACAAAAAAGTCAGCATAAATGAAGTTCACCCCCTCCACTCAACACCCCCCTCCTCCCACACACACACACACACCCCTGTGTTGTGATACCGCAGTCGTTTGCATTTTGACAACCGTTTACTTCTGAGATCTAAAGGGAGCTTCAGACAGGTCCGCCGCAGCAGATGAACATAATTGATGCAGCGCCGTCCGCTAGTCATTTCACCGAATTCTTTCAACTGCCAAACTGTGCCTGGCTTGTGCAGCAGCGTCACGAACACATGCCCAGATGTCCGCGGAACACCGAGCCCGCTCGCCTGACACACACACACAGGCACAGACACACACACACACACACACACACAGACGCACACACACACAAACACACCCACACGCACGCACAGGCTCATCTTGGGGGGAAATGTGAAGCCCTCAAGAGTCGGGAGTCGATAGCTGAGGCGCTAATGCGTCAAGCGCCAGGATGCGCCAGGCTGCCGATGGTTGCTAAGCTACGTGATGGGGACTAGGCTTAATTGCACTGCAGGTTTCTATGAGAGCTGATTTGTACCTGTTTTTCCGGCGTGGGATTCTGGGAATTCGATGCGCAAGCCCCCGATTAACCTGAGGCACACGTTGCAGTAATTTTACAATAACTCACGTGCAACTCTGTTCAATGGGAGGGCAGGAGCAGCGTGTGCTGAATGGGTTTAATAAGCCTAAGCAATACTTCCACAATGTGTTGGAAAATGAGATGGTGGCTAAATTATGAGGGACAAGGCCCATCTATGTGCCCTTAGAATTCCTGTGGGAGGTGAGGTGAGGTGGGGTGGAGGAGTGAGGTAGGGTGGTTGGGTGGGTGTTGTTGGAGGGGGAGGGGGGGTGTTGGTTTTTGCGCTTCAACCATCTTTAACTGATAAGTGTGAGCCTCTACTTAACCCGTGCTGGTGGATGCAAGTTCGCCCACATGGGAGGGAGTCTTCTTTATAATGTCATCACTTATTGCGAGTGTAATATCAGTGTCCCGGGGTGTGAAGTAATGGAGCTGCTATCAAACTGCCACAGCAGGCTGGCACCGACACACACACTCACCAGCTCTCTCACTCTCTCTCTCTCACACACACACACACACACTCTAATGTAAGCCACCGAGGCTGGGTTGTCATTAACAGTCCTAACACATGCATGGTGTTGTTGTTTTACAGCTTGCCCAAAGGCAGAACACTTCGGCTCCTGAAATGAAATGCTACCGCGACTCTGAATGCGCCATTGAAGTTTTATGCCCTTCCCTCATAATCACTGTCTATAACACCCACACAAAACAGCGACTTGCATGCTCTAAATAATTGAAATATATGTCAGAAAAACCTTGCCCTCTTTAGAGCAGGACTGAGAATGCGATGGTACTGCAGCTTCCTTTCGTTTTAACGGGGCTCTTTAAAAAACTCCGGAGGAGGCAGGGAGCGGTGTTTTGGCTCAGTTTCAGGTCTGTGCCGAGGTGGAGACCTCTTTACAGAACTGGGATTAGCCCCAGTGTTGTTTTCTGCTATGTCTCGCTGCGACTCAGCAAAAGTCTTTGTCGCGCGGCACACACTGGTTCCCGGGATCCTATGCAGGCCACAGGTCCTCCGGTAATCAATGTTGATGAATGAGCGGGAAGGCTCTCTTTATTCCAGACCTCGGTGAATAGAAAGTTTCCATTATCTCTCACAATGTATTCACTCCATCACAGTGACAGGGCTGAGGCGAGGCACACTCTACTGCCCTTACTCCGTGGCCCGTACCTGCCAGCCTCCGTCTGCTGCACATGCCCGAGGATGGAGGGAGAGAGAGAGAGAGAGAGGGAGGGAGGGAGAGAGAGAGGGAGAGGGAGAGGGAGAGAGGGAGAGGGAGAGGGAGAGGGAAGGGAAGAGAGGAAAAGGTAAAGAAAAAAGATGAAAAAAGAAAAGTGCTTAATGTGGACTACGTGGACCAGACTGACAAAGCCAAGGGGATCAGACAGGGCACACAGCAGGTGCACGTGTAAGGGAGGGACAAAGGAGGGACAGCAGGGGAGTGGAGGAGGAGTGTGTGTGTGTTTAGGTGTGTGTGTGTGTGTGTGTGTGTGTGTGTGTGTGTGTGTGTGTTTAGGTGTGTGCATGTGTGTGTGTTTAGGTGTGCGTGTGTGTGTGTGTGTGTGTGTGTGTGTGTGTGTGTGTATGCTTGGGGGTCAAACGAATTAGAGCGTTTACACCTTCAGCGTCGGCATGGCAGCTAACTCCCGCCGCGAGACACCTTTTCAGCAGGGGCCTTGAGAATGTGGCGTGAACGAGGTCATCCGTTCTATTAGGGAGGGAACGGCGACGAGGCAGAGCGATGAGCAAATCGCCACCGTGACTGCAGCCGCCTCCGCGGCCGCCGCTGTCTTCATCGTCATCACCGTCATTGAGGACGGGAGAGACTCATTTTCCCCAAACAGCTTTTTGATATTTCAATGATTCTCTCCCTCTCTCTGTCTCTCTCTCTGTCTCTCTCCATGACTCTCTCTCTCTCTCTCTCTTTCTCTCGCCATTAGCCGAAGCGTAATAGGCCAAAGCTGCTAGCGTGTGCTTCGGCACCCTGGCTCATTGCCTTTTAATGCTGTTGATCAGAGAAAATGACTTTGTTCTTTTCCCTTTACCTTTTCACTCTCCACCAAGGTCAATTACCCATCCATTAGTGCCTTTCATTGCTGCGCACTGCATAGCAGTATATCACAAAGCTGCACACAACATAGCAGACACCGCACGCCTTGACTGCCAGGGAAATAGGTCGGAGCAGGTACACACGGCTGCAGCTCTGAATGGCACATTATATTCACCGGACTTACAAGCATTAGCGGGAAAGCGTCGTGGCCCGTTATTTGGTGTAAACCAATTACTTATTCAGGCAGGAGCAACTACAGCCTTTAGAGAAGGGGGCCACGGGCTTTGGAAACGGTAATAGTGAACTTGATGAAGTGGATCATGGATCAGGAGTCCCCCTTTTTACCTTTCGTTCAAATGAAGTACGGCACCGTTCCCTCAAACTACCCGGATAAAAATTGTTATAGAATAAAACCTGGCGTGTGTGGGTGCAACAGCGGAAAATGCCCATTAATTGGTGCACACCCAAATATATTGGCAGCCATCCCTGCCAGTTTCTTTCCATTAGGTGTTATCAGGACACAAACACGCTTTGTTGTGAGTTTTGTGCTTTTGAGTGGCGCCAGATGTCTAGTTTGCAAGAAAAGGGGGCCGTCAGCCAGATGATCAAACAGAACAGGCCCGCAACCGAGTGAATGCAATAATTATCATTAATACAGGAAGGACGGAATTAAAGAAATAAATACATATGAAATAGCCCTGTCTTCCTTTCAAGTGGAGTGATAAATTCAATCATGTCTCATTTTCTGACTCTCCAATGAAACATTTAATTCTATCGCTGCCTGCCCGCTACACACATGGATGGAGATTTTTGTTTCTGGACCAGATTAAGTAGCCAGCAGTCTAATAAACAAACAGTAAAGACAGTTCAGCATACCGATAGCTTTTGCAGGATTCACAGTAGTGAAATATATTGATATAAGGTTCACAAAAGAATCTGAGAAATACTGATACTGATGTTATTTCAGTTGAAGCATGAATATCACAGAACAGGCATAGAATTCCACTTATGGTTTTAATCCAATTGTGATATGCAGACAGGCTTGCTTAAATACAATGCTGCACTGACTCAAATTCAAACAGCAGGCAGACCTTTCCACAAATAATTGTTAATACTGCATTGCAAGGAAACAAAATTGAAGAAAGAGTCCACCAACTAACTTCAGACAAAGACAAGTTAATAACATACATGCAGCAAAGTTCAATGTTTAGTTTACAACTGGTGAGTTGCAGAGGAAAAGAGAGGGAAGAAATACTTCTCAAAGGTGCCTTGATTATAACGACCCCCAAATGGGAATCCGATATTTGCCCAGCAGTGATTGAGACATTTTGTTCCTGTGTAAATCGCACAGATACCGGTGGCAGTGTGGGTCCCTGAGTAGAACTTAAAGGAGAACTCCTTTAGATGCTGTTGATGAGAAACAGGAAATGATCCTTCCCCAGCTCGATGGCCAGAGCGCTCCCCTATCAATCCCAGCATGCTTTGAGCAATATCCAGTGACAAGCGGATAGATAGAAGACAATATCCTGAGTCCCTGTGTGGTGCAATCATGCGCTCTGAGACTTGGAGACCCAGAGTTGCTGGCAATAACCACCCACTCCCCCCATCACACTCCCTCCAAACCACCCAGTGAACCACACTGAACTCTAGTCGTTGCACCGGCTTTCATCATTGTAGTACTCCTGGCCCTATGCACACCTGCCTTTTGTACATCCCTCACTACCCCTCCTCCGCTTCCCTCTGGGACCCTTGGGACCCGCAAACTTTTGGTGTGGGGGGGGGGGGGGGGGTTGTTCGCTTGGGTGAGGCTGGGATGGGTCGGTTGCTGCTGCTACGTTCGGTGTCTTTAACAAGAGTTGCCGGGAACAGAAGGAGGAATGCTTCCAAGTGAGAATCAAACCGAAGCACCATGGAGACCGACATTATGTCTGATGTATCTTCCCCAGAAGGACCTTCCTCTTCCTCCTCCGCGGCTGCTACTACTTATTCTTTCTCTCGCCCTCCTCGCTCGATTCGCTTGGTGCAGCAACACCTACATGCTTCATTGATTTAATATCTACGTTCCCTTTTTTATATAAATAAAAGAATTCTTGGCCAATTCGGTTAATATGTCTGAAGTCATAGAACAATTCAGAGCCGATGTCTGCACTCTCAGGCAAGTCTACATAGCAGTGTGCCTCTTTCAAAGGCTGCCATTCCAATCATTTATGTCACTGAATACAGTGTCAAAGCAAATAAGATTGAATCTCATTCAGCCACAACCTTGATTTCCACAAAGGGTCAAATGAACTGATCACAAACAAAAGGCGAATCTGGTGACGAGCATTTGTGGAGTTTAAAATGTAAGCAGACTGCAAGCAGTGGACCGTATCAATTATCACCAGCTGCTTAGTCTGGTGGAGCCAGTGCTGTAATTTAACAGCAGTCCTTTTTTTGCTTTCCTATAGTGTACTGCAGAGTTTGGTGGGCACGGTTGTTCAATTTCAGAACTTTACAGGGTTTTTTTTCTCTCTCCCTCTCTCTCTCTCTGCTCCTGCGGACAGCATGATGTTCCGATTAACATGGAGACTTCTCAGGTGTGTAAAATAGAGCAATCGGTCCAATAACTGCAGGTAGTAAGGGACCACAATGCTGGGAATTTGGAGCTGCCGCGCATCTCAATGAGGAACTAATCATTCCACAATTGTGCCAAGTTTTAACAAGGCTTGTGCAATTCTGACAAACAAAAGGATATTTAAACGATAATCTCCCTCGTTCACACATACAAAACGAAAAAGCTCAAGACAATGAGAGAAAATAGGGAGCAAAATGCTTAACATTCCAACTGCAGGCATTTTCTGGCTTAAAATATGCAGCTGGTATTGTGAGAGCAATTTTCTTATTGAATTGAGATAAAAAAAAAAGATTGATTCAAATACTTAAGTAAACCTGCACTTCCATTTGCAGGCCCACTTTCTCACTGGTAGGGCCACCAGTTTGAATGAGACTGGGGGGGGTTGGGCACCAAATTCCACGGCAAGCAATTATGGCGAAAATAAGACTTTTACAAATATGGGGCATAATCACCCTCGGCCACTGAGACAAGGCCAAACATGGCGGATAATGGAGGAGGCAGAGAAGTAAGTCTAAAATAATTAGCTAATTAAAGGTGTGAAGTAACAAAGACGAGGCGGTTGGAGCAGGACTCAAGGTCAAATACATTTAAATGCTAATTCAAATAACTTGATCGGTGTGTATGTGTATGTGTGTGTGTCTGTGTGTGTGTGTGTGTGTGTGTGTGTGTGTGTGTATCTCGCACATGTTTGTGTGTATGTATAGACGTATTTCTGTGTGTCTGTGTGTGTGTGCATGTACGTGTGCTTGAATGTGATGGGATGAATGTGTGTGTGCGCGCGCACGCACGTGTGTGTGTGTGTGTGTGTGTGTGTGTGTGTGTGTGTGTGCATGAGTGTGTGCTTAAAGGAACACATGCAAATGAAACCATCTGCTGGAGTTTGGAATAGCTTTCCTTTTTTCCGCTGAAACCAATAACCTCACACTGAGTTTAAAAAAAAGGGATAACATGAGTCACATGGACACAAATCACCTTCATTCTATGATTCTCACCACTGGTGCTTCATAGAGACTGCTTCCTTGAAATCCTCTACTTTATTTATACTGCATGTGTAATTGACACATGACCTACATTGTTTAGTACAAAATATTAATGCCCTCCTGCTTTTTTGGAGCAAAGCTACTGTCTCCCATTGACAACGGCTGCCTCAGAAGCCTCTTTTGAAAGCTGAAGTCTGAAGGCATGCAGTTGAATCCCTTCGATGGCATTCTATACAAAGAAAACCTATTGTATCTATTCTACCCAGTGGTTAATAAATCATATGCATGGTGTCTACATGGGAATAAAATGAAGAAATGAACTGCTACTGGGATGTAATAATATAATAATATGACCAGAGTGCTGGAGGAATTATCATCTTTAGAAACATTTTCTATGTACACTGAATAATATACTACAACATGCAACCAATTTTTAATTTATGGTTTTATGAACAACTTCTTTGAGTGGTCTCTTCAACTTCACATTGGTGGTTGGTATACAGTAGTCATGTGAAGGAAAGATAAATCCACCTGTCATCCCCACTAGCTACCCACTAGGTACTTTTGTGGTTTGTATCGGAACACGTCACAGAAATATAAAAAAGGCCTTCACAGCACTTCACTTCGTTAGCATGTTGGCAAGCTGTATCAGTTCATGGTGTTTTACAAGGTTTTGAATGCTTTGTAGGTAGATATCTTGCTAGTTTTAGACTTTAAAGATGATTGGGCTTTTAAGACGTCAGTCAAAACCAAGAATACCTGGGAAGAGTCAGGTGGAACAGAACAAGGGAAGGTGAGGAGTGGGGTGCAGTCTTTACGTGAGCTGAGGTTTGTTTTGTTCCCTGTCTAATGCCAGCTTGATTAGCAGATCTTGCATACTCTAGCTTTAATGTAAAGAAAACAACAGTACACTGAAAGCTGGCATGACATGAAAACAGTTTATTTTTGTGTTGTGAAAAATGATCATATCATACAGCATAGCACTAACGTGACAGAGTTTTGAACATCTTGCAAGAGCAGCCTGTGTCTGAACATTGCTGAAACCATTGCAAGACGTTGCAAACATCTGTTTTTATTTGACCAATCTCTATTCCACAGCTACGATAAGCATTATCACAACAGATTGATGAATCACACATCCCACATGCATATTCATGACATAAATATTAATTAATGGTTGCATATTATAAATAAACAGTCCACTTTAGACACATAAATAACATAAAACATAAAGCATGTGGTCTGCTCATAGAAAACAAATGTATATTCAAATAGCACCAACACTGAAAAGAACATGTAAGTCCACATTAAACTGACTGACAATATGGTAATATGTAACTGGCTTTATGTATTAATATTTGGCAGTGTGCCAAAGCCTGTGTTACTGTCTACGGTAATTATAGTAAAAAGAGAAAGGGGAAAATAACTATATATAAAGGGTGATATTTGTGCAGACACTTCATGTAATTCTCAAAGTAAATTAATTTCAATGAAGCACTCTGTCTGAGAGGATCATTCATTACTTCGAGCTTTCACAGTAAGCAACTATTAAATCAATTTTAAAAGATTACGGTTTGCATGAGAGGAAGAAATAACCACAGACTGTTTGCATTCAAGTGTGAATTTCAGGGATTTAATTAGAAGTTAATTTTGAGTCATTCCACTAATACAAACAATATGGAAATGAGCAGCCCCCCCTCAAGTAACTGACAGTTCCATTAGTAGCAATGGAAGAATAATATTGGTACACACTATGGGTATCTGGAGGTGGCAGCTCGTCTGCTGAAATCAAATAATCAGGCCTCAATCCACACAGCTCCACACCGAAAAACTCACATGAGACAGCGGTTAAACTCACAGCTTGTGTTGGCCATTTTCACACATCATGTCACCAATATGAATATGAATATAAATTAAATGTCGGTGTGTGTGCGTGTGTGTGTGTGTGTGTATACATAATATGTATTATATATATATATATATATATATATATATATAAGTGCTAAATCACCAAACACTAGCTTGTCCTTGGGGGGTGAAATATTATGAAACAGCCTCAATCAATCTCCTTGGCTGGATCATAACAAACCCTCCAGCCACCTCCATCCTCCTGTCTCTCCATCACTCAATCACCTTACACTCTCTCTTTCCTGATAGCTCGTCCATCTAGTTGAACAGACTGCGCAGGTATTCCGGAGTTGCACACCTCTGCTGCTCCCATGCAAATCGTCTCCATAATACAGTCACACAAAACAGAGGCCCATAACTCAATTCTAATGACTGCTTTGTCTGCCATTGCTGTGCTGAGATTAAGGATGTTTGGACCTTTTTTCCCTGAGTATGCCAACTCAGCACTAATTCCTCTCATTTGCATGATATATTGAAAGAAGCATTGCACAAGCTAAAAAAAATGAAGTAAATAGCCCCATTTAGATGCATTAAATCAAAATGCAAATGCGAGCTAATTGCATCATGGTGCCAAAGAGTAAGCCTTTTTCCCCCCATGATTACATTACGCCTGCGGAGTTCACCTGGTAAACCTACAATATGACTCTCTGTCTCGAAAAAATTCTCTCTCCCCCACTACCTGTGAGAAACGCTGCATTTAGAGCACATTTTAGCACATTTTAACCCAAAGATGGAGGCCCATTTCCCTCTGGTGTGCTGGAGCTTTTTATTCAGAGCCAATGACAGCTGAGTGGCACAACTGTATCCCACTTCTGACACCAGCAGAATTGAACGGCTAAAACCGAGAGGTCTCGGAACAGCCCAATGTCCCGCACCCCCGGAGTCCCGATCATTACAAACCTGTTCGGCTTGATGGGTCGCTCGCTGGAAACTATTGAGTGCTGTCGGCCGCCTTGAAGGTTTACCTTGGCCCTCACTCTTGTCTGGCTAAATAAACCGCTCGGATCTCGGGGTGACAGTCAGCGTGATGGACAAGGTTGTAGCCCTGGGCCCCCTGACAGTTTGAAAGGTCAGCTGGTCCGTGAAGAGAAACATCTGCCCAGGCCCACCTCCCACTGCGCCTTGGGACCTTAGCAGGTGATAAATTTGGTTTCTGGGGCATTAAATTCAAATTAAGTGTGAGGCGCCCTGGATAGCCATATCGCACGTGGATGATATGACATGGAGCTATGCGATTATGCAAACACCTGTGTTGCACATGCCTGCACAAAAACATGAGCATGTGATAGAGGAGACACCAACCGTTGAATCAATAGAGAACATTTAGGGGCAGAATAGCAGGTTATTTTAAAAGTGAAAAATAAATCAATATAAAAAAATAATTATATAGAAAAACCTTCCGGGAAGGTCATGTGAATATCTCCCATTAGTATAAATACCGCATACAGAAGGGAAGAAATAAAAGCAGAGAAAGAGACAAAAGCAGTTGCTTCAAAGCTGTTGAATAAAAACACCTTTTTTTACAAAATACAAGACCATTACAACCCGAGAGCATTTTCTAAGGGCTGGATTACGACTGCACATCCAAGGTCACCGAAGTTGTATCAGTTATGAAAAACAATCGACATCTCATATTGATTGATGCCTGACGGAGCCATAGAAAAATACAAGATGTTTCATGGGTAAAATAACAAGACTAAAACACCGGACCAAACTACATATCACTAAAACGACTGTCGGGGAAGGTCATCCGGCATGGCCATCTGTTTTGTCTGTGCATACCACTATCTCAAAACGTAGTGTACAAATATGTAGTCCTAGACAACCACACTACAGTGAAGGAGGAGTGCATTAGCAAGGCAGCACGTACTCTGTTTTGACTTTCAAACTGCGACGAGGAAACGGGCCAGCTCAGCTAATTGAGTGGCCGCATAAATGAGAAAGTTATAATAAAGAAACACTCGGTAGACCTTCCATTCTGATCAAAGCACTGGGCCTATGCAACGCTGAATACAAATCAGGTGGCCGTGAATTCCCAGCGGGGGGAGTGTGTGTGTGTGTGTGTGTGTGTCTATGAGTGTGCGAGTGTGTTTGCGCACGAGTCGGCCTGGTCACAGCCCCTCGTGTGCCATCAACGCATGGTTAAACACTATTTCACTTTGCAGAGCGCACTCTGCTGGACCAGAGCCTGGGCCCTTATGCCTATCCTGCCACCTCTGCTCACAGTGCTTCACTGTGCACTGAAAACTAGTGCAGTGCCAAGTTCATTACTCATGAAAGGCATTGTTTATCATAATATTTTACAGTAGAGATTGACATGCCTTATCGAAGCAGTAAGAACTTAATACTAACAGTGCAGCTACTAAGTGTAAGCTTCTACTGCTTGAAAGGCATAGTTAATCCCTAAGCAAGGTCACGGGCCACAATAAAAAAGTCAAACCGACTTATTCAGGATAGATGCAAATGTTTTAATACTGGTGCACTTTCTTTCCGAAAACTAATCTTGGCTCTCCAAAGTTTAAATTTGAATTCTTTTTTTTGATTGTGTCCCATTGCAAATGTAAATAACAGAGCATGAGATTGACCCTTTGCTCTGTGATTTAGTCATTCCATCTGTTGCTAAGTAACTGTATATGAGCATGTCTAGGGTCGTCTAAGCATAGCCGAGAAGTTGCAAACTTAATAGGAAAGATATAAATTGACATAAATTGACCATCATATTTTTAAAAGGAAACTAATAAAGACACCTCACTTATGCAGTTCATAGGAGAAATGCCCATATGTATGATAAGGAGTTAGAGTATAGATGGAGTCTGTGCCTTTCAGAGAAGCACTCAAGGGACCTGAAACTACAGTATACGTCACTTTACACTTTGTAAAGGTAGTTATAGGTACGAGGTAAATAGAGTATGATGGTCATGATCATTGTGTATTCTTGTAATCTGTACTGTATGTGTTAGGGATGCTGTTGTGGGTCAGTTAAATGTCACAAAAATAGTTTCTGAAAATATCACATTTTATGGAAGAAATATCAGAATATGACATGTGCTGTCAACAGTGGTGAGCTTAGTTGACCACAGAGTAACTCATACCTGTCAACATACCTGTTTTTCCCGGGTTCTCCCGTATTTCAAGGTCATCTCCCGGCACCCTCCCGTTTTGTTATTTCTCCCGGAAAACTCCCGTAATTTGCATGGCCGTCAAACTTCATTTTAAAATCATTGATCCATTCATTTTTTCTATTAGTCTGACATCTCCCATGTTGCCACATTGTGTATGAAATACACCCTACACAATACATACACGATTACTTTCAATTTCAACGTTTTGTCATAGGCTAAAACGAGTCTCGTCATAAGCAAGCGGGCTAGTTGAATGGCCTACTCCAGAACTAGCTGTTGCCAAATTGTTGGGAATTTAATTGATTAACACATCACATAAACTGTTATTGAGTGTTGTTGATACACTGAACTTGTGTCCTCGGAACCAAATCAGACAGCAAGCAGTTTTGGAGTTTTGGAAGTAGGCTGCAGGCAGGCAGCCGGTGGATACATAACTGGCATGCAAGGTAATGGTAAGGTAAAAGCAACGACCGAAATCCAGTGTTGAAACACGTGTATAAAACGTATTTCATATGCAAACACAGATCCGGTATAAACACTTCCCGCCCCCCCCCCCCCCGAAAAAAAAATCTCCTGTTTTTGGAAAGCTACATGTTGACGGGTATGAAGTAACTGGCAACGTCATACGCACGCACTGACGAATAGCTAACGCCCAAAAGACTAGCCTACAATTAGCATGTCTCACTCATTTACATTCTGCTGTTTTAGCTACCACTATACTGCAGCAGCAAAACACTGAAACCCTCACCCCCATGCATGACTGCTACCTGCTATGGTAAACGAAGAGGGGGGCTGCCATGTCTCATCCGCTGGGCTTATGACTAGAGTGTTTCAACAGATCAAATGAGAGAAAACAAGCTCCCTAGACACCAATGAGAAGAGGTACCGACATGGGTTATGTGGGTTGCATGCTGTGGGTAGAAGGCAGAGAAACCCTTTTTCACCAGGGCATACAAGAATACAAGCCTCCCTCCCTCTCATTTCTCTCTCTCTTTCTTTCTTTCTCTCTCTCTCTCTCTCTCTCTATCTCTCTCACTCACTCGCACTTGGCATGCCTCACCAACAATGCAGTGCTCAGTCAAATGTGAAAAATCATAAGAGCTTTGGTATCTAAGAAAAATAGAAGACATCAGAGATTTGTCCTGTGGCATTCTCAATATTATTTATGTTCTGCCTTAAGACAAGGAGTCTTAAAGTGATGTTTACGAGTGGTGGAAAATGCAACACAATGATTTGTAAGCATTACAAGGGTTTATACCAAGTCTACTGTGGGAAACCACAAGCTCACCAAAATCTGAAATCTAATGGTTTATCTGAAATGGCAGCACTGCACATAGTGTAAAACCCAATTTTCACACCAACATAATAAGGACTGGTATCACTAACAGCAAGGTTCTCACTATTTGTGTTATCCTAATTAAAGAGAGACGATATTTTCTGTTATTTATTTATTTTTTGTCTGGGAGCACCCCAGCGCAGAAAATGCCCTGTTTTTATATTAGTTTCTCTTTCAAAGGCAAGATATTTGCCTTTAATAAATGTCACTTGGGTTTGTTTCATATTGTTGAAAGAGGGCAATTATAATCAAAGTCTGCCACAACTTTTCTTTTGCATAGGATGACTTCCCCCACAGCCTTGGGATGACTTGAAAACTTAATGAGAGTTAGATATGCGTGAAGAATCACACCGATGCTCCTTTAAGTACAGATTCAATAACACATCAAATCAAAAGCTCCTTCTGATGCGACAAAGTGTGCGATCAACGCCTTTACCCGCCTTTGTTAAGAAGTTTAGTTTACTTCAGCAATGTTCAGTTTGGGTGTGTGTCGCATGCTTTCGCAAGTCAAATTCCTTGTCGATACTTTGAACCAGAGCTTTTAATTACGAGACTTTTTTTTAATGCTCTCAGACATATTTTCCATCTGTTCGCTCTCCAGTGGGCACCTCTCATTAGTTGGATCTCCGCCCCCATTGTCAATGCTGAAGGGGTGGCTGACCTCCGCAACTATTTTTAAACTTTTGCCGCCTAATTACTGATGACACGTCCCAGTATTTGCGTTCGAAGTCACAGTTCATCCTCTCCATTAATGTGATCCCCGCATGCATGTGGGGGAGGATGGAAGTCGAGGGTGGTGGGTGTGAAGTTTGGCGGTGGATGGGGATGGGGAGGGGGTGCAAGGAGGGGAACTGACACCCCACTTTGCCACCCAGCTGAAGGGTTTCTGGAAGAGTGCGCAAGCGGTGGCGGAGGCAGGGGTGTGTGTAAGGCACCCCATAATATGCCTGTCATATCCCGGCGCCATGGATCAGATTGACAGGTAATGAACAGGGAGATGAGGTGGTGGGGGTGGTGTGTGTGTGTGTGTGTGTGTGTGTGTGTGTGTGTGTGTGTGTGTGTGTGTGTGCGTGTGTGTGTGTGCATGCGCGCGGCACGCCTAGCCTCACCCCCGGCTCGATTCAGGAGGAGGCTGTCGAGATCCGCAAGCCTGCACGAATTCTCCCACCACGCAACTGCCATTAGAGCTAAATTTGTTGATAATCCCCATTTGCAAGTCAAATGAGCTGGTGAGACATGCGTTAGTGAACAAATAAGAGCATAACTGGCTGCTTTGAATGCATAATTTAGAGCCAGGGAGTCTACTGTTCAATCTCTTGTGCTCAGTGTAGACAGAGGAGAATACTTGCAACTTTCACCACTGTGGCCTTTTAAACATTTACAGAGCTCAGGCGTAAAATGCCTGATAAATGTTTCAGCATCCACCATCAAGATGAATGAGACTCAGTACTGTATGCGGCGAAAGGCACAAGGTTGAGTACTGGGCTCTCTTGAACTTAAACACAATCTTAGAGTGTAAGATCTGTGCAGTAGCCTGAAGGGCAAAGCAGTCTTTGCTGACAATGAGGGAAAATGATCCCATGAGCTCAACAATGACTATCCTTTTGTAGGACCCCTCTCTCAGGTCAGTCCCCAACAATAAGGCTAAGGGACGCTAAGGAAAAACAGATAAGCGCCTCATAAAAATAGAGGTACCACGGAACAGCTCTGTTAGCCAATGACTGATAAATGGCAGCCCGCCCCACACACACACACACACACACACACACACACACACACACACACACACACACACTGACTGTGTGAGACTGACTACTGTATTCCCTGAAACCTGACCACCCCAATATATCAGAGGTGGCCTCCATTAACATGTCTCAAACACGGTGCGTGTAATTACACTGTGTGTTGTGACATGGCGAAGAGAGACATGGCCACAGTGGGCAGAGAGAGGCCAGAGGACAGATGGCGTCGGGATCCGAGATGGACACGTGGGACACGGCGAACCCGCACTGCATCGCTCCGCGCTGTGCCACACCACACCCCGCCACCGGGTCCAACCGGGTGCGGTCAGTAGCGACAGCAGGCCCGTTGCGAGGCCCCACTAATCTCCCAAGTTCTGTCCAGGCAGAACACGCTGACACTGTGAAACCCGGCCAGGACTCCGAAGGCTAAGGTCCAGTGACAGGCCTTTCAGTGGTGAGCCGAGCAGAGGTAATACTCTGGGAAAAAAATTGCGTAAATCCTCATCTTGACACACAAGTGTGTGTGTGTGTGTTTGTGTGAATGAATGAAACGCACTGCCCTCTTTAGGAGGTGAAGAGGCTTCCCGAGTGGGAACCCTGGCTGTAGGAGTCAGGCCGCTGTTAGACTCCACTTGGAACGTGCAGGCTTTCTGACAGTATTAACATGCAAGGAGTGCCAAGGTCTCAGGTCTACTGCCTTAAGCGCAAAGGCAGTTAGTCAATGCAAAACACTGAATTATTTATGGGGGGCCGTGAAATAAATTCAAGTCAGGAGATACAAAGCTCGGGAGTCACGGGCAGACTGGCGATTAACATGGAACTGGTCAGAAAGTTTGGGTCACTAATGAGGTCATGGTCGGAACGTCTTTATCTGGAGAATTGGAATAAGATGGTCGTGCCCCAAAAAATATGCCCACCTTGGTGTCGAGCTCTGTGGGAATTTTCTATTTTTTTTTATTTATTTATTTATTTGGGGAAGCGAAGCCTCAGATGACGGTCGTGGGTGGTTGGAAATGATAAGAAAGACCACAAGAACATTCAGTCTCAATCACTGAAAATGTATTCCACTGTTTATTGAAATGTCTTCAGCTTTGCTTTGACGAATAAAATATGGTTAAGCAAAAAATGAACACTTACAGAAAGAGGAAGTGTTTTGGAATGAGGGGTAATTGGCCAAATCAGCCAGCAGCCTCCACTTTGAGTACACCACTCATATTCTATTGTTGAGGATGTGGAAAACACAATATGCTCTTCTCCGCTCCCAATCAATGAGAATACTCTCCCTATATACCAGCTACGATAAAGTAAGGGAAGAGGTAAGTTGATCTTGGAGCTCATTTATTTATCCATACAGCCTGCTGAATCTTTAATGATGTAAACGTCTTCTCTACAAAGCATTGCTGTCACTGAGTCATATTCATGACGACACTTCAAAACAAAAGTCCACATGCAGCAGACAAATCTATCAATCTGCGCTGTTCCAAGTCTCATATGGTAAAGTGATGTAAAGGCTCTTCCTTTAATGTTGGTGTGTGTGCCTGAGAGTGTGGGTGTATTTTTCTTTTTCATCTTTCAAAGGAAGACAGAAAGTCGTCCATATTGTGCCATGTTATAAACATCTGAGGGGTAGCTACATAATCAAACTTGTTTTTCAAGGCAGCATCATGAACAACCTTGCTAGTATCCCAAAGTTTTGTCACTTGCCAAAAGTAGAGCTTCATATTAACCTTGGTGATAAGAACGGCTAAGAATGGCTTGTCCACCATCTGTTGGCATACACTGCTGATATGAAACGCAGTTAGAATGCTGATACATTTGGACTGGACACAAGCTTTCACAAATGGGATTTTACAGATATTGGGGTGGTGTGGCATTATATAAAGTCTAAGTAATCCTTTTAGTTGGAGGATTCAGTCAGAGGATTTTCAGATATTTTGGCGTTCAGTATTAATTCCATACCATACGTTTAAGTCGGCAAACAAGAAAATAAAATAAAAGAGTCTATCTGTATGCAGGATGGGTTCACCACCATTGAGTCGACAGCCTTGGAAAAAAATAAACATAAGCATCGAACAAAAAAAAATAAAATGGGGCCCCCAGAAAACTGCATCCCTAAAAGGCACAATGCTTCTCTGCCTTGTACTCCTGCAGCCATTTAATGAGTCTCACACTCCAGCACCCACCCTGCCAGGCAGTCAACCCAGGTAGTGTTGAGAGGAAAACCGTCAGCAGGTTTTACTCCGCCGGTGACACTCTTTGTGAGCAAGTATACATCTTCCAGCACGCGCACTTCACTAGCAGATAAACATCAGCTGTACGCGCTGATTTGCCTTATAAATCACGGTGATCAGCCCTATTAGCTGCCACCTTATCACTCTGTGCACGGAGCCACAGTCGACAGAAACAACCACCACTGCCGCCACCGCCGCTGCTGCTGCAGCTATCCAATATAAGCTCACACTCTAATCGACAATAATAAATAAACAAATGGGGGTAAATGCGTTGAGGCAGCTTTGCTCTTTCATCCTGCAACGGCGTGAGATCTAGGGCCTTGAGCGCAAAAAAAAAAAGAAAAAACGAGCGCAGGGAGCGTCTCCTACCGAAAGCGACCCCCCACCCCCAATACACACACACACACACACACACACACACACACACACACCAGTGATGGCCCCCACAACACTAGGGGCTTCATTTCACGCGAGGGGGCCGCTGAGGCCTAGGCGAGGTCTTCAAAGGCAGGCCGGCAGATGCTGGAAGGGAGAACTTTCTCTTTGGGCATCTCCTGCCCATCTGCTTCGCCCTGGCAGTGGCATTATCGGCGGGCCCTGCTGGCTGCACACTAAAGCGCACGGCGGGAAGCATTTTTTGCCCAGAGCGATGGGAGAACAGGGCGAGCAAGAGTCCAAAAAGAGGGATTAATTTTCCATTAATTAACTTGTCGATGTCTATACACGGCGCGTGAGAGATAGCATTATCCAGAGACATTGTAATTAATCATGGACATGCATGCCAATGTGTTCGTTATCACGCTATCCTAATTTTAGAGTTGTGTGGATAGACTTTTTTTTTTTTTTATTTAACACAATGGTTGTTGGCCAGAGGCAGGTAGAGCTTAAAGAATTAATGATTTATATTGCCGCCTCGCAAAAGGATTATTATATAAGGGTGGCTATGATAAGATCCGGAGCTCAATGAACCTCTCCCTGATGCAGAGGAAGCTTGAAACTCTTGCACATAGGCATTAGAAAATAAAACCATAGCTGCCGACCAAATGAAAGCAAAAGCTTAAGGAATCATGATGGAACCATTTTTTTGCTTGGTTCATCTTTTGTTTTCATCGCACATTTGTGTTTTGGTTGGCTTAACATTACGTTTGACTGCATCCCCTGATTCGTCTGTGAGATCAGTGCAAAGTGCGCTGGATTAATGCAGAACATGCACAATCCTTCCTGTGTGTGGTAGGACTGAAAGCAGGGCCAGCAGCTTCACTAATGTGCTCGTCTGACTGAGATGATGACTTAAGATGTGGTGGAGAGAGAGAGAGAGAAAGAGAGAGAGAGAGAGAGAGAGAAAGAGAGAGAGAAAGGCGCACGTATGTGGAACGCCGCATTCCCCCTACCAGACACGCGGTTTTCACTACAGCCCACTGTCTCTGTCTGGTAATAAGCCATTTGACAAAGGATGGGCAAATCCCACCAATCCTGTGAAATTGGAGCCCAGATATAAGTGACTGGCGAGGCAGAAAAAGCTGTCTTTGTGATAAGCAGTCTGAAAACTGTGGCAGGCAAGATAGTTACAGTATGGGTATTTTCAGTGTGATAAAACGCAGCATTACGGTAAAAAAACAAAAAACTAACAAGCCACATTTCTCTTTTTTCTCCTGTCATATCTGTGTAGTAGTATTTGATATTTTTTGATTGATCTATTTTCTTGATATTTTTTGATTGATATATTGATCTATCTCGTCTTTGTTGTCGGGTATTTTGATATATTTGAGATGGTTATCTGTATGGTCTTTGTGTGTGTGTTTGTGCACAGAAGAGTTGCTATTTTCATATGTCAATATTGTAAGAGTTTGCACAATTGTGGCTCTTTGGCTAACTTAGCTAAGACTTTCAACTTGTCAGCAATGGGAACTTTCTTAATTCATCCACTTGCCAAGAAAAAGAGCACTCTCAATTATTTCTGATTACATCTGATTACAGAATTTCTCTAATGTCAAATGTCAAAACCTCATCGTTGGGAACAATATCAACACTCCTGGTGTGCTCAGACTGTGGCTAAGGCTGTGCAATATTCTCTCACCAAAAAAGCTCGGCCTGCCAAACTGCTATTCTTCTTGTTTCCACTAAATGGAACGACTCTAATAACCGTACTCCATTTTGAGAAGTGCAGCCCCCCACACACACACCCCCACCACCTCCCCTGAGTCCTATGCAGTTCCCTCCACTTTTGCTTCTCTCCTCGTGGAGCATCTATCGAGATATCTCCGTGTCTGGTGCGTCAGAGGACGCCGTGGCCTGTCCTCCACTGCCCCGCTGAGATTATCCTCTTCAGGCATGCAGACCTGAGGCCTGCTTGGTCTCAACGGAGAGAGGGAGAGAGAGAGAGAGAGAGGGAGGGAGAGACAGAGAGAGCCCGGGTGTTTGGCTAAGTGCTTGCTCAGGCATTGCAGAGATGCAAAGCGCCTTTCTATGCAGATTACCTCTGCAGCTTTGGCAGATCTTTTGTTGCTGCTGTCTGATACAGGAGAGAGAGAGAGAGACAGAGAGAGAGAGAGGAGGAAAAGGTTGGCACTCTCCCTTCTCTCCCCACGCCTAAGAAGGATTCAGGAGAACATGTTGGGGGATACATCTGAATGCACTGAAGAAGAAAACAAACACAAATGACCCTGCGCACAAGAGTCAATTTATATAACAAATTCCAAATAGACTGGAGAAAACCAGAATGCAGGTAGCATTTCACATGCCTGTAGGTGTGTTAGAAGCACTCTGCCAAGGTGGGATGAAAAGCAGTGCCCATGCCAGAAGCATGAGTAAGCAAAGGTCTTCTTTTTGAACCTTGAGGCTTGTTCACAACACAGTCAAAATGTTTAAAACAAGAGATGTGCAAACATCTAATCAATAAATGGTAGCAACAAATGAGAAACTAAAGTCGGATGACCAGGAAAGAATGTCGACATCTCTTCCAGTGACATACAAACAACACGGGCTGATATTCAATACCTCTGGAACACAGAACAAGTCTCATTCAAATTGACAAGCATTCTGATCCAGGGGCAATAGAACACTACCACCCCCCTCCCCCCATCTTCAGCAGTATCCAAATACACACCATCCATCATAAGGAGGGTTAATTACTGTGGGATAATCCATAACCAATTTCCTTGACTGATGGCCCAATTAAGCATGTTTATGTCATGCTTAATAACTTACTTTCTGATGAGAAGTACTTGCAGAGGCGCGCGGCCATATTGTGCAATCAGCGTACTTAGAGCGTACAAATACACGCGGACGTCGCTGTTTGATGTCGGGCTGTGTTTGTACAGTAATCACGTCTCAAACACTGGGCTTCTCACTATTCCATGTAGCTGGTGACAGAGCAGAGGCCTTTGATGTCCATTGTGGCTGATGCAGTGTAATGAAACATTTTGTGATTACATGATGGCTTTTGAAGTAATGATGTCATTGTGGGGCATTATGCCGACGTGATAAGTTGACACGAAATTAGAGGGAGAAATTGTGCTGGCAACCAGACGATGTTGGAACGAGGCAGATAACACAGTTAGCGATGTAAAATTCTGCTAATCTTCTATGATACTCTTGAGGACTTGATAGGATGTACACTCTCTGACACCAGCTCTACAAGAACACACTTTGAGCACACACACACACACACACACACACACACACACACACACACACACACACACACACACACACTTCAGTGAGGGCAGTGGAGCACTTTTCTGTAGGCAAGTGCAGCACGATGGAGCTGATAACATTGCAAAATAAAAACCCAATTAACCAAAAGCTGGGGGAAAATGGCAAAAGAGTGACTGTTCTATAAGCACATCAAAAAGCTTGTTTAACCTTGTGATGCATTCCCTGTCCCCTAAAACCTATTTACATTTGAAAATGACAACTAAACATGCATTGTCCTTGATTTATAAACAAAGCATAACCCCCTGCTGTCCAACTCTGCTGTAACAAAATGGGGGCTCTTCAGGATAAATAAAAAAGAAGTTACATTTAAAAAAGGCTAGTGGCAAGCACACTATAGCAACTATGTTACCTATAATTTCCAGAACTCTCCACAAATAGACCCGTGACATGCAGGGGTCTTACAGAACATCTACGGCAAATTGCAAATAGGATCCTGAATCTCTGTGTTTCTGTTCGAGTAAGAGTGTGTAAAATTAGAGAGACGGAAATAATACTGAAACCCCGTAAGGGAGCAGTCAAGGTGACCAGATGTCCGAGAGAATTGTGGCATTAGGGTTCTGAACTGTGGCACGAGGGAACTGATACCTGATGGCTTTTTGTCAGGGAACCCAGTACAATGGAACTGAAACCTGACAGCTTCCAGAAAAAGGCACAGCACCAGATGAAACTAATCAAATCTAGGCACCACCTTCATTTCTTCAGTCAAGCATGTCTGTCTGATTCTTTAAAATAGTACCAAGTTATGAGATGACATATTTTTAAAACTGAAATGATATGCTCACATTAATTAGGAATGGCATTATCTATTAGGCCTCAATTGATCTGAAAAATGCTGCACTTTGATGCAGAAGAAGGATAAATCTTCTTCTTGATGGGCCGTGGTGACTTTAATCATTTGCATTCTTGGAGATGTGAACTGATGTTTAAACAAATTAATTGGGTTAGATAGTGAGAAAATTAATTAGAAAGTCTGTAGTAAAAAAATGTCAGGCTCCAAAACTTTACTTTCTGGACTATTTGACCATTGCAGAGTGGCAATTAAATACAGACAAAAAACAAATTGGGGTAGTTAAGATTTGAGCTCTGACTCAGACAATAGTTATTGACTGCTCAATGCAGATGCTGGTGTGTGTGTGTGTGTTTGTGTGTGTGTGTGTGTGTGTGTGTGTGTGTGTGTGTGTGTGTGTGTGTGTGTGTGTGTGTGTGTGTGTGTGTGTGTGTGTGTGTGTGTGTGTGGTGTGTGTGTGTACAAGACAGAGTTAGAGAGCAGGTGCGTTTACAGCTAAAAAGGATGCATTGCCAGATCTGAACAATAACAGACCTCATTATTATCAACCTTCTTTTACAGCTAGACGTGAAAATGTGAGTTGTGCATAGAGGCAGACTGACAAATGGACAGAAATACAGAGAGAGAGAGAGAACAAACAGACAGCCAGTTGAACCTCAGACATTCCTGTGACTATCCCACTCGGAAAGTGGGACCTCGGCACACAGAAATGGAAAACTACATAATGACGAAGCCAATCTCTGAACAGAGAAGCAACCCTGCTCAAAGCTGCCCCCAACCCAAAGCTGAGATGCTCATTTAAAAAAAAAAGCCTCTCAATGCTGCCTCCACTAATCTAAACCAGTACACAACAGCAGCAGCAGCAGCCCTCTCCCCCCAACAATCCCTTCACAGTGGTGCTACTAATTACCTCGTCTCTCCCTGTCAGCCTGAGAGCAAGGAGAGGAGGAAGAATAAGAAATGGAAGGAATCAGATGCAAGGAGCAAGGAAGAGAGAGAGGGAGAGAGAGAGAGAGGGAGGGAGAGAGAGAGAGAGAGAGAGAGAGAGAGGGAGAGAGAGAGACTCTGCCACTGTGTCTGCACCCCTCGGTGAACCTTGACCAGCGCGGTAAAACAGACGTATCATTTACGGCGGTTTATGACCATAATGCTCCTTCTCTCTCGCCGAAGCTGTCTGCCGACAGATTCTGAACCGCCGGCGTTACCATGGTTTCTTGCCTCTGCCGCCGATTACTGCCCGGCGTTTCCTTCAATCAACTTTTCTGCCATTTCCTCCCTCATTTCTTCCACTGTCTGTTGGACAACAGCGCTGGAGCGCACACACACACACACACACACACACACACACACACTTATAAAAAAATCTGTTGTTGCACAGGCTGTTCACTCCATTAATTGGCTTGAGAATGACGGATTCTGTGTATTAAAACTGTACGGTTCAGCTCACAAAACAGGAAGGAGCGTAAAGATTTTTTTTCCTTCTATCTAACAACCCTTTCACTTTGTCATGTATGCCACACCTGTGTAGCGCTTTACGGGGCCATTCTCTCTCATTTCCCCTTCCCTGGGGCTACAATATATATCAAAAAGGAAGAATGAAAAATGAGGAGAAAGGTTGCTCAGAGGAAATGGAGAGGGAGGGAGGGAGGGGGGCTAAAACAGAGAGAGAGAGAGAGAGAGAGAGTGAGATGGAGAGGGAGAGCGAGTGTGAGTGTGTGAAATAAAGAGTGGTCATTATCTGGGAAACCCAACTGTTCCAGTGGCACAGGTCACTTGGCAAAAAGCACGGGCGTGCCCCCGCACGTGGGCACCAGCGAGCCCAGATTAAATGCGTAATTATTTCGGCGCGCAGCACAGCACAGCGCGTCTCGGCACGTGGCGGGGGCTGTGCAGGGCAGGGCCAGGCTGGCCATGGCGGCGGTGGCGGTGGGGGCAGCAGCGGCAGTGGCGACCAGCGGCAGGGCTTCATTAGACCGCGGGGCCGAACACCGAGACAGGTCCATTTTCTATCATTAATGCAGCGTGGCCCAAACATTACGCCGGCGCTGACAACAACGTTGGATGAGATGGCCCGAGGCCCGAGTGGAGCTTGCCGGTCAACATGTCGGAGTTGAGAGAAAGGGTGGGGGGAGGGGGGAGCACCTGTCGTGTTGGCCGCCAGACTAGCAAGAGCACTGTGCATTCACACACAAACACACACACACACACACAAACTCACACACACACACACATAAACACACACACACACACACACGCACACACACACACAGACGCGACCAATTTTTTTGCAGACCCCCTCAACCCCACACCCCAGCCAACTCTCTGGTCATTACTAGTGTTGGGCATGCTAATATTTCACTGGAACTGGAATACATCTCTCAGAACTCTTTTCTTTGTAACCAACCCAGTGGAATAACAAAAACCATGCACACGTATAGATGTGGTGGCGACTTCAAAAGGATGCGCCAATTCTCTTACCTGTCTATCAGGCTGCCACATCACCCAGACTGAGTGTGTTTGAAGGCTGACTGTGAAACAACATCAACAGCAGTGGCACTAGGGTGTGTTCCCAAAAGGGGTCACTAGGGGTGCAACTGGAAAGGGGAGACTGAAGCGTGCCGCAAGTATAATTAATACATTCTCCTTTTATAACCAAAAACAGAATTCTTCGCCTGCTTTTATATGGCTTAATATATCCCTCTCTCCCCTGCCACCCACTCACTGACTTTCTCTCTCTCCTTCCCTGTCTCTCTCTCTTTTTCTATATCACTCTGTATCTCTCTCTCTCTCTCTCTCAGACAGAATTGCTCTCTTCATTCCTCCATGTACTGTATTCGCCGCTTTGCAATTACCTCCTTTTTAAAAAAGTAAAGCCTACGTCCTTCCAACTCCCACTTCACTGTCTCTCTCTCGCGCTCTCTCTCTCTCTCTCACACACACACACACACACAGACACACACACACACACAGACACACACACACACATACATGCACACACACACACATCCCACCTTCTCTCCCTCTGTCCCTTCTCTCTCTCTCTCCCCCCCAGCTTAGCAGCTTTGAGGACTTTTTTTGCAGTAAAGCTTGCTCTCTGGCTGCAAGCTTTGCCATCCCCTACAATCGGTATGCAGCTCCCGTTCGAAGTGCTGATCCGTCTTTATAAGGACATGGAGTTTCAGCGCTTTCATCCCCCCTACCCACCTCCCACCTCCCAACCCCCACCTCCAACTCCTCTACCTCCCCCAGCCCACATCGCCCCTCTCCACATCCTCCCTCAGTCTCACCACCACCACCTCCACCATCACTGGCAGCACCACCACCCGACCTTCCCTCACAAATCTGCCCACATTCACACTGTCTGCACACACACACACACACACACACACACATACACACGCGCCTCCCATGGAAGCCTGGGGGAACCTCAGAAAAGATCAAATCAATAAAAGCCATAAACATGCATCAAGTTAAGTTTGTCGCTTGCGTCTGTGTCTCTTCGTTTTCCTTTTTTTCTCCTCTCCTTTTCCTTTTAGAGCCACATGTAGACCAGCTCCCTTGGGGGGAGAGGAGGGGGGGGTTGTATTGTGGCGGTGTGGTGGTCTGCTGGGTTGATGCCGAGCACATCTCTTGGTCGTGAATAAACACGCCTATTGCCTGGGGACTGCATGTGTGACACCCATAATTTTGTAGATAGTAGCACTAGAGGATATGTTCTGGGGGCACAAGTGACACAGGCTTGCTGGCATCCACCTACTCTATGTTCTACACACACACACACACACACACACACATATACACACACATCCAGAGTGTGTTGTACTAATTGAGCCTAAGGGAAGTACAAACCCACACATTTTCATGTTATGGTGTGCGATTAATTTAAAACTGTGCACTGCCCTTAACAATTCCTCACATAAATTAAACAATTCACACACACACACACACACACAGAGAGAAAGAGAGATAGAGAGAGAGAAATAGAGAGAGAGAGAGGAGATATTCTACATCAATACTGGATTTTCACATGAGAAGCACAGCCACACAGACACAGGCACTGTACCAACAACCACTGACCACATTGCCCTGGGTATAAAGACAGGAAATGAGACCTGATGTCCATGACACACAGGAGAGGCATTAGACAGTGTCTCTGTCTAACTATATTTACCCCTCTCAATGTCTCTATCCCACTCCATACCCTTTTGTCTCCATCTCATCCTCCCTCTCTCTCTCTTTCTCCCTCCCTCCCTCTCTCCCTCCCTCTTTCCTGCTTTTGTTCTCTCGCTCTCCATTCTGGTGAGCCGGCGACATGGCCACATGCTGCACTCCTAGCCGTGGGCCTCCCGCTCCCCCTGATTAGATTAAATTGTCTCACCGAGTGAATTAAGGACAGAAATCAATTATTTCACTCCTCTGTCCCCCCGTATCGGCGTAATACGGGCTGGATATTAAGCGGGCCCTCGCCTCCGCGTGTTTAATCTTTGATTACACTTTCAATTTGAGACCCTGCGTTATCTGCCCCCATTATGTTGCCACACAAACATCGCTGAGACGCATCGTCACGCAACAGGGCGTGTGTTTTCTTTTCCCACTTCTTTGCTTCCTCCTGACGTTGCCTCCGTTAGCACACCTCTTCCATAACTGACATGCATGGCAACATCGAATCATTTGTCTCACCAATCATTTTTTGTTGTTGTGTATCCTTTTGCGGGAACCGTCAAAGCCATTCAAGGCTGACGCAGGGCATCTGACAGTTAGTGTACATGCCCACAAAGTACAGTTGTTGTTTCTTTTCTCCTGGATGCGTTCGAGCAAACCTTGTCAGCCATTGAGAGTGACATATTTTAGGAATAGCTTTCCAATTCAATATCAGTGAGCCTATTGAGACTGCTCTGAATGGACTGCCATGAGCGAATGGCAGCGGAGAGATACACAGACAACACACACAAGAACAGTAGTGGCCACTGAACGGCAGAGCGCTGCAATATCGAATATCACAAGATAACCCAAGAGAAGCGCATAGTCTGACCCTTTATTTGGGATTGCAAAGACACAGAGAGAGAGAGAGAGAGAGAGAGAGAGAGAGAAAGAGAGAGAGAAAGAGATGAGTTTGTGGGAGAGATAGAGAGAGATGGCTGAAATGGAGAGCAAGAAAATATCAAGAGAAAGAGCAGCAAAGAGGAAATAAAATAGATAGACAGATAGTGATGCAGAGAGTGAATGAAAGAAAGAGAGAAACTATGATATACAGATAGAGAGGTGGAGAACCAGAGATGTGGATGGGGGGATAGTGACAGAGAAAGGGAGAGATGGAGAGAGAGAAAGAGAGAAGGAGAGAAAGAGAGGCTATCCATGAAATAAATGAGATTCATTGTCTGTGTCCCATCCACGGCCAGCCTCTCTCCCTGCTTAAGCAGAGATGAGGGGCCAAGGAAGACTGTTTAAAGGTCAGGCCTGCGGACGGCCATGAAATGAACTTTCAGCTCCACTCCGGCCCATATATTGAATTCCACATGGACTGAGCGCAACGAGAGAAAGAGAGGGAGGTATGGAGTTAAGGGAGAGGTAGAGAAAAAAAATACATACAGTAAACCAAAACAACCTTGGGTCTACTCTAATGGTTTATCTCAGTCTTTCACAGTGTATACTGTACTGTATGTGTATTTGCCCCATGCTATACTGCCTCTTACTCACCCAAGCCCCCCATGTGACTGAATGCTTCTCCACAGTTTTGCTACAAACCTTAAAGAGAAAAAGAGGTAAGATTGCATTCTAAAGTAAAGGAGGCTTATAAGATATTATGAAGGATTTTTGCATTTCTCTTTCTCTAAATCATAATAACAATTACACATCATGCCCCTTGAACATGATGTAGCTGAAGCTGCATTCTGTCTATGTGTATTGTTTTCTGGGTAGGCTGTACCTACAGTATGTGTAGGTTTGTTTTCTGTTTCCACACCTGTTGCTTATGGTAAAACGAAGAGCCTGTCGCGAATAACGCTGAGAAATTCAGACAGTGTAGCCAATTATCTCTGCGAGGTGGTAAATTTAGTGCCTCTAACACATCACAGATAACACATTCCATTCACAACTTGTGTTGTTCGGCGACAAAGCATTTCTCATGGCACACTGTCTTAGCGACCAAGTCATTTCTATTCTTGATTGCCACCAAACAATTTTGAGCATGAAAAAAAAATATCCTCAAAAACAAATGTTTATTTTTTCCCCCGCCACTTTTCACTTTGTGAATGTCCATCTCTCCTGTACGTACTGCAGGAACTAGTCAGGCTCTCAGTCGGCAGGGCCCCTGTTGCAGGCAAAGCAAAACAACACGTTCCGAGGAGTAATTCTGAGATCACCGCGTGAGCAGGTCTCCTGAGCCTGAGGATTCACAGTTCACTTTCACGGCTGCGGGTGGTTCATGGCCAATCTGCTCTCAAAAGGCTTGTTTTAACGAGTGCTTTAGAGCATCCGCATGCTGTGGGGCTAGTCCAGCCTGCTGTTGACTGAAGTGCATCTCTCCAGCTTTTCTTTAAAAAAAAAAAAAATAAATAAATAAATAAATAACTGCACATCCAGGGATTGAAAGTACCTGTGATGTTTACTCGCCACTGGGACATCTTGTTTTTTAGAGACGAGCCACGCTGCATGGCCCCTCAACATGATGTTGGCACTCAGACTCTCAGATCTCTGAGGTATAGTATCATGAAGCATAGTGTTCGAGTGCTTGAAATATTTCAAATGTTTTGAGTTAGCATGGTTATACTGTTATAGCAACATAGCAGTTAACATATAAGATGACTCAATGGGAGCTAGTTTCCTCTCGTTGCTGTTTTATACCTACACTGGAGAGTGGATGTTAATTGTAAATTCTATAATTATAGATCTCAGATGGGCCCCACTTTATTTGGATATGCCTTCCTTTGCCATGTACCGTCTACTAATACTGATTCAACAGTAAGGAAGTATATGTAGAGTTAGGATTATTGTTTTCTGCTAAGAGAAATGTTTATTATATTTGTACATTTCTATTCATTATATTGTTTATATATTTTTTATGAAGTTTAGATTATGGGTGAGGTCAAAGTATGATTTAGTTTGGATTAATTTGAGGTATTTGATGTGTGTTTTTTTCTGTTTGTCAACACTGTGCTTTTCAACATCTACCTGCCTCTTAACATTAAAAAACAACTACAGAAAAATAACAAAAATAACCTGACAATTACTTCTCTCCATGGGGCTTTTGAAGTGCAGGGGTGGCTAACTATGAGACCTCAAGTCTGAGATAGCAGGAATCAGAAAGCATGAAAAAGAGGTAAGGATAAGTGAACGTCTAAGCTCACTTTGATTGCCAATTCATTTTTTTCCTCATTTAGCTCAATTTTAGCACATTTTTATATTTTGCTTCAGAAGCAGAGAGCACTCTTTATCTCTCAGCACATTCTTTTTCAACATCCACAGGCTCCAAACAGAATCTAATTACTGTGTCTGCTTGCCCAAAGGTAGGTGATCTTATTAACTGACTATGTCACAAAAAACGTTTATCAGTTCACTTGTTTTAATCTCCTACGGCGAACGATATATGTCCTTTCATTAAGGGGGTCTTTCATAATCATAGACTTTTAATTGCCCATGCACCTGAATTAGTTGAGGACCGCCTCAATTGTTGCCAAGGGGCTGAAAAAACTTTCAAAGTTTCCCTGAAGAAATGGGGGACACTGTGCGACTCTGCCATGTTGCTTTGAGCTCACCACACTGACAGCAGTGAAGTGTGTTGGTTGGCACTGGCAAGACATCAGAAGGGGTTTCGGCGCTAGACGTGAGGCACATCATCATCCAAGGACAACACACAAATAAAGGACAAAAGCTCCATCTCTGTCTCTGTTGTTCTCTCTCTCCTCGGGATCGTGCGTACATCAATGCAAGTTCACGCTGACCGAAAAAGAAAAGAAAAGAATACACGCACATCAGCATGCAACAATCCCTCTGCAGTCCCCTCTAATGTGGAGATAACACCAAACTGGTGAAGACATCATGAGAATATGTAGAGGAATATTCAGGGATGTGTTTGGTAGAGTGAGCTGGAAGCCCAAAAAGCTGCAGTCACAGGGTAGGGAGAAAACAGCCAAAACGAGCAGCAGGGAAACAAATCCCTACCCTTTACCCACCTACCCACCCTCCCACCCCGCAGTCCCTCCACTTTCTTGCTGGAGCTTTTTGCACCCTGGTATGCCAGCTTGCCTGATCTGAGCGCAGTCAGCCATTGGCTCCATAGACACAAGAGATGGGTGGGTGGGTGGGTGTCTAGGGTGGGCGGGGGGCTCCGGATCAGTGCCGGCAGCTCCAGTTCGTCCGAGCTCAGCGGCTTAAAAGCGTTCCGCGGCGCTAAGCCCTCACCCTTGGCCAGCAGCAACAGCAGAGGGAGGAGACAGAGGGGATGGTTTTGGTGTTAATGGTAGTGGGGTACCCCCCCCCCACCCACCCACTATCACCACCAAACACCCACCCCCTGTCGCAACGCAATGCTGGCACACGATCCAATTCTGGCTCTTGGCATGCGTTCAACCAGAGTCCTTCCTGGGCACACAAAAGCAGTGTGGCAGTGTTTTGGGATCACCTGTCCCCACAGGTCCAATTTATGCAGCTGTTGCGTAGACACCCCACCCACCCCCTAACTCCACCGATGTGGCAGGGCTGTGTCTTTTCTTGAATCAGTGGCTGAGGTGAATGGGATGCGGGGGCCCCCCTGAGGCCCGGGTCTGACTCAGGGGATGCAGGGGAGTAAGTAAGGCGGAGACGGTCGGGGGAGAGATCTCTGACCAGCCGACCCTCTCCCTGTAGCAATTAGCGGCATGCTGCTAATAGAAAAACAGTCGAGGTTAGCGCTGTTTTCTTGCAGCTAAGGTAAGCGTTCTGGAGGTAGAGAGACATCAGGGAGGTGGGCACATGCCAACACACACACACACATAAACAAAAAAGCATGAAAAGGCAGGCACGGAGGGATAGACAGGGAGGGAGGGAGCAAGACAGGGGCGCTTTCCAAAGTCCAGCGAATTTGATGCTGCAGGTGCTTTATTTACAAGCCTTACATTGCATCTCATACATCGGATGCAAAATAATGGCTATCATGTATCATTAGAAAGCTCAGCGTTCTGAAGCCACACCACTGATGGAGGCAGACAATCTGTGTGTGTGTGTGTGTGTGTGTGTGTGTGTGCGTGTGCGTGTGCGTGTGCGTGCGTGTGTGTGTGTGTGGGTGGGTGTGTATGAGGGAGACAGATTATCTTATGGATGTCTGTGATCTGTGAATGTGTGTGTGTGTGTGTGTGTGTGTGTGTGTGTGTGTGTGTGTGTTCGTGTGGGTGTGGGTGTGGGTGTGATCAACTCTGTCTATCAGCGTCTATCATCTGTACATTATGTGCTGATGGAAAGGTGTCATTGTTATTGTTAACAGAATGCCTCAGTGGAATCAACTGTTTGGTTGTTCACTTTAGAGCAACAGCCTGCATTTATTGCAGTTTAACCCAAGAAACCGACCGAAGTCTTGGAATGCATAAGAATTGCATTCAGACAAGCAGAGGTACTGCTCAGACTGGGCCAAATGAAGACAGATACCAGCAGAAACGAGCTTTTACTATCCACTTTTACACACAGCAAGAAAGTACAGAAAGTACACAAAAGGAAAACAAGAATTATCCAAACTTGTGAAGAAATAACATCTCATGTCAAGGGCATCGGCAAAGTCATTATTTATCTAACAACAAACAGAATCAATATCTCCTCAGCGACGACGGGGAAATTTATTTATTTATCTAGTGAGTTTACTTTTTTTTTTTCTCACACTGCCTTCATAGCCGTACTGATTAATGATGGACTGGTGGTCAGTAGCCTACCCTCGCCAACTGACAGTGGTCATGGGCGTTGGCTGGATGGGTGTGTCATATGGCTTTGTAAAAGTAGCTGCCAAGCACCTCTCCCTTCAAACATGTTCTCTTGACCTAACGTATGTTCGTGCACAGCATTATAACAACAAACCTCGGGGCTGCGCTAAAACAATAACGGCACTGCGTTTCATGGGCAAAAAAATAGCATAAACAAGTTCAGTGATAAAATTAGAGACATATTAGATAACTGATGCACTTGGCCTAGACGATGACTTTACAAGAAATCTGCTATAAACAGAGATGGTTAGCAGATGACGGATACAGAAAATCTTGGGCGACGACGACCCCAAGATGCAGACTACTGCAAATGCCACGTTTGGGTCAGAGCAGCTCCCCTGTACAACTGAGAATCTTGAAGTTAACTACCGAATTCGCTATTCTAGGCACAAATATAGTGAATGACAGAAAGCACAATCCCGGCTACATTTCATATCCTGCGTAGCGCATCTATTGTATATTTCTAAGACTTATACAGACAGTTAACACAAGGTGCAATTTTGCAGAATATCCGGGACATGCCTGTTCTGTGGACATTCTGTTTTATTCGCTCATGTGTCCCAATACAGTAGCCAAACATAGGCGAACATACCATAGACTCAAGTGTAAAAACAGCAACAAAACGAATGTGTCAACAGATATTCTTACTCGTGATAAATGGGCATTCACCAAAGTTTGCTGTTGAAATGCGCAAGCATTTATCACGTCTTTTCGGGTGGTCTGGTTCCCGAACTTGCGCACCAGTATAACGTTGACTGGCTCAATGCAAGTATACGTGTTCTCATTACCGAACAGTGCAATGTCATGATCCATAGGCAACCGAAACAGGATCTCTTTATGTACCTCAACCACAACTGTCCTGTGTGAAAACATGTTTCGGAAGTCTTTTACTTAATAAGGACAGTGTCCTTGCGCTAGTTATTGCACCAAGACTCCCTACCACGCCCAGAGTCCGCAAATACGGGGGTAATCTGAGAGCTCCTACCTTTAATGACAAGTCCACATGCGCTGTAAAGCATGAAGAACAAGTGCTGTTTGAAGATCATATTCGTGTCCTTTTCCCACGGCCACGTCCGACTTGCGTCTTCTCTGTGATGAGACTGGAGATTTATCCTGGTAGTGCTGATGAAGTTTGTGACTGAGGGGGGGAATTACATGGACTCCGAGCGTGAGGCAGCGACCTCGAATCTCTCCTGTCAAGTGCCCGATCCGGAGGCAGCGATACCGTCACCGTACCCGCGCTGGGGAAGAGATGCTCTCCGCGACAGAACGAGAAAGTGCCACTTCAGCCCTCCCTGCCTCTAGCGCGCCTCCGCCAGCGGGGTCCCGCCTACGCAGTTTGACAGATGAAGACGCCTCGCCAATAGCAAGCGCCTACAAATTACCAAACGAACTCTTCATGCAAAAGCAAAAAGCACAAGAACATGTTGTTGCAACAGTTCATGTAATTGATTGGATTATTTTCCTCGTCTTTCTCAGTAAGGTCCTGTTTGTTGAACTTGGTTCTGTCCTGAGATTAATAGCCACTCACTGTGCCTGTGGACACTTTTATGTACTTGCATTTGCATGAAATTAAAGACGCCAAGTGCGAGGAAAATTGCATTCACTCAAATCTAGAGTGCTCAGAAGTATTGCAACTATGACACACCGTTTATGCAAATCGGCCCTCACATTTTCCGTCCATTCGGGTCAGCGGCGTGCGTTCACATTAGTGCCGCTTCTCATCATTAGTATCGTCGATGGAACGAGTCCCAGGAGTGTACCATTTCGCAAGGGAACCCAGATCCATACGCCACACACACCAGTGGCTCTTGCTGCCGGGATATTTCACCACTTCATCATCCTCACCGCGAAGCAGATACATGTGTTTGCATCAGCCCTGGACTTTGATTGGTCATCTGGGAAATCCATCACACAGAGAAAGAACGAGGACCACTACAGATTTTTGCTAGAAGAGTTTGTGTGTGTGGGTGTGTGTGCCCTCCTCCCACCCCCACTCCCTCTGTAATTGCCGTTTCCATTGACTTCCTCACAACTCAGGATGCATGGATGGACATTCTAAAGGAAAGCAGCTCCAAATTTGATAAATTATGTTACCCCCTCCAGCAACAGTGAGTGATCAGAAATGGACCTTGCCTGTGTCAGCTGGGGGAAGAGGCTAGTTTAGCACAGCAGCACAATGAGTAATTTTCTCATGACAAGTCCTCCCATTCACTGCTAATCAGACATAACTGACTCACACCATCCGGGGCAAAATAATGGATAGCCGTGCTATTTGCCTGACAGTCGCTGAAAAGCATCCAGGTGCAGTCATTAGGCCCACCAGCGGAGCTCATCACCGGCATGCCTGTCCAATGGCGCCGAGCTCGCTCTCCATTTCCACTCGAGTAGGAGAATCCATCGCCGCACGTCGGCAGCAGTGGCAGTGCTAGAGGACTCATGGCATCCAGGTCGGAAGAGTGGAGAACATGCAGCTGGACATTAGTCTTCATTCAGCAAGTTCCCCCCCCCCTTACACACACACACACACACACACACACACACACACACACACACACACACACACACATACACACACACACACACGCACACACACACACACACACACACACACACGCACACACGCACACACACACACACACACACACACACACACACCGCCGCTTCGCGGGCACTGACCGTGAGCGTTTGGCCGAGCGGCAGCTCAAGAAGGAGGGCAAGGGGGCGAGAGCCTCAATCAGGGATCGCTCTCCGGAGCCCGTGGCAGGGATTTTACACATGGTTTAACGTGCTGCGCGCCAAATTTCATCCAGTTTAGAGCACCCACCACCAGCTCCGCTGCCACCACCCTCACCTCCACCCCCACAAGCCCCAGTGCTCCGGCTGAAAAATAGCAGCCACTGCCATATCACTCAAAATGAGCCCTGAAAGCGCAAGAGGGAGAGTATGGGAGCCATTACAAACACACACTCATACACACAGACACATACACAAACACACACACACACACACACACACACACACACACACACACACACACACATACAGTCATATCCGCTTAACAAACAACACACTCAGTGACACATACATACAGTATACACACACAGCTAAACAAATACTCACTCAAAGGAGTGGCACACACACACACACAACTACACACACAAACACACACAAACACACACACACACAAAGCTACACATACACACACACACAAACAAACACATAAACACACACACAGTGACAACCCAGTGATGTCCAGAGTGAACCTTAAGTCTTGAGTACTCAACAACACACAGTAACTATAAAGCTGAAGGCAACGACAGGACCTTTCTTTGTCAACATTCCTACACAGGAAGAGCTAGGCAACTGCATGGATACACACACACACACACACACACACACACACACACACACACACAAACACACACACACACACACACACACACACACACACACACACACACACACACAGTATCTCCCCAGACAGGAGAGGGAGACAAAGAGAGATACTCTCTCCCTCACTCTGTTTCTCTCTCCCTCTCCCCCACACACACACAGACACACACACACAGACACACACACACACACACACACACACACACACACACACACACACACTGCACTTGCCTAAACGATTTTACAGGGCTTCCTTGGTGTATTATTTACCAGTGGAGGTTACTGGGCTTTTCGGAAGCCATTTGCAAGCGCGCCATGGAGTCCTACATGTCTCCTAAAGGTCAGAGCCCCTGTCGGTCTGTCGGACCGTGGCGAGCAACATTTCACTCGAGTGCTTAGCATGGCTCCCGGGAGCTAATAGAACACATGGGAATGACTGCTGACAGAGGCACGGGAGCAGAAAGAGACACTCCAATTTTCCTGTTCAACTGCACCACCATACACACATACACACACACACACACACACACACACACACACACACACACACACACATACACAACGAGTGTCATGTGACAGCAGCGCATTATTACAGCGCCTTCGCCTGGAGTTTGACCTTCCAACACACACACACCCCATCAGCCTCACCCCACGATACTAATCCAGCTGTCACAACGCAGTCCCTTTTACACCGTCCGTAATTAAGACGTGTCATCGTTTAAACCGAACAAGTCTAATTAACGTGTCTGATATGTCTCAGGGTTGTAGACTTTATTTGACATTGAGATGCCCCCCCCCCCCCCCCGGATTCATCATCACATGAGGGTAGTAAAATAATCTGCCTTTGGGTGACAGATTTTAGGCCAGTGCCCTCTCAAGACTGGCACAGAAATTGCAGAGGCCCTGAGTACGTAGGCATGTACTGAATGATATGGAGGAATTACACATGTCACAGTGACTCATTGATGGAATATTAGAGCTAGATATATTTAATCATGGGTTTCTTGTTATGAGTCAAGGACATGCAAGTCAGCAGTCCATGGATGTCATTACACAGCAAATCTATATAGGTGCAATCAAAGTCGCCGCCCAGAGGAATACTTCCTGTGGCATTCTCCCATGTATTGCCGCGGTGTACCCCAAAACAATCAACGAAAACATGCTCGCACACATGTCATTTTAACCCCTGCGTCGTGAGGCTGAAAATTGTTTTCTGCGTGAAGGATTTCTCCCTGTTACAAATTGAATGTTCGAGAAACATAACTTTCATTTGAATCCGGTTATTACCAGGAAGGAACACAGTTACTCCAAGGATTATGATTGAATATTCCATGGAGTTGTTGTTTCAAATGACTGAGCTTTTTTTCATGTTTTTTTTCAAGTGACAAGGGAGGAAAACTACAGCAGTGGGAGAGATGTAGGATCCTCTCACATTACCACAAGTATTCAATCCATACATTTATTTCCGTATTGTGAGCCTAGATGATAGCATTCCAATCCAAGCTCAGGATCAGTTGCAAAACTGTTATTAAGCTTGCCAAAATATATGCATCTATGATGTTAATGTACAGACAGACACTATGGATGTCAGCTGTGTGTTTTTACAATTACATCACTGTCTATCTCATGCAGCAATGAACCATGTCACTGTGCTGACAATCCCAAAATAAGTGCCACCGAATGAAGACACGATGCAGCCTGATATCTCTGTGCAAGATAACTAAAGCACTCAGCTTGCTCTAAATATATCAGTAGCACTGATTCCAGCACCCAGCATCACTGCTATTATTCTGCATGTGGGGAAAAATTGGTCTTAAGGAAGTTCAGCTTTTTGTGCATGTCTGACACACACTACTGTCTGTGTTATGTCTGAGCTCCTGAGCTGAAGACCAGACCAACTGTTGTTTTGGCAGGGAACTCACGCTGGATGAGAACAAAAAAAAATATCTGAATGTTCTTTCCAGAGGATGTTTCCCATTTGACTGTGACTGCGGTTTTAGTGGGCTACAGGTTTGAGCGTCGAGTGAATTGAATGAAAACCTCCATAAGCCCTGTGCACGCGTAAATATAAAGCTTTTCACCAAACACAGAAAGCTTTGACAGGGACTGGGGAAAAAAAAAAAAAACTCTGCTGCCATTTCCATTTTGGTGTCAAAGATGTAGCTGAAAAATGTATGAGTTTAAACTCATGCATATCTTTCACATACCCTTATGCTCAGGAATTGTAACTGACAATGATATTGTTTTTCAAAATAATAAAATAAAATCCCCTACATATCCGTACAGCAGTGTCTACTGGAGAGAGATGGAGGAGTCCATTTTAAGCTTTTTAATTCAATGGAACTAGGCACTACATGCTATCTTCATCTTATATGCAAATTTGAGAGCAGACCAGAAAACCGCATATCTATGGTCTCTCTCTCTCTCTCTCTCTCTCTCTCTCTCTCTCTCTCTCTCTCTCTCTCTCTCCTATCTTTTGCCGCCTTAACCACCCCTTTTACACACATAAGCTACACACACACACACACACACACACACACACACACACACACACACACACACACACACACACACACACACACACACACACACACAATACCTAATTTCCCCCAGACACTCTCCTCCTCATCCTTGTAATGATATCATCGTCGGCCATAAAGACGCTCTTCTCACAATGCTTCCCAGCACATTTAACATTCATGTTCTGTCAAACATGTGAGCGATGGGTCAGAATGCTTCGGGGCGTCGGGCTTGTTCGATGATCAAAGACCCAACCCCTCTCCCCAATCCACCCCACCCCACCCCCGACGTGCTCGGGAACGTGCCGCAAAGTAAATCTCATGAATAGGCAACAGCTCAATGGCATAAATGTCAAATAAACAAATTAAAACACTCTGCCTTTTTTGATCCCCAGAGAAAAGTGAACTAGTGTTGTGATGCTGTCTAATAGCGCCGGTAGCAGCCAGGGAGAGAGCGAGTCAACACACCCAGGCAACGCTGTGCGTTCAGATGGGGCTTTCATCCACTCGCAGGCCCACATCATCCAAGAGGCCCATTAATCCCCGTGCTTTTGCTTAGATGTAAACAAGCATTAGGACTCTTTAATAAATATGCCCCCTTCCCTCCAAATAACATCGGAAAATATAGTGAAACACACACACGCGCGCACGCACGCACACACACACACACACACACACACACACACACACACACACACACACACACACACACACACACACACACACACACACACACACACACACACACACACACACACACACACACACACACACACACACACACACATATACCCAAGACTATGCTGATTGTGAAACAGTGTTGCGAAACTACACAGACAAGGCTGTGTTGATTGTGAAATGGAAATGGCTTTTGGCTCAGACAGTAGAAGAAGTGACCAGCTTAAACTCTGACTTCTACATCCAGCTCTCGCTCGACTCCCTCCCCCTCTCTTTATTCATCCTATGACTCCCCCTCTTTCACTCTGACATTTCTCTCTCTCTCTCTCTCTCTCTCTCTCTCTCTCTCTCTCTCTCTCTCTCTCTCTCTCTCCCTTCCTCTGTCCCCTTTGCTCATGAATTTCTCACTCCCTACAAAGACACACACACACACGCACACACACAAAATCACAGCAGACACACAGACACACACTGCCTTTTGTCCCTGTACCCACTGGACAAACAAAGAGCTTGCATGTGGCATACAAACACATTTGGGTGTCCACTTGACTCAGCAGTGCGCTTGCAAAGGAAGACATCAGCGGCAGATGTAGGGGTCAGGCCAGTGGGACGTCACCAACACTGGTGCTGCTGCTGCCGCTGTCTGGGTCACATATCTGGGTCCCTACCTCCACTGCTCTAAGAGTCCAAAGGCAAAGCAAGGTATGGGCAGCCAGAGCTGACAGGACAGGCAGAGCCCTCTCTCTCCCTCCCTCTCTCTCCCTCCCTCCCTTTCTCTCTCCCTCCCACTCTCTCTGTGTCTCTCTCTTTTTCTGGGACGGCATGACGAGAGGAGCTGCAGTGGTGAAGTCCTGACGCGGGTGACAGGGGGTGGCTGACAGCCAGGCTCCATAATGTACCGTGTTTGTCAGACAGGGATGGACAGCACTTGGACAAACCCCGCGAGACTGACAAGACCTGACAGGAGAACATGTTTACAGAGTGTTGCAAGGAGGGAGTCAAGAGCCCTCCCTCGGGGCACTACAGTTTTAGGCAGATTCTTTTTTTTTCTAATATAAAGTGCCTCTCAAGGAAAGGGGAAAAAACAGACAGCGAGGAAACCCCTCGGGTGTATTTGCAGAGAGGAGTACAGTATGTGAGGGATTTATTTATATTTATTTTTGTTTATTTATTTATTTTTCATGAGAGGAATGTTTTTATCCTTCCCGCCATGTCAGCTATGTTTGTGGATTCAAGGAAACAATAGGGCAGTTGGGATTATAAACTGTATGGAAATTCCTGTCAATGTATGTGATGTGTGCAGTCGACATGAAAGGCCAGAAATACATGGTTACCATGGTGAAAGATTAATCCACTGTAAGGTGAGAAAATCCACGGGAAAAAGGCTTTCTTTTTTTATTTATCAGGCTGTTTTGCACTAGAGACACCAGATTGACTGACACTAGGGACTGGGTTATGAGTGTATTAAAATTTGAAAGCGCGGAAAGACTTTACCCTTGAGTGGTCAGACTTGGTTGTCAATTTTGTTGGGCAACAAATTACACCTGGCTTTTCTCAGTGGCAATTGAGCAATTGAGTGAGACTTTGTGTCAGTCACACGTTTCATTAATATGGGCTGTGGCTAGCCAGCGAAGTCTGGGGAACACGCGAGTAGAGAGGACTGGGAGGTAGCCTGTCCATCGAATGCCGAGCAATTAAAACGTTGCTGAGTTTCGAGAGCGCATTTACAAATTGCGCTGTGTAATTAAAAAGAGAGAGTGGGGCGAACAGTGCTATTTTTCTATCCTCCATCTTAGGCAAGCACATCCCTCCTTCAGGGAGCCGGGGAGTCGGTCTTACCAGCATACAAGAGGGGCTCCTTGAGCTGTCAAACTTTCAAAGCCTTCACCCACTGTGTCTCTTGAAAGGAAAAGAGGGGAGGGGAAAAAAAGAAAACACAACAACGCTGATAAAGTTGCCTACGTTGCCCTAGAAAGATAATGAAATGAGAGAAAAAAAGAGAAAGCTATTTATACGGGCACACGCGCAAGAGGAATACTTATCTTGCTCCAAGAATCGCATATTGTTGTCTAATACAAAATGGGATTCTCGGTCAAGAGCTTTTGTCGTGTCCCTCAAGAGCCGTCAAACGCCAGAATCCTCAAGATGTAGAGAGGCATGAGATACTGGCATAGAACAAAGCAAAGTCCAAGAACTGAGGGAGCCTGACACTGACAAAAATTACTGTCCTTTAAAAGATGGGTCGCATTTTGGCTCTGAAAGACTAAGCAGTTGAAATAGAGTATCACTTCAGTTCATTTCTTGAAAATGGAAGTTGTATTGCCTGGAGCACGGTCCGTGGAACTAGTAGAGGGAGTCGGGACAGCTTCAGACATAAGAAGAACATTCTATGCTTTTCACAAACATATAAAAATCAAATAGCCAGATGTCATAAACTACTCTCCTGTATGTGCCTACACAGCCTTTCAAAAAGCTATTCATTCTGTATTACTTTTTTTTCAACTGCTTACACACTAAATCTTTGCTTGTCACACAATTTTCTAAACATGTCTTCCAAACATCATAACCCCACACCAAATCTGCAAAACCATACACTAATTCTCAGTTTTCAATTTTCTAAACACATTTTGCAAAACACCACACACAATTTTCTACCTAACATTTTTCTGTGCCTCCAGAAATGCCATAGGAACGCTTAGGATTGTTTGTTTCTGCAGTTATTAGGGTCTATAGGCCTACGAATACATACTGTATACGACCCCCTCCCCACACACACACACACACAGACACACACACACACACACACACACACACACACACACACACACACACTCACACATACACACACACTTTTCTTTGGAAAAACTCCATGTACATCTGGTTTTCATTGTATTTTGCTTTGCTTTTTTCTTGTTGGCTGTAAAATACTGTATTTTTTTTTTTTTTTTCTTTTTTTAAAAAAAAAATACTGTATTCGCAACAGCAAATTATTTGGGAAAAATCACTATTTTTGGTGTATTTCAACTTCTCTTTGTAGATATCGTAACTTTCACTATTGTATGGAAATACATTTAAGCAATATAGCACGAGTGAGAGTGGGGTTGGTCATGGATATTCCCACGGGTGTTGTTCGGCCGTAGCCACGAGGCCGGAGGCCGAGTGGCGCAGGCAATAACAGCCGTGGGAATATCCATGTCCATGACCAATTCGTTATGGTTTGCTAAGGAGTAACCCATTGCTTAAAATAGTGGAGGGCTGGGATGAGAACATTGTGTCAAATCTTCGCATTGTATCGCGGAGTGATTTATTATTAGCTGTGCAAAGTCTGAGTTGAAATGTCCAGGGATATTCCAACTCATGGAACGTCTCTCGGCCAATCAGAAACCAATAAATAGTTCCATAGAACCAAATTGTTGTATAAACATATATAAAGCCTATGAAAGACATAAGAGCTTTAGGTCTTGAGCAACAGTGTGTACATGATGTCTCAATAAAGGAAGGAGACTGCTATAACTGCTGTCAGTCCATCCGCACAAGAGCCCTTTGAAGAATCTTCAGACTTTCGGCTCCTGCTAGGAGATATGGAGATACCTATTGCCAGGTGCCTCACAAGGTTCTTATAAGGCCTCTGATGTCCAGGCATTTCCACTCCATTCTCCTATCAACTTTCAACAATGGTCAACAAAGAAACGAAAATAGTCTGACGCACTCCCACACACACACACACACAGATTTTTGCAATAGTGCTGGATGTATTGCCAGGGACTTCACCCAGCTCAACAACAAACAGAGACAGCTCTAGGACTAGATTTAAAGAACAGTGGAGATGGAGACTTCTTTAGCATCTTCATATTACAGTAGTGCTCGGTATGTTAGCTGCAATACTGCAATGTTAGATTATAGTCGGCTCAAAGATGATGAGTGAGGGGATGGAAGCAGGGGTTGTGTGTGTGTGTGTGTGTGTGTGTGTGTGTGTGTGTGTGTGTGTGTGTGTGTGTGTGTGTGTATGTGTCTGTGTCTGTGTGTGTGTGTGTGTGTGTGTGTGTCTGTGCCTGTGTGTGTGTGTCTGTGTGTGTGTGTGTGTGTGTGTGTGTGTGTGTGTGTGTGTGTGTGTGTGTGTCTGTGCCTGTGTGTGTGTGTGTGTGTGTGTGTGTGTGTGTGTGTGTGTGTGTGTGTGTGTGTGTGTGTGTGGTGGAGGAGTTTGTGGTCTGATGGGCCCAACCCAAGTCCAAATGCATTCCGTGGTGCATGGCCTGGAGCGTCTCTGGCCCGCTGCTGGAGTGGTGGTGAGGTGAGCGAGATGAGAGAGGAAGAAAGTAGGCTGACCCGAAAGAGAGAGAGAGAGAGAGAGAGAGACAGCCTGGTGCTCTACTGTCGGGCCGGTCAGTGGGGACTCCAATTTCATCTTTAAGGTGGAATTATGTACCGTAGCAAAAAATGTACCAGGACACTCTCTCACCCCCCCCCCCCCCTCTCTCTGTCTCTCTGTGTCTCTCACTCCCCTTCCCTCTTATCCAGCGTCATCAATCTTGTTATGGCATAAAGTTGCTCCAGATACGAAGCAAAGATTGTTTTGTGTTTTTTTTTTGTGCAAATGCCCATTAAAGAGGGCCAGAGGCAGCTGCTTTCCTCACAGGCCACTGCATGGAAAATGGAGTTGATTTCGAAATTTAATTACCCACTTTGGATTTTGATCTCTTTATGCACACCCCGCAGCAAAAGAAGCCACAGACAAGCACCCCCCAAACACCACACACAACCCAACATGCACACACACACACACACACACACACACACACACACACACACACACACACACACACACACACACAACCCAACACACACATACACACACATACATACACACAAACACACACACTCACACACATTCACTGGGGAAAGAGTGTGAGATGATTCTCCAGATATCCACCACGAGTCGAGGAGTGACTGCGGCCGAGGCTCGTGCAGCCAGAGGAGCCATTGTTGTTGCGCTGCTGCCACCACCACTGCACATTCTGGGGCCATAACAAAGACTGATTCATTAGCATAATTGAGTATTTGCATTCGGAGCGAAGATGGCTTACAGCTTCACAATGCAGCTGCCGCTGTTGTTTTCACTGACTGCCTCTGCATTTCAAAAACTTCGAAACAGCAAAATCCAAATTCTTTTCTTTTTCGCCTTTTTCCCCCCCTTGTGTTCTTTTTTTGCGTCTTCTGCAAGGCCAGTGTGTATGTGTCTCTCATAGTCTAATCCATAGGAGGGTTTAGCTGATGAGCATCAGAGCATCATGACGTGTGCCTCTAGGAAAACATCACGCATCACTGCTCGCAGCTTATTCACAGGACTCACGATCAAACTGCATGAATAACCCTAAGTGAGGAAACACACAAAACGCGAGGTGTTAGCCAACTACCAACAGCATGAATGGAATCGCCAAAGTTGCAAGCTGAGTCTCAGTGACTTCCGATTTCGTGGCAGCACAATATTTTTGTTTAAAAAAAGCTTCTGTAATTTTAGTTTACAGCTCAGTGGAAACCATGTCGCATTTTTTGTTGCCAGCACACACCAGCCTTCACAAGCGTGTGTGAAAGGATGCTTGAAAGAACATCTCATTGGTTTGTGACACCTCTATGACCTTGCTGAGCTTGACTCAAGCCAAGACTTCTCCTGTTACCCGTCAACAAGGTGTAGCCTTCCATGGGCCATTTCAGTACTTCACTTCAGCAATTACCTTTAGTGGGTGTCAAAACATCGTCATTACACCTGTATTCTCAGCAAAGCACTGGCCATCTAATCTGACCACAACAGCTTGCTTTCCTATATGTAATGAACAAAAAGTGTGAACTCAGTGATCATAAAGGGACTCCTGTAGAACACGGTAAGACGATTCGTTCCCACCTGTAACCATTTGCCTTTTGAGATGCGGGGGGGAAAAAAACTACAAATTTGGCACATGTGCTAGTTGCTTTTGAATTCCATCACAGTGCACGGATTTCCATGGGCTGTGGGTTTTGCTCACACTTCTCTCTCGCCGTGCCGTTGGATAGTCGGCGAGATTTAATTGAGGAATGGTGCAACCTGTTTTGTTTGATGATTAGTTATATTACCATCTGTGCAGTTTTCAGGGGAGCAACCTCAAAGATGTGACAGCATGCATTTAAATAATCCCCTCTCCTTCTCTCTCCCTTCCTCTTTTTGCCCGTGACAGAGAGGGAAGAGATAAAAAAAAACAGCACTTCTCCCACATTTCAGATGACTAGAAAATGACCCGTAAATTTGCAAAAGTAAAAAAATAAAAAAGCCCAGGAAAAGCACACTGATTCTGGAGTCATCAATGGTTGGTGCCACACACAGTCAGACACCAAAACAGTACATATCAATGTAAACCTGTGCTTTACATGAAAGCGCTGAGCTTCAGTCCCCTGGGACCTTCAGAGTCAGCCAGGCTTCCTGGTTACTGGTGGGATTCAGTCTTGGGATTTCACCACTCAATTCTAAAAGAATTCGGTGGCAAATTTGATGCTAGATTACTTCATTACTTCGTTGTGTGTAAGATAGAAAGCAATACTCATACAACATCCAGTAAAAGTGTATCATATTACAATACACAATTTACGTTGGGGAAAATAATATCAATATTGACTTAGAGACCTTGATGAATAACATCTGCATGGTGAGGAAAACGCTAACAGAGCAAATTCAAAAAATCACAATAACTTAAATTTAATGGATGATTCATGCTTACGCAAGTCCCACCATTCCTTTTCACCATGGCACTTACTCACTTTATGAGGAGCCATGAATGTGGGCTGAAACTCACCGAGATGACACACAATTGTGCCTAACACTGCAAAACTGCAGGGCTCTTCCATTAGGGTGGATTTAAGCACCAGAACCAAAATGGAGGTGACAGGGGCAAAGATGCAGTAAGTCGAATGGGCTGTCAGTGGGATGTTTCTCGCCGAGGTTAAAGGAGGAGAGGGAGTCTCTTCTCTGTGCATTCTGCAGCTCATCAGTACTCTTCCTACCCTCTCCGCTTTAGGCGTCCTACGGCCGCTCGCAGGCGTGGGACTCCCCTCTATCTGGCTCTCTGTCGCCCACTCCTACCGAGCTCTCCATATCTCTCTCTTTATAAATCTCTCGCTCTCGCTCTCGCTCTCAGCTCTCAGCCCTTATAACTCTCTCTGTGTTTCTTTTTCCCTGTCTGCCTCCCACTCTATCTTTTCTCTCTCTCATTCTCTATCTCTCTTTCTCTATCTCTCTTTCGCTTGCTCCTTATCATGCTCTCTCTCTTTCTCTCTCTCCTTCTGACCATCTGTTCATTGCTGCCAATATTCTCCTGCTGCCAGACTCTGCAGCTGACGACCCCCCCCCCTCCACCCACCTCCATAACCATCACCTCACCCCACCCTTCCTGGGGAGCCAATCACATCTCAGATGCTGTCATCCCTCACCATGTGGCCTCTTCCTCCGCAATGGCATCTCGCGATGTCCCGCGTCCTCGAGGGAGTTCACCCCCAAGCGGGCGGGTCTCGGCGAGGGTGAGCGCGATGGCCGAAGGCTCCTCAGCCCTGACTGGCCTGTGGCGAGAGCTGCCGACGTCCCGTCGTGTCTTCGGAAAAGGATTTCACCTCAATAGCCACGGGCTCGACAGGATGAGGACGCCCTCCCAGAGAAAATGCTTTCGTTTCGCCGTTGCTCGCTTAAGGCGAGACCTCAGTTTGCGGAGGCTTCTACCAATGTTCTCGTTGCCTTTATTCCCCATTTTGAGTGGATCACTCCTCACTGCCTTCACACTACCATTAAAGAAAGACTTCTAATCCTTTAAAGTCAAGAGGTATCTGCATTACCTAGCACTACTGTGTATGCCTCCTGTTCCCTCCTATCCATCTTGAATGGATTTTACCTCAAAGGTTTCAGAGGAGAGATGAACACCTCCACACAAGAACCCTCCAGTTTGCCCTTCCGCCTCACCAATAATCAGATCCATCTCTTTATTCTCCCCTGCTCGTGCCGATGCTCCTCTAAGCCCAGTGAGATACCATTATGTGTGGACGCGCCACATAGGCAGGTTCCACGTGTAAACACCGTGTGGAAGGCATGTATTCCCCTCATCTTTTAAATTCAATCGATCAATCTCAATGGATCATTCACAACCATGGATGGAACACATGGAACACACACACACACACACACACATACAAACACACGCACACACACACACACACACACACTGGTCGACTGCCTGCAGAATCACAAGGCTTCGACCTGGGCAGAAGATAATCTCCAGGGCCTCGCTGCACACCTCAAAAAGCATTTTAATATTTGCGCTCTATGTGCACTCTGTGTGTAAGCAGATGACAAATACAGTCCTGAACTGACTTCGGCAGGCGAGTGTTTGAATTAATCCAGCAGCACCTCTGGCCTCGTGGGATCCCGACCTTGTTTGTTTTCTCCCGATGTATTTGTTATCAGGCAAAGCTGTTTCTAAATTGCCGAGACAAAAGACTCTCTCTTTTGTTGATGTTCATTTTGGATGTTGCCAGTAAAAATGTACTGTGCTGCACGATGCTGAATATCAGTTTCATTTCGTTCTAGTAATCTTTAGGTTATCTGACCACTTTTCTCATCTCTGTCTATAGAAACATTCATCTTCTTAGAAGATAAAAACACATGGGCCCTGTTCATTATCACTTGCATGTGTTACAGGAGCCTCATCAAAGGCTTGTTGTGTCTTATTGAAGCAAATGAAAAAGGAAAAAAAAAAATCTTTCCTCCCCAAAAAAAGTTTCTGGAGCAAAAAAGTCTGTGAGTGGTGCATTATGCATAAAGGACTGCATAATTGATGGGGATGTAAAAATTTAATCAGGGAAACATGAGCAGTGAGGTACATGCAATTATGAGCTTTGGTTGCATCAAAGTGAAATAAAATAAGTTAAATAAGTGATGATAAGGAGGAAGCATTCGTTGAGACTAATGGTGCATCACAGCGCATTTGCAATATGATGTAAAACCCAAATGAGCCAGTTTAACGGCAAGTCTGCATATAGACATTTGACCACAGACGAGAGTGTTGGCTTCATCAAATGTTTTCCTTAACAGTTTCCAAAGAAGTCTGCCATAACCAGCGCCCTTCAACAGGTGTTCGGGACTTCCGCGTGAGCGCCTCCGCTTCCGATTCAGTTTGGCAGCCGCCGCCAGGCGGCCCGGCGAGCACATCTGTCATGACGCGTTTGTGCCCGCGATCTCTCTCTCTTCCTTGCCGCTCTCTTCGCCACCGTTGAAAGAAAACAATGTCTTCTTCGTTCGCCGAGGGCAGGGGCTTCGCCTCGCATCGCCTCACCGGACGCCTCACCTTGGCAAGGTGCGCCAGCGCGACAGATGTGGGCTGCTGAACTCATTACGAGGTGCTAGCACCTCTCTGTAAAGATGAGCACTGCGACATGTCCTTTTCGAAGCACAACAAAACTGCCAGGTCTCTGGTGCCCATACCCCCCCACGCCACCCCCACCCCAAACACGCACCCACCCAGAAGCTGGTGGAGCCGTGCCAGGTGCCACACATATGGTGGACATCTCTACCCCACCCTGCCCCGCCCTGCCCCGTCTGCAAGTGTTGGGCGATGGCCAAAAGATGGACAATGCCGGCTTTGACTCTATGGTAGGTAGATGTGCCATTAAGATAAGTGGAGTATCATTGATGACACTGCAACTTATCCTTCCCTGGAGTATGGAACAAGCTAGTTTGTTTCAGATGGAGGAAAACATTTTGTATCGCCTACATGCATGTTTGTGTGTGTGTGTGTGTGTGTGTGTGTGTGTGTGTGTGTGTTTGCATGTATGTGTGTGTGTGTGTGTGTGTGTGTGTGTGTGTGTGTTTGTGTGTGTGTGTCGGTGTGTGTGTGTGTGTGTGTGTGTGTGTGTGTGTGTGTGTGTGTGTGTGAGCATTTCTTTGCTCACAGATTTTAGTTTATTTTTTCTGTCTTTTGCCTTTTCCAAGATTACACACACAGGAGAGCTCCGTAAATCCTTTAATTAACTTGTCGCGTAGTAACCGCCTGATAGGTGGATTCTGTGAAATTCGTTTAAGATAATTTGCACAAACACCTGCATGTTGGAGTCTCCCCTCCAAAAAACACGCAGCCCTCTTGCTGGGTTATTGCAGGCTTTATGCGCTTGTTTATTGTTGTTTTGTTGTTGTTGACAGTGAATGTTTTTTTCCTCCAGATTTACGCCACTCTATTTCTTTCCTGGTTCTCTCTTTTCCAAAAAAACCTCTGTGGGATAGGTGTATAGGTGGGTGTGCTGTTTTAAACCTTATTAGTAGGGGTGCCCTGCTTGCTGTTTTCCCAGCCGAAGCTACTAATTTTAAATGCCTTTCCCTTTCGTTCCCTGTGTGTGTCACGCAAGGACAAATGAAAGTACTGCAGCAGGGCCACTTTGCTCAGTGAGAGCATCCATTTATTTCCCACTACCACTAGAACAATGAAATATAACAGATATTAACAATATTCAGTACACCTTTGTATACTTTTTTACCCTCTACAGTAAGCATATTTATTGGAAAACATTGATCTCGGCCCACATGCAATTTGGAGTTGAAGCTACTTTTCATGTTAATTTGACAGTTTACAGTTCCTTAAAGATAACTTATCCAGCCAACAAGATAGGATGCGCTGTACACGGCCCATTGCGTAACAGATCGATGGAAAAACATTTTGGTCTATGCATTCTGCTCAGCTAACCGTGCAGTCGCTTTTTACCGTCTGTCAGGCCATCTCGCTGTGGCGCGCTCGCTCGCTCACTCTTATTGTGTCTTTCATGATGTAGCCTTTGGCTGCCGTACTCCAGTAAGTTAGTGGAGCGCCACCGTCTCACCCCAGACCTTTTGTTTTGCTCTCCATCCACACAGGGGCTTGAGAGTCTCAGTGATCCATCAATGGCGTGGCGAGGCCTCTGCTGTCCATGGCTTTTGATTGATATCTGGAGATAAAATGTCAGAGGGTAATCTGGGATGTGCCTGCTTTCCTCAAGCTAAAAGGTATTGGCTCATAGATCAAATGCCCATCTACAGGCAACCAGATGGTCCAGGGCCCTGAATTGATAGAAGAATCAGCGGGGTTAGCCAGCTACGATTCCACAAAGGTTAAGCAATCAAAAGCAGTGAAATAACAGACAATCAGCTACAGAACGGGTTCAAGTCATGGTATCGTGTTCGCTTCAATCTGGTCCGATTTTTTATTTTTTTTTCACGTGTGTTATTTGTTTGCTCTGCTTTCCAACTAAGCTTTAAACAACCCTGGTTTCGATTCAATCTGCAGCATCGTGGGCTGCCATGGCAAACACAGTCTGGCTCTAAAAAAGACTACCATCTGTCATTTTGTTCCACAGTTAGATCCGATTGCGCCATTCATTTAGTGCAGGAGCACATCCTGTTTGTGCAAGACATATTGGATTAGAAATGGATATGCACTTTTTAAAATGCCCCCCTGTAATCTCTTAATAGATTCAATGGATTCTCAGCCGAGGAGGGAAGACACCGCGGCCGACATCAGCTGCTATCTTTTAATCAGGGGGAAATTAAATCTATGAAATTGATTTCATTTTTGCGTGTTTACTCTTGTCGGCAATAATTACAACCACCCCCTCCCCCAAGCACACACACACACGCACACACACACTTGCACACACACACACACACACACACACACTCACGCACACAAACACGTACACAGCAGCTACCCAGTGTGGAGGGACACCTACTGATTTAGAAAGTGCCTTTTCTCAGATTTGAAAGACCTGTCGAGCGTCTGGTTGATTACAAGGCGTGCAGGTCTGCTGGGAATATGGTCGTCTCATAACCATCTGTGGATAATATTTCTGAACAAGTCTGTTCAGCAAGGGGGATAACAGCGAGGGCCCAGCTAGTGTTGGTGAAGAGGGAGGCAGGGAGAGAGAGAGAGAGAGAGAGAAAGAGAGGGATGGGAATTAGAGAAGGATATAATGACACACTCTCACTTCCGCCTGAAAACAATGTGGGTGTCATTAATTGGCCCAGTGGCTGCGAAGGAAAGGAGGGAACAGGAGTGGAGGGGAAGGAAAATAAAGACATTGCCTCTCAAGGTCAAATGGTGCCGTGGGGAATTGTGATTCAGTGATATACTGCTGACATAATTCATTTCTAATAGCTCTGTTCAAAAAGATATATGGGAGACGTATAGACGTTTATTTATTTGGTTTCCTTCATTTCAGACATCCTGAATAACTTCTGGGCTTTGAATGAACACACAGTCTCACATTACACCATTTTACATTCCTTTTTTTTAAAAAATGTGCCCAGTCTGGATTCCTGAATCAATTGAGCATTTACCATAAAAATGAAGTGGGTAGGGTTCCATTAATTAAATGAATGAGAGCACAAACGCTTCAAATTTCACAAAATCAGGGGCAGATAGAAGTTTGAATGAATGCTCAATTAGCTGTGTAACAATGGACATGTTCGGTCTGATCACGTCACTTAGCTACTTAGCTGAACCAGGCTGAATTGAGGGCTTTTAGTTATTCAAGCTTTTTTGTTACTTCAAATTAAAGACTTCATTGGGTGCCACTTGAGCTGATGTTGTGCCATGGATGGATGATGAATACCACACATGCTGGTTGGTGTACTTAAAGTCCCTTGCTCTCATTTGACCAATTATGACACATGATGGTAACAAAAAAATGGGGGAATTTTATAATTACCCAAGTAGAACATGCACAATTCTTTGCTTGTTTTAAGAGCTGTAAGATATGGGATCCCAGAGAGAGGGAACATAAAACCTTTTTTATGGCCATTCAAAAGCCATGGAAAAGTCATAAAAAGGCCATGAATAAATGTACTTCCACCGACACAAGCACAAAGGACATGGTCACTTTGAAATACTGAGTGTGAGTGTATTTGTGTGGTTATATGAGTGTGTGTGTGTGTGTGTGTGTGTGCGTGTGTGTGCGTGTGTGTGTGTGTGTGTGTGTGTGTCACAGAATGGTGTTTAAAAACGTAACTCTCGCCAAAATGCAATCTAGGGTCTTATTGTGAATGTACCTGAGTCAAACTTTCATTTAAAAGCATAATTAGGATGGAAGCACCACTTTTAAGATTGACCGTATTATATGTACACAGAGTTTACTAAAAAGAAAGGTTTTGAATGAACAACTCACTTCTTGACTGGCATGATGGCGACAAGCGGAAAAACCAACTGCTAAAGTGAGTTGTGCAAAACCTTTCTTTTTAGTAAACTCTGTGTACACAAACAATGTTCTCAATGCTTGAGCTCATGTGTAGAGACCCTGGTGATACTTCGAGCAAAGTTTCATGTTGTGTCGAGCCTTCTTAGTGTTTCAAAAATAGTGATCGCATTAAAATAGTAGTGCCCCTAGCACTCCCATTCAAAAGGCTATTTCACCCGAAAACGACAATACGGTCAATCTTAAAAGTGGCACTTCCGTCCTAATTATGCTTTTAAACTAAAGTTTGACTTGGGTACATTCACAAACATACGTACAAACAGACCCTAGGTTGCATTTTGGCGAGAATTACGCTTTAAGCCATCAACGTCATCTTCCAGGCAGTGCTGCATGGAAAGCACTTGGGTTAGGTGCCTAGGTAAGGTTAGGGTTAGGTGCCTTGAAGTCGACGGTCGCAGAGCTGCCTTGAAGTCAATGGTGGGGGCTTAAAACACCATCAAGCGTGTGTGCCTGTCTGCACAAATATTCTTACTTTACAACCGCTGCACAGTCATGGACACAATGCTCAACACACACAATACCTTTCAAAGGAAACACAGGGACTATAATAGTTAAACACACTAAACAATTAAACACATAAACACACGCATACATACATACATACACACACACATATACACACACACACACACACACACACTCACACACGTACACACACACACACTCACACACATACACATACACACACACACACACACACACAAACACTGGAGAAATGGAGGCAAATAGTAAAGGAAAAGTGCTAAGCACTGTAAGTGTAAGGGCAGGTCATTTTCATTTGTCAGTCACAAATGGGTGCTAATGGCTGAAAATTGTGGGATGCAGAGTTGCAAATTAGATCGTACTTGATGGAGCTCTTTATATAATGCTGGTATACCAAACTTAGTGAACCAATTGAACTGACGTTTGTGGATGAAATGTCATACATTTGTCATGGGGACAAAAATAAAATCACAAAGACAGACTGAAAGACAAAATAACAAGCCCATGAGTGACATTAACAAGAACATTGGGTTTACCTTTTAAAGTCACAAAGTGACTCAAGCTGAAGTTAAAGAACAGTTATTGGGTATATAAAAAAGCAGAGAGATGTGGGAGTTTTATATTGCACATTGTTTTATAGTATAGAAGAACACAGTACTTGTTTAAGCCCCATAGACTGGGCTCCAAAGAAATACATGGACAGGAACAAGGTTGCTTCAGTAGCCGACCACAAAGTGTCTCTGGCTCTGGCCCTAGTCCGGTAGGGATGTGGCCCAGATCCAGGTTGGGGATCGCTATAGTCTCTGGGTAAAATCCTCTTCTCAGTTCATGGCTGGTGAGCTACCCTGAGTAAAAGCCCTTCAAGGATTCCTGGATGGTTTAGGATGCAACCCTGGAGCGATGCCAGAATGTCTACATTAAACAGTATGCAGCTGTCAAGTGTGTTTTGCTTCGGCCTTGTTGCATGGTGGTGCTTCTTTTTTTGGAAAGTGTCAGAATGTATCTGTCTTTTCTCCTCTCTCTCTCTCTCTCTCTCTCTTTCTTACTTCAGCCTTCAGGAGTAATGGTGGTGTTTAGCAGCCATCCTCCTGGTCATTAAAGTATGTGTATGCAGTAACTCAGTGCAGAGACTCGCTCGAGCTGATAACCTACACACCGCAGGCTCCTTTTGTATCCCTATACGCCACTGAGTAGAATAACCCACTAGCGCGTGTCAAGAGCTTTTCATTGAAACCCTTCACAAAGCCTGCGAGCTGTGAAGTTCTTGCGTGTGGCATGCTAACGCAGCAAGTTGCTAATGGGGAAAGAGATTGCGTGGCATTAGGGCAAACTGCTACGGGACAAGCAAAGCAAGTGTTAAGATGCTAATACTGAAGACTTCTAGTGGGGAAGATAGGAAACTGTAAGATATACCTATGCTTTTAGTTAACATAGAAGTTCAGTTCAACCAAGCAAACAGAGAATGCACTGGAATAAAGAATATACGTAAAGATTTCATTTATTGAACTGCTTCCTTTGAGTGCAGAATGGTGCTTTGCTTGAGGGGATGGAATGAAATGCAAGAAGAAAGTCAGAGAAAGAAGAATGTCCATGCCTAGCAGTCAGAAGGGGAAGTCATTGCTTTTGCCTAGCATGAACATGCGTAATGATTTTTGCTTTCGGTCTTGGCGAAATTGCTATACGTTAGCAGTGTTTGATTCAACTGCCCCTGCTGACACAGTTGCACTGAGTAGCAGTGGTGGTGCCCCATGGCTTTCTCTCTCTCTCTCTCTTCCTCTCCATCTCTCTCTCTTTTTCTCTCTCTATATCTCTCCCTTGCTCTCTCTCTATCTCTCTCCCTTGTCTAACTCTCTCTCTCTTTCTCCCTCACACCTTTCAAACCACCTCCCTGAGACCTATTCTCTCCACCGTATTGCAGGGTCAGAAGTTAACCATTCAGTTTTGCGGCACACGCTTAGTAATCAGAACTCTTGTAATTGTGTTTGGTAGAAAATCCCCCAAGACAGCAAACGCCGGCACCCCTGAGCCCTGTCTTGCTCAATGTACATAATGGACAGCGGTGCTAAAGGAGCAAGGCAGCGTAAAAAGGGAGATGAAAAAAGAACGCGAAAGAACGAGAACACGTCACAGAAAACCAGCCGTACAATGTCAAGAACATGCAGTGTCTTGAGGCTTTTACGGTCTCCTCTAGTTTTATTATTTAAACCACTGTGTAAGGTTCAGCTGCCTATGAGTGGTGTCTTTATAACCCACTCATACAGGCCAGGCTAGAAGACTAGGCTAGGGTTGCTCGAGGGGGGAGCCCCATAAGTGATTCACAAGCCTTGGACCTTGGCCTGTACCCAGTGAACAGAGTGTGCTGAACAGGGACAGAAAAAAGGGCCAAAACCTTTTGAAAATTGCACTTCACCTCTGGCAGATCCAAGGATATCCCTGACTTTATCTCCACCTAATGCTCCTCATTAGGGGCTGCCTCTAGCACACCCCTAACACACACACACACACACAGACAGAGAGACAGACACACACACACACAGAGAGAGAGACACACACACAAACACACCGCCGTCTCATCCCCCACATCTTGGTGGTCTCTCAGTCCACATCTCCATAGCGCTCGCTCCTCCATCCTTGAAATTGATGTCCGGAATGAATCTTATCGGCTCTCATTAGCTTTCTTCTCCATCCTCTCCAGCTGGCGTTTTTTTTTTTTATTATTGCTCGCCGTTAACCTTCTCAGACGGCGGCCACTCCACCACCAAAGCCGAGTGAGCGCCATCTCACTTTTCCCCAGGAATTATGTGTGTGTGTGTGCTGGAGTAGCCTATTTCGGCGCAAGCGAGCGATCCCTGACATCTAATTTGATCCTAAACAGTGCCAGGTTATTCCACGGCATGTTCTCTTCCAATTGAACCCAGACAAAAACATCATACCTGAATTCAATTGTGATCCACCTCTCTCTCTCTCTCTCTCTCTCTCTCTCTCTCTCTCTCTCTCTCTCTCTCTCTCTCTCTCTTCCTCCAGCTCTTGTTTTTTGTCCCTGGACTATAAAAAGTGTCAAAGTTAGAATGAGCTTTCTGGCTGTTAGAATCCTGCATAATTAATATTTGCTGGAGATTAATAGATTGATAATTAATTGGAGGCCTTTTTACATTTTTTAGGATGGATAATAAAGTACACTTGTGAGATGACTACACATCCCTACTGATCCTTCTTAATAAAGCATGGCAAAAAATTAGGAACAGAAAATGAAATGGCCTTTGCAAAATCACTGGAAGAAAGGCTTTGCTCATGCTATGATAAAAAAAAAACACCTAATGCTTTTAGATTAAAGTGAAAATATCTCTGACACATGTGTTTGATCTTCAAAAATTCCAAGTTTGCAAAAAAAAAAAACTGCAAAGCATTGCCTGGGCCAGGCCATCGGTCAGGGAAAGGAATCCATTCACATATACAGTAGCGATCGATAAGTGTGTCAATAGAGGCAGTTCACCTGTACGCCAGCCCCTCTACCTCTCTCCTCCAGGACACAACTCCCCAATAGATCCATACCTGGGGAAGGCTGGCAAGACAATCAATACTCCCACCTCCAGCACCACTGGAGCTCCCACAGCAACCAGGGGGAGAGAAAAATCATCTCCGTCATGAATATTCCCTTCACAGAGGAGAAACATGCTTCACTGCCCTCACCTTGCCTGATTTGTGTGTGTGTGTGTGTGTGTGTGTGTGTGTGTGTGTGTGTGTGTGTGTGTGTGTGTACATATCCCCCAGCTATGCAAAAAAAAGAAAAAGGCCTTTGATTATGTGGATGTGATGGGATTTGCAGCAAAGCACGGCTAGAGTGATCTGACTAGAGATGAGCTGTACATGCGGCGAACTCCATGCCTACACCGGGGCAAGCCTCGTGAAAATTGGGTCTTTGGTGAATAATACATATACCCTTGAAAGGTTTTGAACAACATAATTGATCCATCTGCTTTTGCCAAGGATGGTGGCTATGGTGAGATGGTAAACTCTTTAATAAATAATTTAAGATGAATAAAATCCATGCCTCAGATTTGATCCAAGGTTGATCTTTGTTTGTTTGCTGTAGTTTTGGACTACTGTATGGCCTAAAATAACTAATTATGCTTTAAAGTTACAGTAATGTAAACACAACGTTTAAGGTATCTGAAACAGGAGTCAGCTTTTCTGTTTGTCAGATGAAGTTCATATCTGCCCATATCCTTATGCATTATATGTAACCGAGGCGAACTGAGCTAGCATGCTAGTTTTAGCTCAGTGGTTAGAGCGCTCGACTCCCATGCCGGTGTGTGTTGAGGTGGCGGGATCGAGGGCCGTGAACGGCGGACGAATTACGACCTCAGTTACATATAGTGAAGAATCTTAGTCTATCATTCAATCTGGAGTCATCTTATACTGTGCATGGTGTTTCACATAGTTACTGAAAACTTATCCACTAATTAATTCTTAAGAGCAATGTTTGGCCTCATCAATTTAGGAATAATGATGTAAGAATATAAGGGGGGGGGGGGACATGTCAGGGAAAAATAAAGTAGAAGAAAAAATAATGATCAACCCACAGAACAGTTCATTTCACATTGAATAGAAAGCATGAATCTGCAAACAATAACTGCAACTAACCTTGAAACCTTCCAATTAAAGTTATTACAGATATAATGACATTATATTTGTTACATGCAAACCCAAGATAGTTGATTAGCACGAAAAACACTAATAATTAGTGTTGGTATTGTAAATATATGTTTTGAGCAAATATTTCTTTCCTTATTTTACTCACATTATGTTGTAAAATGCTTAATTTATGTAACAATTGTTTTTGTTCATAAACAAGGCATTTGCTAATCACACGCCAAAGTAGAAGCTGACTACACACCCACTAAAATTAAAATAGAACAACACTGAAACAACAACACCGAATCAGACTTTCATTCACACACACACACACACACACACACACACACACACACACACACACACATACACACACACACACACACACACCTCTCATCAACACAGCCTCAGCTATTGTAACTCGTATTCCAAACTCATTAAGATAAATTAGTGCTGCTCAGAAACGGTGTCTTGTTTTATATGCAGGCTAGTTGCCCCAGATTTGAATATATTCTGATTTGCCTCCCTGTCCACCCATCCAAACTATTTACCCTTCCATGCCATGCGCCACAGTCATGCAAGTCCTCAACCCACAGCACACCCCATTCCACCCTAGCATTTCCTACCCCCATCCACACTTAAATATTTATGCAAAGAATTGTTCTGGGAGAACATTGACAGTATTTACTTCCCTTTTGATTACATATTGATGAGTATCCATCTGCAGCCTCCTATCTCCCGCTAAGTGATGACAACACCTTTTTCCGCATGCCGGTGTTTAGGGTGATTGATGGTCTGTTGTGTTCAGGTAAACAAACAGGAGCTGTTCCACCACAAAGCAGAGAGCTGAGTGGGCTAAACCCAGACAGCTGGAGACGTCTGTTACCCAAGTCTAACGCTCTGAATCACACACACACACATACACACACACACACACACACACACACACACACAAACACAAATCAACACATGCAAAATATCTCATACATTCACAGCGTCCAGAGATCTTACTGTTGAGTAAGCCAAGGTATTGGCGGACCCATTTGGATGCAGGAGGTTGTTTTGGGTTCCTACTTGTTTTTCCTCTGCTCCACTATCTAAAAATATCATGCATGTTTGATTGCCCCAAGGGAGAGGCGTTTTATTTTCAGAAGTATTGCAAAGAAAAAGCGAAACGAAGGAACCATTAAAGCGACTAGATTGGTGAAAAAGAAATGCACTGATCTCTTCTGTGCGGCAAACAGAAAAGCGAATCATCCTTGTGTTCGAATGTTGTTTAAGTTTTATTTTTGGACGACAGTGGTTATAATTATGGGTAAGTAAGTACATCTGTGTTGTTCATAGAAAAAAGTACATCTGTGTTGTTCATAGAAAAAATCAGATGAGATATTTCCTGGAAAACAGCACAGCAGATGCTTTCTCACAGGGGTCCATATTTTGATATCACAAGCAACAGTATAAACAAAGGCTGTCAAAGAATTTGACTTCCTGTTTAAAATCTGGGGCTCTATGCACCAGCGGCAGCCAGGTGTGGGGCGGCTTCGGCGACGGTCTGGCCCAGGTCCACACACAAAGTAAAACCAGATTGGTTCCATAGAGAGAGAGAGAGATAGAGAAAGAGAGAGAGAGAGAGAGAAAAAAAGAGATAGAGAGAGAGTCATTGGCACCGTGGCTTCACCAGGTGTACTCTCCACGGAGGCGGAGCCAACAGGTGCGGCTGCCGCCTCCCTCCTTGGCGCTTGCCCGGCTCCCCGTTGTAATGACATGGTCCAGGGGAAGTGGCGAGGGGGGACGGCGTGGCGTGGCGTGGCGTGGCGTGGCGTGGCATGACGGGCGCTCCTGTGGCATTCTCAGCAGCTGCCCAGTGTCTCTCCCCCTGAAAGTGCCAGGAGGCGTCACGCTCAGTCGAGCAGGAAATTCTGGCACAAATAGGAACGGTGACTTCCTGCCAGTTCTCCTGTTTGAGCTTTTTGTTGCATTATGCAGAGTCATACTTGTTACGTGACGGGACATTTTCAAGGACAGGAGACGCCGTCTGCAAGTTTGAAACGCCATTCAATAAAGGGGCAGGAATATTACAAAGTTTCAAGATGACAGTTGCTAACATAAAGCCTAATCTGAGGAGGAAAATAAAGTGTTGTCTTTATGAATGATGCCACACTTTTCCTAATTATATATAAACTAACTGACAAATAATTGAGGAAAGGACTATAGCATATTATGGAGTGAGATGATACAGCTTTTGAGTAGAAAAGCATTATGGACACATGATAAATGTGTGTCACACGCAGTCACAAATCACTTCATGCCTAATTAGACGATTCATCTTGGAAAACAAACAACCCACCGAATCAATTCAACAACTGCACTCTTGAGACATAGCTCATCTAGCTGTGAATAACACCATCCTTAGCTGGCAGGCAGATAATCTATGGTTTGCTGGCTTCCTAAGGACTGTAGGCCCCTATTGGTCATGGGGCCCTTGGCTTCCTCCAGGACGCCCCTCACAAGTTATTCCCTTCACTGCATGGAAGGTGATAGACCGTCAACATGGCCAAGTGCACTCATCAAAGTTTAAAGACAATGAGGGTGCAGGGTTGGGAGAACACGCTCAAATGGAAATGGCTCAGCGCCCTTGCGAGGACTGTGCATCGAAAACAGAAAACTTGAAATCTCTTTTTGATGGCCGTGCACATTCCTATTTTTTACACCCCTATGTCGCGATGACATTTGACGCAGTTTACACAAGATTGTGCACAGTATGGTAGCCCCACTCAAATGTCAAAGGAAATCTGATTGCCAAGCGAACACTCTCGGCGCAAAATGTCTCTTCATCTTCGCCTTCGCCGGCGTCATGCCTGCTCCCCCGATGTTTACGGCACAGGTGCATATGCATGAGCAGATGTGTGAGTTTGTCGACAATTTCAGACACACTGGCTCTCCTCTGGCTCCTCCATCCACTCACTGGCTGGTGGACTCTTCAGCGCCACTTCCTCCAGGCCCTGTGCTGCGGTAGCAGGTGTGTGTGTGTGTGTGTGGGGGGGGGGGGGGGCTGTTAGGCTGTTTACTCAAGAAGTCCAACCACTCTTATCTCCTTGGATTCAGACTGTGGGTATTTCTTTAGCATCATTTCCAAGATTCTCTAGAAGCAAAAAAAAAAAAAAAAGGAGCTCAGGGGCCACACGAGAATCAGATAGTGTGAACATTATCTTTTAATTCATTTCCCTTTCCATGCAGAACTTCCTTAGTCATCAGCAATTACTGTCAGCAAGAGATGCGAAAAATAGAGGGAAAAAACCCTCCTGATTAAGCTTAATTAAACAAATCGCATATCTAATGCCCAAACACATTCATTACTAAACCACTCCAAAGACCTCAGGGTTTACTTTTCATGTGCAGTATGAATGTAAAAATTGTGAGTGTGCAAAGAAAATGTTGCCAGGGAGAAACATGTTGTAGCTGCACACACAGTAATTGCACAACATAACCTGCATAGCAGGGGAGAATCGCTCCCCCGAAATTAGCTGTCAAAAAATATCAGACAACGTTGACAAGGCAGGGGGCAGCCAAGATTTGTTGCGCATCACACAGTCTGCAGATCAAAGTACATTTTTTTTCTGAGATCATGTATCAATATTTTAACAATTACAGTTTTTGTTCAAGTACATGCACATTCAAGCATTTGCCTAAACGTAATACAATTTTACTAATTTTACACTTAATACAGTAACCTACATCACACAATTAGCCATAGCCAAACATTTAGTTTTCTTTTTATAACCACATTTTGTTAATTAAATATGAAGTCTACATTTCAAAATCCAAAAAAACTTCCTCACATACACTAACCAATAAACAGCAAACCTGCTTCAAAATCAGCGTTACTGAAACCACATTACATTAATACACAGGATTAGATGTTAAAATCCCTTGCGCCAAAATCCAAGTTAAAAACACATTCAGAAGCCCCTGCTCAAGTTTAACTTTAAAAAGCACACTACCCACAAATCCGCCAACAAATGGTCACAAGCACAATACCCAACAGCAGTATATAGTATGCGGCATGTCATTGGGGTTATCAAGTGGGCACCCTCATTCACCGATGTTTCGTTAAGTTAGGCCCACGACACCTTATGAAGGCTTAACAGTGAAACCAGCGTCCTGGAGACACTCCCCTCCATGCTGCCACCATATTACCACATTGAAATATCCAATACCCAAAATACTCTTAACCAGCCCAGGCATGGTCAAGGTTGGCTAGGTTGGTCCGTCCCGTTGATGTGGACTGAACCACAAAACCATAAAAACCCTGGCCAACCAACCATCAACCTAGGCACAGCCCATCACAAACACAAAACAAATTAGCCAGTTAGCTTAGCCAGTTAGCTTAGGCCCCACCACAAACACAAAACAAACTAGATGTACCGCAGAGCGGTACAAAATATGACCGCCGCCCAGTCCAGCACATTTTTTCCACAAAAAGAAATCACGCTGAAAGGCCTATATGATTCTAACTGTCTCACTAAATTGCATTATCCACACTCAATTCTCACTGGTATCTGCTAGACAACAAGTACCAAAACATGATTAGTTCATAGATTTCACATGTAAAATTAATTTTATACAACCCCACCTCCATCTTGCCTGTTTATAATTCTGAGAAATTCTTGATTGTTTGTGTTATGTTTATGTTATGTGTGTGTGTGTGTGAGTGTGTGTGAGTGTGTGTGTGTGTGTGTGTGTGTGTGTGTGTGGGTGTGCATGCGTGCGTGCGTGCTTGTGTTTGTGCCTGCGTATGTGCCTGTGCATGCAAGCGTACATATGTCTACTGTGTGAGTATGTGTCATACGTATGATTACTGTGAATGTATGTGTGTGTGTGTGTGTATCTGTTTGTGCACATGTGTGCACATGAAATGGGTTAACATGACCCCTGGAGGCAAACATACGGAAAAAAAATGGTCATCCTAGGCCCTACAGTTCTCAAGATATTCACAGAGAACTGTGTCTGCCCTACCCTCCTTTCGGGGGGTCCAGTCCAGCGGGGGGGCTACAGATCAAAACGAAAAATGACGGTTCCATGCTATCCATGTGGGGGTACATGCCCACCAAGTTTCGTGTACCCCGGTCTTTCAGTGTCCCGGGAATCCTTGTTGGTGTACGTCACTAAATGTACACATAAATTATTTTATTGTAAGGCCCCCCATGAACGAAAGTACACAAAACTTGCCATGCATTCGGAGGGTGTCATAATGATCTTACACTTTTAATTTTGTGCAGTTTTGACCTTGTCAGCCAGAGATATTGTGATGAAAACACCTAATTTTTTGCTTTTTAATTTTTAACTAGGTGGCGCTATACATGAAATAAGTGTTAATGGGATGGGTTGACATGCCCCCTTAAGACCAACATACTTAAAAAAGATGGACCTCCTAGGCCCTACGGTTCTCAAGATATTCACAGAAAACTGTCTCCGGCCACCTACAGGCCAGTTGGTGTATAGTAACATAAATTAATTTATTGTGTGGCCCCCCATGAACGGAATTCCACAAAACTTGGCGTGCATACAGAGGGTGTCATAATGATCATACACTTCCAATTTCGTGCAGTTTTGACTATGTTAGGTCACAGATACCTTCAATTACAACACCTCATTTTTACTTTTTTGTGTTTAACTAGGTGGCGCTATACATGAAATGAGTGGTTATGGAATGGGTTGACATGGCCCCTTGAGATCAACATACAAAAAAAAATGGTCCTCCTAAACCCCACGGTTTTCGAGATATTCACAGAAAACTGGGTCTGCCCTACCCTCCTTTCGGGGGTCCAGTCAAGCGGGGGGGTTACAGATCAAAACGAAAAACGATGGTTCCATGCTATCCATGTGGGGTTACATGCCCACCAAGTTTCGTGTACCCCGGTCTTTCAGTGTCCCGGGACACATTGACGGAAATTTGGGCATGCGAAAAAAAAAAGAAAAAAAAAAGAAAAAAAAAAAAAATCTGACTAAACCTATATGACCGCCGCTTCGCTGCGCGGCGGTCAAAATTAGCCAGTTAGCTTACGCCCCATGCTGCCACCATGGTACCACACCAAACATCCAAATACCCTTAACCAACCTAGGCATGGTCTAAGTTGGCTAGGTTGGTCCGTCCCATTGATGCGGACTGAACCATAAACCATAAAAAACCTTAGCCAAGTACCATCAACCTAGGCACAGTCCATCACAAACACAAAACAAATGAGCCAGTTAGCTTACCTTAGCTTGCGCCCCAGGAAGGTTAATGAGCCAGTTAGCTTACCTTAGCTTGCGCCCCAGGAAGGGTAATTTCTCCTTACCCACAACCATTCGCTTGCCCGTTCTGCTGCTAAAGACATGTTACTAACCACCTGCCTTAGACTTCGACCACAAATGCCCAATTCAGACAGCAAGCCAATAGCAGATCTGGCCACAAACCCACGTGCACCAATTTCAATAGGCCTTAATTGTGCACTCCAACCTTGCTTAGCTGCCTCCTCTGTTATTTCAGTGTATTTAGCTCTCTTCAACTCATTGGCCACTTCCACTCTGTCTTCCCAAGGAACAGTGAGTTCAATGAAGTAAACTATCTTCTCTGAATCCGACCATAGAATTACGTCGGGTCGTAGCTTAGTACTCACTATATGTGGAGGTACCGCCATCTGCTGGCCAAGATCAACCTTCATTTCCCAGCCCGCCCTATTTTTCAACTGGCTGGTTTTACACCTGGCCTTCGCGGAACAAGGTTTATCCCCCTGACGTACAAAGTTAATTTGCCTTACCCCTTTACTAGCTGCTAATGAATTGACTTCTCTCCTTTTATCCTCTATTGCCGCTGCCACACATTTCAATACCTGGTTATGATGCCACGTATACCGCCCCTGGGTGAGACTTACTGCCCTTGTTTTGCCTGCGACATTGCCTTAGTACATCTTACAGCCTCCTCCTGTCTATGCACTTCCTCCACTACCATTTTCCTCTTTTCTCCTGCAGAAGCCTTACTCCACAAGGGTTTACTTGCACCCACCCCTAGACCCCCCCGCCCGTGCTGCACATGGCCCATTATATCCCTATGCTTCAATGCTGATTGAGCTTGCTTAACTGCCTGCTCTGGGTTCCACTTCCTCCCTGCATTAACTGTGGGTGCAACTTTCCTCACCACTGGGTCCTTGGACTGAGTAAGAGTCAATTCCAATCTAGCCGCCTTAGCACACTTAAATTCCTCTGTCAGACTAGATATTGGCAACTCTACAATACCCTTCCCATACAAGGCTACACTGCCTAAGCAGCGTGGGACTCCGAGCCATTTTCTGACAAAGGAGTTGATCATTTTTTCCAACCTCTCTACCTTTGACAGAGGAACTTCATAAACTGTCAATGGCCACATTAGCCCAGGCAAATAAACCAAACTGCAAACACCACAGCTTGAGCTTACCTGGCAGCCCCGACTTGTCAATTTTTGCAATACCTTGCCTAGTGACCTGTCTCAAATCTTCAACCTGTGATTTATCACTAAGGCTTGCATCATACCACCTTCCCAGGCTCTTCACTGGTTTCTCCAGAACTGTGGGAATCACCTCCTTATTTATAGCAAACTTCTTATCTGTAACCTTCCAATTGAGAGACTCCTAGACTTACTTGGTTTCACCTTCATTCTGGCCCATTGCAGATTACTATTTAACTTACCCAGACACCCAAGGGCGCGGGAAGGGGGGTGCTGAGGGTGCTGCTGCACCCCCTGCTGGCAGGAGATAGATTTTTAAAAATGATTATATATATTTTTAAATAATTACTAATTCGCTGTCTGACATTATTTATATTTTTGTATGTGAAATGATGAGCCAAATAGCAAAAAAGGGTTATGGATAGGTTCGAATATAGGCTACTAAAAATTAACAGTTATAGAGATCAACGTGAACGTGAGTCAGTTAGAACCGTAGCATGGTTTCAGCTATGTGATAGCGATCAAGTGTGTAGCCTAGGCCTACGGTTGATATAGACCTACATATTCTATGCGATTTACACATTCAAAAAAAGCATGGATAAGCTGAAAGAAACTAATAAATGTATAGCTAGTGAAATCATTTCACTATACTAGTCGCTAAGATAGAAATTAGGACACATAGGCCTACTTGCTGTGGAGACGACACACTTTAGGCTATTCAGAAATTATTTGCGAGATCATTGCAGCCTGATTATTAGCCTATATTTAAAGCTTATACCATGGTCTAGGTTGAAAAGGGTGTCATTTAAAAATTATTATAAATTATTATTATTATAATTATAAAATTATTATGACGTTGCTTGACAACACCTGAGTTAGTCCGCTCAGCTGTGACTTATCAACATTCCACAGCATTGCAAAAACAGCTGAAAAAACGAACGATTTTAACTCTAAAACTCATTTAGTATTATTGATTTCATATTTATTTATTTCGTAAGTGACCATGGTATAACGGGATAATGCCCTTCGATGCGTCCATTATCAGAAATAAATGGACTTCGCAGAAGCAACGGTCCTCCGCTTTGCGTCGGACAGTTCACGCCTCCGCGTCGTTCATTTATTTCTGATAATGGACACCTCGTCGGGCATTATCCCTTACCTAACATCTCTGGTGTGGTTTTGACGATCAGAAAAATAATTTTCCTTAGCTATACTGAAATAGGCTAACGATGTCAAGTGCGCTTCTGTGGGATTAGGGAGGCGCAGTGGACTCGGAGTGCTGTCGCGGAACATTGGAATTTGTGGCTGCCCAGGACTTTTCTAAAACTTCTCGCTATCACCCATACACCGCACTAAAATGACGTAGGCTATTTAGCAGTCAAAATCCGAAACATGTCGGGGGGGGGAAGGGGGGGGGGGTCGTCGGACATCCATTATTTTTGTTATTCAGCAGCACCCCTGGTCAAAATAGGTTCCCACGCGCCTGCAGCAACCTGTTGGTGCATGGAACGGTTGACGTCAAGGTTGTCATGTCGTCCATGAAAGCCCTAATCGGGGGGAGGCATGGCCCACCCTGCAACTTCACCCCACCCACTACCCATTTTGAGGCCCTAATGATGACCTCCATTGCCATTGTAAAAGCAAGTGGGGAGATGGTACATCCGGCCATGATTCCTATCTCAAGTTGTTGCCACCCTGTGGTGTAATCAGCTGTAGTAAAACATAATTGAATATCCAGAAAGTATGCTTTTACTAGGCTTTTAATGCTACCTGGGATTCTGAAATAATCAAAGGCCTCCCACAACAGACTATGCGGCACAGACCCAAAAGCATTAGCCAAATCCAAGAACACAACGTGCAGGTCTCTCTTCTCACGCTTTGCTAATTGAATTACCTTTAATGTGTCAGTTCTACTAGGCACCTGCATATAATAAACAATATGAAATCCATCATTTTTAAAAATTATTTATCCTTTTACTTTAAACTATTCTGGCTGAGTGTTGAATGTGTCCATTTTTACTTTACCATAAGAACGGTCAGTAGAAAAGAAGTGCAATGATAGAATTGCTGCAGTAAATGCTTTATTAGCTATAAAGTTAGAGTTTAAAGAGAAGAGAAAGAGAATTTGATGTGTCCGGGGGATATTGTTTGGATGGACTTTGTACAATGATGGACAGATAAGCCACGGCGAAGCAGTCATCCACTACACCTATGCACACTTAAATTGATTTTGTGTGTAACAAAGTCACTGCAACTGGAGATGCAAGATGTTTATATTCTGCTATTGTGCCTGTTATACAACATATTGACAGCGCAATAACTTTAAAAGACAAACAGAAAACAATGATTGAGGTATTTGATATCCTCAAATTTTGTGGGCGTGGTAAATTCAGGCAGGCTTCCTGGCTAGGTTGACACACGCTCCATAATCAAATCCAAAAGCCATTTTAGGCTATTGGTGTTTAGGGATGCGATACAAATTGACAACAAAGTTTTACAAAAAGTGCCTCATCGATCTAAGTTCTCTCAAACAGTTTCTCTTACAGAATAGTAGGAGAAATAGCTGTGATTACATAAAGTGATACATAAAAGAAACAATAATGAGATCACATCCGGGTCTCCTGATCTACCAAAGAGACATCTATGAGAATCTAATGCTTATATCCTTTTTGGCTCGTTGTGTCAGAACTCTGCACACAAGCCAAAGAAGACATAGCACTTGAAGATAAACAACTCACATCTCTGAAATCCACACCTAACAATCCTTTTTCAAAATGTCATTCTTGTTACAAAATCATACATTCATGCTCAATTTGAATTACTCTTTCAAGTCAACAACACACTGATGATGTGCTTTATATAAAACACTGCACTCTTTAATTTACTATTTCTATTGTATCATTTGTAAGCATTTCCTAAAGTTGTAATCATTTCCCTTGGTGCGAATGTTATATGTTCCTACATATAAAAAAACAATATTGATTATCCTCGGTCAACACGAGTTATATGTATGGGAGAAACAGTTTACTGTAAATCTGCAATGCACAGTAGCTTAAATGTTACAGATGTCAACTTAGTAAACACAAAACCAAACCTGGGATGAATGAGTGAGAGAAAGGCAGAAGAGAAGACAGAGATAAAGAGTGTGAAAGAGTAGATGAGCAGGGCAGAGAAGAGAATCATTCCTATACATTTGCCAGTGACCAATCCCTGTGAGGCCCTAAGATAACACTACACCAACCATTAATCAAGGCCCAGTAGAGATCGCATTGGACTAGTTGAGCTATAAAACTATGGCACATATCTCAGATTGTAATGAAACCATGATTAGACTGCTGCCCATATAACAAGGATCAATTAGAGATCAAACATGAAGATTTTACATTAATATACAGTACAATTACACAAGCTTGAAATACCACTCATCTTGAGTCTCTCTGACCCTGGTGAAGGGCTGAGTCAAATGATCAAAGGACACAGGAGATGCATTTAGCAGCATTGTGATCAGGCCTTGGGTGCCTGAAATAATCAGTCTGTATAATGCAAACAGTTCAAGTTGGGAAGCTGTGGTGTGACTTTTTTGCCACCTGGGCAAATAATGTCATTGACCATTCATCTAGATGTAATCATTCTCAGAGTGGATTTTGCCTTACACCATCTTCTTTGTTTCAGATTCACGCATCCTGCAGTATGTGAATGAATGTTGTTTGTTCACAGGGGAAGGACAGGCTTACAATAATTCCCCATTTGTAACAGAGCAACACAACACCAAGTCGATGCTGCTGCATTTAGCAGAGTATAGTTTTACCAGATATGGAGAGAGCAAATGTCTCCTTTCATGGTATAAGAGCCTGCCGTTCAACCGGCAGCAAAGTAAAGCCAATAGAGCGAGGTGGGGGGTTGTCTTATCCAACAAGCCCAATTTCTGTCCTGGGGAGTTGGGGCAGGCCTGAGACAGTGAAAATGGTCACAGCTGGGGGTGACAACCTGTGCCATTAACTATGGCTTGTGCCTCTCTGCACTGCTAAAAAGCGGCTTAATCCAGTATGGCACCTGGGCACCTCAAGAAATGGTATTTCATATTTCTCCCCCTTAATGCTTGGATGCTAATGCTGTTTTTAAAAATGTTTGTGATTCACAGCTCTGGCAGGTGATGTAAGCCCGAACCTGCTTCCAAATCAGGGTGCACGGCATATTTCATTTTTCATATCAACTATCCATCTGACTGTTTGCGTGAATGACATAAGTAAACAGGTTTTGGCCCTATTTCACTGAAAAATATGATGTTCAGTACGTCAGCATTCTTGCCAAGAGATCACTTTCCATTAGTTTTACTTTGCTTTAATCATTAGATCCACTGCATTCACACTGCATTCTCGATGATGCAGCGCTCCATAAAGCAGCCAAATGCGACTCCAGCATGGCATAGAACCTGCTCTGTTATCACCATTTCAGAGCAGACCTCTAAAAACAGGTGCACAGGTGCACTAAAAAAGGTTGTGGTGGGAAGGAGCACAATGCTGCTTGTGTGGTCTAAGAATGACCTAGATGGCTATTCTGTGTGTGTGTGTGTGTGTGTTGTGAGTGCGTGAGATTGTGTGTGTGTGTGTGTGTGTGCGTGTGTATATGCTAGTGAGTGAGTGTGTGTGTGTGTGCGTGTATATATGTGTGTGTGTATGCTAGTGAGTGTGTGTGTGTGTGTGTATGAATGTGTGTGTGTGTGTGTATGCTAGTGAGTGTGTGTGTGTGTGTGTGTGTTTCTATGTGTGCCTTTTGTGTAATAAAAAGATGTGGAGGAGGTAAATTAACGAGCCAGCTTTGAATCGTGAGTGTTCATCAGCGCCCGCCAAACACACACACACAAACACACACACACACACACATTGTTGACGATCAGGTGCATCCCTTCTCTGCCGAACGGCGCACCCATCTGTCAGTCCTTTCAGCGATACAATGCTCCAAGGTCTGGCGGTGGGCACCATGACAGCACATTCAGCATTCTGCCGGGGTGGCTTCAGACAGACGGATCTGAATCCAATCAAGGATTTGCGGGATGAGGTGGATGGAGCAATTCTGAGGAGAAGTTCACCAACAGCAAACAAGCCACATTGGGAAATAATGGAAGTCAACAGGGGTCAGCCGTCCCCCTGACAGACTGTAAACACCCTTTTGACTCGCTGCGCTGATGAACTCGAAGTGAACAAGAGCAGTGTGTGTTTGTATGTGTGTGTGTGTGTGTGTGTTTCATGCTGGTAAACCTACTCCACTTCTGTACACCCATAACATCCAGCTTACAGTTTAATTCAGGATTTAGCTCATCAGTCTACTGGGCATTCAAAGCTTTTAATGCGTTTTTAAAAAAAACACCGGTCCAAACCGAGCAGGTGCTGCTGTATGTGTGTTCCCGAGTGTGCAAACCCTACCTAATCCACGAGAGCCTGGCATGGCCAGTCAAAATAGCTTGTCAGCAACAACATAGCAGCCAGAACAGTGGTAGCAGCCACCCTGCCAGGTAGCAGCAGGAGCTGGAGAGAGTAGTGATCAGTAGAAAAAGCTGAGGAGGAAGCTAAGTGAGAAACAGAAGGACTGAATTCTGTTGTCTATGCCTTTCGCACACCTATTGTTGCCGTTTTGAACTATTCCACCAAAGATTGCAGGGTGTGTAGGTTGATTCTACGTTTCTCATGAAGAGCTTATTTTGTAAGGGGGTAACACAGGATGTTGAATGTATCATTACCGTACAAAAAGACTAAAGTATCAGTCTGAATAGACTACACTGAGCAGCTAAGCTATGCCAGTGCACAGCAGCTCTCTGAATAATTTGATTTCCAAAGGAGAGCAGCAGAGAAAACGTATGAGCAAAGTAAGGCTGCATATGACCTGATTACACTGCTGACAGTGTTGGACTCTATACAAAACCCCACACGAACATATGAGCGTCTGTGATGAAAATAAAATGAAAAAGGAGAGAAAATGGATAGATGGAGAGGGGAGAAAAAAACATGTATGGTGTATTTTGCCCCAGGCGAAGATCAAACCCACCACATTTTCATTGACAGGCTTGCACTGAAATCACAATGTTTAATACCCTCCCGGCCACTAGATAGGATGCCAGCGTGCTTTCTGACAGCTGAGGCGCTGCAGTGAGGCCCCGAAAGGCTTCCCTCTGCCACACATGATAACTGAGCTTATGAGCATCCACATTTTTGGGCAGGCAGCCAGCCAGCCAGCCATATACCTCCTTCCAAGTATGTATTGACGCAGACCACACCTGAGAAATCAGGTCAATTGTTTTTCCAAACCCTGTAAGTTTTGGTCAATCCTCCAAGATAAATTGACTTTTGATGTTTCACTTTTATCTGTCTAATCACATGACTGACCAACAAAAGTTCTCTTTTAGCAAATGTTCGCATGCACAAAAATGGCTGCACAACTTGATATTCTGCCTTCATAAATAAAATTACACCGAATGATGCACAACAACATGGTGTGGTAAGAACTGTATCTAAGTCTGTAGGAACCAGTGTTGCGCGGGTTTGGTCACAAGCGGCCCGCGGTCGCCCAATATTTTAATCAACCCGACCGCAACTCGGACCGCGAATATTAATTAGGACAAAATTATACCCGACCCGCGATCCGACCCGCTTATTTACAAAAGGTGTGCTTTTGGTTATACCCTGCATGCAGTGTGACAGTATAGGCCATTTCTGTAAATCAAACTAATTTATTTGCGAAACTTTATGCAGTAGAACGCAGGCATGCAGGACATTTGCGCAGGAGAGAGAATGAGAATAAGAGCGCAAGCACGCACGCAACCACCAAGGATTAGAACACTAGGATAAGATTTGAAGGCCATGGACATCTTACATACATCTTTTCGAAAACAGAAATGTGAGCAAGGTAGGCAAGAGAGATACATTGCTGGTCAAAACGTTAGCGTAAGAACTGGTTTATAATGCTGAATGAAGCACAAAGCTTTACTAAAGCACATCCACTGTTTAAAGTCACAAACACAACGAACTAAGGTAACTTTTATGCATGCGCGAACCTATAGCCTATACCGGTAGATATGGCTGTCTGTGCCATAACATTTATTCCTGCAGGCTGCCTGTTTTGGCTGTCATACTTTTAAATGGCTTCGCAAGAAGTAGGCCTATAGACCATAACTTGTACTACTGTCATCTTCTTTAAGAACTTTTCCCAATATTTCCCATAGCCTATATCGCTTTCCCTGAAGGGGTGTCTTTATTATTTTAACTCGCGTCTTCAGCTTCTTTACTGTTGACTTTACTGTATTGATGCTTTACTGTATTGATGCTAGCCTTCTCGTGATTTTCTAAGTAGGCCTATTTGTAGAAAATATATATTTAAATAATTTTAACTGACCCGTCCGCAAATTACCCGAATATCATTAAAATATTTTGTTTATGACTCATAACCGCGGGTGACCGCGGTCATCCGCGGGCAACCGCTTCATTTCGGGCAGACCGCGCAACACTGGTAGGAACATGTTGTCAATTTAGTATACTAATGTGGAGATACTTTGTTGTATTTGGGCTTGCATACACAAGCTTAATAAATCCCAAACTGCATATGCAGTGATATGAACCATACCTAAAGCATCATGCCTGTCATCTCTATAAAACTGACTACCATCTGTTGTGACATGTCAACATTGATAATTTATTTCAGTGTTACAGATTTTGACAGTGGTTTTCAAAGAGCTCAATATCCATCCAAGCATCTGAAAATTCTTTGTACAGACACTCACCATGATGACAGGACAGACACAGGAAGGATGACTGAACCTATATTTTCCTCTGTGTAATTAGAGAATAGCTGATTGTAAATTGCTACAAAAGACGCAAAGAAGTCAGATTTTTATTATGCAGGCTGCTTCTGCCTCAAAGAGGTCTAAGGGAGAAACTCTGAGACGTATCTGAGGCATTTTAAAATTCATATTTCGAAACTGCAAGTGCACACACAGTAAATAAATAATTTGATCCTATCCTGGAATATAAACATCACTGCTGCAGCAAAGAGGTTCCCTACACTGAGTGAGATCATTCCATTACAAAAACTCTGACTTTAACCTAACCTGACACTGTGTTGGTCACAGTGAAAATGGAAGAATCAGTGAGGACATACATGTACTAAGTTGTTTTGATTCTCATTGGGAACAAAATAAGCCCTCTTTAATTTATTCTTTGGACACATTATATTGGTAAATATTTTCAGGTTTTTGTTTTTTTCTTGGGGGTGGGGGGGGGGGGGGGGGTGCACACAATGAGTATAGCAGCACTATGGGTGACAACCCAGTCAAAATGCAAATTAGTGGTGGAATTTTGATATTCTTGTTTGGATGAAGAGAATTTGTACTCAATGCATAGCAATAGCAGGCTAATTCCCCAACATTAGGCCCATAAAAGCTTTTGGTCCTTCATGTTCAAGTTTACACTAATGTATTCAGAAATATTTATATATACTTTCCTAAAAATTTGAACTTTTCTGAATACATTAGTGTGTATAAACATAATAATTTAAATACTGCATGGTAAATTCCACGCTATGTCTCATAACGCTCTATGTAAAAGTAGGCTATTTCTCACTATGCTTTAATCTGACAAGATAAAGACAAATAATCAGATAAACATACACTACCAAGGCACCCCTTAAACAAGATATGCCATTAGTCATGGTTATTGAAAGAATTAAATCCTATATATATATATTTCCTTAATCCCTACATTTGATCTAATTGGACTACTTCCAAACTCAGTCTGATGCAATGCGAGCCAAGAAGTTATCTGAGGACTTTGAAAGTGTGTTCTTTCAAAAAAAAAAAGCTGATATGGTATAAAATATATCAGGCTTATCAGATACACCAGTTCAACCTCAAGCCTTCAGACTCCCTTGAGGTGTGTATTTGTGAAATATTTATGGATATTCTCATCAGATCATATTTGGGGAGTACGAAAACAGAGTGTAGCCTACTCAGCAATAAGGCAGGACATGAAAGACAAACTAACAAATTACTAATTGAAAAATAACAAATTAATCACAATAGCATGCACTCCATTACATTTATTTTTACAATATAATAAAGACCTGAGGTTTTCTACATTTGTGGGAAATTGCTTTACAGTGGTAGGCTATAAAAGTGGGTGTATCTCATGAATAAGGTAAACTATTTCAAAACCTTGTTTTGACTTTGGACAGTGCTTAAATCAATGCTGTATCAGTTTGATTAGATCCTTTGCCAAATTTTGGGATCAAAGAACATTATCTCAGTCAATGCTTTTAAACAGCTGTTACCCTGTGAGACTACCACTAAAGCACACAACATATCAAATACTGAATAATCCAACAGAAAAGAAAACACAAGGTTAAAGGCTTTTCAGGCTTCTGTTTACCATACATATAACTAAAAGCAGAGGTTGTATTCTCACATAATCTCACATCACAATTAGGCCTAAAGAGGAAACTTTAAACAGATGGCAATAACAACATTGGAATATACACATTGAAATATTTACGTATTTACTGGATTTTGTCCTGTTGGAACGACCTGTTCTTGGAGGTAGCCTATATTGCATTTAGGATGCACCTCGTGTTCGATGCACCAGAAAGTTTCCTGCTCTGCTCAAACTGGGAACATATGGGGAGAATTCTCAGAGGGGTAGATTATGCCAGACCTCAGTGTATCATAGGGAAAGTGGGGGCTTAGCCTTTATGGAGCAGATGCACCCTCTCGGTAGAGACTTTCATTGCCAGTGTCAATATGACAGGCTTTGTAGCCTATAGCCTAACTTCAAAATGCCCGTTCTGCCTTATAAGTAGGCTATATAATTTTCATTAGGCTGAGACCATACACAAAAAGCCAACCTCCACTAACATAGGCCTATTTATATTTTAAATATGCTTATAGTAGTAGGCCTAGTGATGAATAAAAAACGTCAACTCTATATTTCATAGGCTTTTATCATAAGCAGTTTCACTATTTTAAAGGAACTCCTGACATGTGCTACAGCATCGGTCTTCAACACGTACATTTCTCATGCAGAATGATTTATGATTCTAGGATCCCTCCTTCCACCAAACGCTTCCGCAGTCACCTTAAAGAGATATTCAGAGTCATGTCTACCGTCACAAAAAAATCCGAATGGCACGTCCGTTACTTTGATGGGCAGAGCAAGATAAAGTGTCCCTGATTCGCCCCCGTCCTCACATGAATCGCAGAACATCTGCATGCACATAGAAGTGGACATATATTTACTCTCTGGCGCCTGTGAGCATCGGTAGTCGATTGCTCTGGACTGATTCGAACATGGCTGATGCTGAGGATAATGTTTCAATTCCCGAGTTCAACAACCTTCTCCAAATGGACCCCTACCTCAAACCATACGAAAAGGACTTCAAGAGGAGGTAATTTACGCTTTCCGATGCAAAAAGTCTGCCCTCGCTTACACAATAGACTAGTCTACTACGCCCCATGTCTTCAATGTGAACAGTCACTGAGTGACGCACGTCTCCATGTACAATACACATCATATTTTAACATCTGACAGATTGTGTAGGAGACTGTGCTGGCTAATAAAGCAAGTCACGCTGACTTGCAACTGAAGCTAGCAAACCCGGTAGGCTATTGCCTGTCTGTCGGTCTTCTGTCAGTCGGTGGGTAGCTACTTAGCATCAATTGAGTCTGTCTAAAGAACAGACTCCCCGGCCGGCGAATGAATAAAACATCACTGAACACCACAACATCTGCAGTTAATGCCCTGACTTTGGTCATAATGTAGTCTAATGCTCCACATCGAGAAATGCCAATGTCCGGACTCTAGTTCTATTTCTGTCGGAACACCTCAAGGTTAAGGAAACAACGTTGCAACAATTTGTTTCCTGGCCATCTATCCATAGTGTCCGAATGTCTGGCGTCCAATGTTAAAAACAACATCTATCTAAAATGCAGTGAAAAAATACGCAGATAGCATATTCTGCTTAGCCTATTTCCTGAACCAGTTTTGCGGTGAGCGCGTGCATTTTGACACACACTAGCCTACCTATCCTATTGTTTGACAGTTGAGTAAGTGACGCCCCTCAGCGTCCAGCGCGCGACTCGAATAGCCTGACATTAGGAACATTGCTATATTTAGCATGGTCAAATACATTGTAACTGTTGCTGGTATGATCACCCAAGTAAAGTCATTATTGTAGCCTTTGCTCTAATCGAATGTCAGACAAGAAAGTGCAGGGTACTGTAGGTTATTATGCATGTATTTTGTGCAGGCAAAGGCTACTTGAGGAATTGCAGTCACTTTGCCAAAATGCTTTAAGTTTTTAACTACCAGAATTATGCAAACAACATCTTCCTGTGATAATTCATAAGTTTATTCTTCAAAGCTGTCAGTGTATTCTAGTTTACAAAATCGGCTATGAAGGTTTGAGTGGGAGTGAATCAGACTAATTGTCAGTATTTATTCTTTGCTGTTCATAGCCTCATTTAGGTGTGAGTCTATTTCTTTGTAGGCCTACATTGTGCAAGCCCACTTAGCCTACTTTATAGGCCTGTATACCACATCTCCTTTATGCTGCCGGTTTTAATTGCAAAAAGCACCCAGTTAAGCAAGCACTTTTTTATAGTAGGGCCTACGCTCTTATAAGCTACAGTAGGACTTCATTTTCAAATTCCTTTCGATAGTCATGTGAAGGACAGATAAAGACACATGTTCTCAGTGGCCATCCAGGGAATTAACTATTCTCTGCTCCTAGCTGGATGAAACTTCCCTTTGTAATGTAAGAAAAGCTCTCACAACCCAACATTGCCAACTATTTTAAGACCACTCAGCATACAAGCAAGCTTTTATCAGTGCCTGGTCAGCACCTGGTCAACAGATCTGTTGGTGAAGTTGGCAAGGTTTTGTCATGCCTTTTTGGTAGTTGGTAGCTAACAGTCATTTTCAGATCAAAACGTCTTAAATGCTCTGTGAGAACTCCTTTCTCTGTATGTGCTTCAGTGCAGTTTGAATCATTCACTAAGTATGTTCACTATGCATGGCATCTGCTACTTGCGCCATGACATTTGGCGAGAAAAAAAGCCATTCTGTTCCCACACGCCAAGTGCATGGTCACCGGCCTTATTCTGTTACAGATATCATGTAGGCCTAGTGGCTAGAGGAAGCCAGCATTGCACCACATCCCATCCAACTGTCAAATGTGTCAGGTCAAATCCGCAACAGAGCAAGTAGACCAAAATCATGTGACCTTCATGATTTTCACGTTTAAACCCCAGTCTTTGATGAATAATCCCTTTTATGGCACATATCTAACATCATGCTATTATCGTTCGGTGTAATATTTGAATGTATGTGAAATGCATCCATTAGGAGCCTCCCCCTGTGTATCGTGTTACAAATTGCACAGCTCTTTTACTCCAGCAGAAGTAATAACATCTGAAAATGGTAAATCCCAGGTTTCTAGACTATTTAAATACTCCCGGGATGCGGGGCTAATTCGGACTGAATCCATTCAAGCAAGATTTTATTTTTTTCCCCCTCTATTTTATTTGAATAATGGAACTCAGCATGAAAGACTCACAAGATATTACTTTCATCCCATACAGTTTCATTTTCCTGGGAACTTGGGCTTTTGAAAGGTAGAGGCTAGGAGGTGTGTGTATGTGTCTGTGTGTGTGTGTGCGTGCGGCGTGTGTGTGCACATGCTGTTTTTTTGTGCTGTTTGTGTAAAAGAGCTGCCGGTTTAGCGGGAATGAGGTGATCCCAGTTGGTGCTGGGGTCTATTGTGGTGAACCGGCTCTTTCATTGACCTCCCTCCCGAGTGAGCTGGTCCACGACCTCACGCTGTAGTAAATAGATTAAAATAGCAGAGGGTATGTGAGGTCTTGAGAGTTGCTCAGGGACAGACGGTAATCATTTACCTCTGGCATCAGGCCAGGGAGTCCACCTCACAGAAGTAGACCATCTAATGTGTCCCCATGTTACATTTCACTAAAAACTACTTTCAGGTCATTTGCAAGCTGGAGGATAACATGATAACATACTTATCATGCTTTTTCATCATTTCATACATGAAGATGGACAGAATATTGTTTGCATAACAAATGCAGTAATTGTTTAATGTGATGAGTTCTCCATTTCCTTCGAATCACTCATGAATGTTGATTTTCTATCCTGATGTTGAAGAATATGTGAGCTTTGTAATTCGGCGTGTAGCAGAAGAAGGGTCTGTGTGAAACGTGGCAAATCATCTGCGCAACTTGTGTTACTTTGGCTGTTGTAGGAGGAAGTAAAGTCATCCTCATTTAGGTACAGCTGATCAGAAATCACAGGTGACCTCATCAGAAATATATTCATCTTGTTTCCTCTGACTGAGCATGCCTCAAAGGAAGGATTCAGTTTGGCTGAGCTTGCAGCTGAAATTTGAATTCTTATTATGTGTATTGCTTTCTTGAAAGGAGGATGTCTGTCTTGCCTCTATGATGTAATTTAAAGTGAGCATTACTGAATCTACTTCTAATTTAAAGCTCAGTGACATATTACAGCTCATTATACCCCAAGTGTGCTTAGTTGGAAATTTCAACAGCTCACAAAGAATACTCACATGATGAAAAAGGCCTACATTGAGAATATGACTGTATATCATGGATACAAATATTCACAGCATACTGTAAATGGTTTGGTAAGATTACAAGCCTTGTTTTGTTACTCACAGGTGCTACACCAATGATACAATGTTCCATAATAGAAGTGTTTGAAACGACTGTCCTAGTGAAGCGAGAGAGAGCCTCCCTCAGGTTCTTTGAAAGTGTTAAACCCCCAGAACTGAATCCCAGGGTTACATTGCCTGGATCAGAAGTTTTACCTCACCTCAACCCCCCGTGCTTGGTGTTGTGGGTATTATTGATTGTACTTTTAGCTTTGAACTTGTTGTCTCTCTGAATTTAGCAGTTTGGTAACGAAAGAAAGACGGGAGTTTGTGAGGTGCAAGTGAGCATACGTGCAAGAGTTTAGAATTTAAAGATGGATTCTGTTTTGTTACCAGGTAGGCTGAGGGTGTTGATGTTTGGAGTTTCACCAGGCTAACTATTTTGAGGAAAGCAGACCAACTTGCACTTTTTGTGAAACGTGTGTGTGTGTGTGTGTGTGTGTGTGTGTGTGTGTGTGTGTGTGTGTGTGTATGTGTGTGAGTGTGGGTGTGTATCAGCAGCACAAGTCACGATGAGCGCACAGCCTGTGTCTCACAATAGTAAGTCAGTGGGAGTATAGTGCATCACAAGTGCAGTACACTTGTCTAGTGGCAGTGTATATATGGGTCTCGGGGCACTAAGATGTAAATAGCTTATAAGTACTCTATAAGTTATTCTTATTACTCTATTCTTATTAAATTATTTCATTAACCAATGCATACTCACTGTAATGTTTGGAAACGGCACCTGTTATCTCAAACCAAGATACCAAACACAATCCTGATCTCAATCCAGACCTGTGCTCTGTAGATAGTATCATAACAGGCATACTGTACCACTACAAAACATACTTCTGGGGGCATTCTAGGTATGCAAATCAGAAAAGGTTGGGACGCAAATAAATAACAGAATGTGATAATATACAAGTCTTGTGAACCCATATTTAGCAACAAAAAGGACATATTGAATGTTGAAAATGGAAATTTGGTCTATTTCATGGAAAATATATGTTCTGAGAACATTTTTGAGAATAAAATGTTGTCCCACTACTTCCCGATTTCAGTTGCTCAACAGTATGGGGTATTCTTAGAGTCATGTTTGTCATTCCATTATGCACCTATTTTGACAAATCTGGACTGCAGACAGGCCATTTTAGTACCTGGACTATTCCTCTATGGAGATATGCTGTTTAAATATGTGCAGAATTAATTTTGGCAGTTTTTCTGAAGTATTCAAGGTCTTCCCTTGAAAAGACATTACCTGGATGGCAGTATATGTTGGTCAAAACCTGTATACATCATTCAGAATTGATTGTGCTTTGTCAGATGTGCAAGATACCCATGCTGTAGGCACTAAAGCACCTCCACACCGTCATGGATGTTGGGTTTCGAACTGAGCACTAAAACAAATTGGATAGGTTGGATACTTGGATAATCCCTCTCCTCTTTAGCCCAGATGAGTCCATGATTTCCAAAAAGAATGGCATATTTTGATTGGTCTAACCACAGGACCTTTTTCTACATTGCCTCAGTCCATTTTAAGCAAGCTCAGGATTCTGGATTCTCTAAATGTTTTAATTATATTATGTTCTGTAGATGATGAACTCCCCAAATACTTCACAATTTCATGTTAAGAAGCATTACAATGACATTATTTCATCATTTGTACACATAGGTTTACTTTTTGCAACTAAATATGAGTTTAAGAGATTTGCAGATTATTACATTCTGTTTTTATTTGCATTTTACACAACGTCCCAACGTTTTCTGATTTGGGGTTGTAGTAAATCCCATAGAAGATCTCTCTGGCTTTGCTTTGCTAGGAGAATGAAACCCTATACCCTGACCTAACTGATTGCAATGCAAGCGACTGTAATTTCAAAATCAACATTTCAACAAGAATGTCCCAACTGGCTGGAGGCCAATCAGTACTGTTTTGAGAGCTGACCTATGCTCTGTAAATGGTATTGTACTCCTACAAAGCATACTCCTACTTTCTCCCTGACAAATATAGTTCCTAAAATGTGCTACAGTACATGGTTTTGTCTGAGTTACATCACAGATGAACTGTTGGCACAGGTAAACCTTTTTTTAGCTACAGTAAAAACATGATATTCTTGCAACTGCTAAAAAAGTAACTTAAGAGGTGAAAAAAATGGGAGCAGTGTACTAGAGATGAATGCATGTGATCAGTTGTATTGATCGAATGTGCCTATACCAGGAACTCAAGTAAAAATCATTAAATTACTTTTTTTATTCGAATACTTGTCATTGTCATGAATACAACCAAACAGAGGTAAAAGTCAAGGTGAACTAGGTCATTGGACCTTATGAGATCACATACAATTTAATGCAGAAAATCAATTAAATGTCCTGGGGCACCATATAAATGCTTCATTTCCATAGGGGCAATCAATTAGAATTTGACGAGGTCTCAAGGGTGTTTGGAGGTATGACCTTTGGCGACCTTGTGCCCCTCCCAACACTACATGTTACTCCAAGTTCAACAACTTGTTGCAAACAGTGATTGGAATTATTTCTTTTAGTTACCACCTGTAAAGACCTTTGAAACATTTGTTATGATTTTTAAACCTTTTCATGAAATTTTGTTTCTGCAGCAAAACCGTATGTGCAGCCATAACCGTAATAGGTACAGACACCAAATGTTCACCTTATGTCCCAAATCAGTGCATGATCTCAAGAAATGACCAAATTCCGTCCATAGGGGGCTCTATAATAAGCAAATTTACATTTTTACTCACATCTCTGGAACCATATGGAATTTTTGACATTCTTTTCATTTGTTCCTTTAGATCCCCTGCATCCAATAAACCCAGCCACACCCATTTCTACATAATCCACATTTTCACACCATTTTCCAAAATGAGACTAATCTATCTCCTCCTTGACCATTGATCCAATTCCTACGAAATTCGGTACACATCATCTTCAGTCCAAGCTGAACAGGTTGCCTTTTTTATTTTTGATTCGTCGCTTCGTCTGAAAGTTACGCATCAATCCACTTTTGGGATGTGGCCTATAACGATTCTGTTACCTATATCGTATCTTGTAAAGGTCCAATCCTTTTCAAACTTGGTACACAGAATTAATACTACATCTTCTGGATGCACACCAAATTCTGTACAATTCGGTCAATAGGGGGCAATTGCAGCCCCCACCTTCATTCTGCTAAAGGGCACTTCTTGCCATTTTGCTTGGACCCCAACAATCACCGCTTGCGGTTATATTTGCTATTGTTTCCTGTCTAAATCTTTTATTATAGAGTTAGCATTATATAGCATTTCATCTGATGGTGAGGGAAACAAGTGCTTGTGGTTTGAAGTAGTGTTTTTGAGGTTGGGGTTTGTGTTTTCAAAAACTGTATTTGTGCTTAGTTATGGGTATAGACAGGTGGGGCACGACTATATAATAGCCTTTTTTTACTAGGGCAGGTGAAGCTGGCAATTCTAAGATCCTATTCTAAGAAAAACGATGGTCACGATGTTGCTATGACATCTATGTTTTAATCTTTTGAGGCAACAAGAGTTTTAAAAGTCAAAGTCAATGTAGACTTATTGGGGCTATAATGAGTGTAACTAAACATTTAGTTATTTATTTTCAATAATGCCTTTATTATAAAAAAATATAATTAAATGTTTATAAAAGTGAGTTAAAAAGGGTTGTTTTTATGTGCTTTTAATTAATAAAATTATTCTACATATTCTTCAATGTCTGACTTTCTTTGACCTTTTGCTTGGAGACTGGTCAGTACAGTAGATCCTCTGGCCCATTGGAAATGGATTCAAGTCAGTGAGGTCATAATACTTATTTTAAGCATCATGTGTGGCAAGCCAAGATGCTCTTGTTTTCTAATTGTGTTCCCAGCCTGTTCTGCATCGCCAGAAGGTTCCGTTTTATATTAGGAAAGATCAACCCTGTTCTTACATTGAGGTTACTGATAATATTAGGCCTACATGATCTGAGAATTGTCATGTTATATTTTGGAGAGATGAGAGTTTATGGGAGTATATGAGGTTTACAGATATGTATTATATGTTGATAATATAAATGTATCTCACAGCTGATTTGTAGAGAGATGTTGTGTTGGTAGGTTGTGTGTTTATTAGAGTGGCTTTGTCGAATGTTTTAATTTTGATTGTGTGAATGTGGTTTGTTAATGTATTGTGTGTGTTCCTATGTGTACTATGGTGACCATGCATGTGGATAACTGATAGCTGAAAGAGGGAGGTTTAGCTTAGCATGTGTATTTTAATGTACAGGCCAGTCTGTGTGTGTGTTTGTGTCCATCCAAGCCGGGGGTGTTTGGCTGACTGCTTAGTACTGCTTTGCGGACGTGTGTGTGTGTGTGTGTGTGTGTGTGTGTGTGTGAGTGAGTGTGTGTGTCTGTGTCTGTGTGTGTGAGAGAGAGGTGAGCAGGGCCCTGCTGAAGGTGTCGTGAGGCTCGCTTCATCTCGGGCACAGCTTGCTCACCCCGGGCGCCGCCGAATGCGCACCTCTCCCAGTCGCAGACGTGTCGCAGACACCTGTCTGGCCGACGAGAGGCAGCCATAAATTATTTTACATACGGGCGCACCGCTGCGAGGCAGAGTTATTTCTTGATCAGGCGCAGCGTGCGGGCGACTTCCCCTCCGAGCGCAAGCACAAGCAAAAGCGCTCTCGTTCCGCAAGTATGAGCGGCGGAGAGACAGACAGAGAAGGAGAGAGAGAGAGTGAGAGAGGAAGAGAGAGAGGGAGGGAGAGAAAGAGGGTGAGGGTGCCTCGGAATCCTGCTGGGGGCTTTTGGTCGAGGGGTAGCACAGCGCGACGCCGAGCAGGCACGCAGACGGCTAATCAAAAGACGAACTCTTGGACCCCATAGCGATCGGTGTTGTCATGAGTTCTCCTCCGCTGCTTCATGAAGCAAGAGTTCAGAACGTAATTGCGGCTCCACCGTCAAAGTGCCCAGCTGGATCAAAGCTTTCTTTTTTCCTTTTTATTCCCCCCTCCTTCAGCATTTGTCAGTGCCTGGCAAGTGCATCTTGTTGGCTATTTGCCTGTGCATACGGCAAGTCAGTTAATGTGCAGTCTGCGGGTATGCATACTGGCTTTTAGCAGTGTCTGCCATGGCGGGCCGTGCATGATGAATACATACTGTAACTATTTGAGGTTGTGTACTGATGAATGGGCTTCATTAAAAATGTAGTACAGTGAAAAGGAGTGTGTCCAAAGAACATTTGTCTGAGAGATTCTCAATGCATTCTCCTTAGCGTCCCTCTAGTTTAGTTTTGTTTGCTTATTTATGCATTTGTTTGTTTGTTGCATTAGTAATCCCAGTGTTACAAAACAAGCACAAAACATCTGCACTGAAAAGTGGCCCCGACGCTCTCGTCCAAGGTCTCTCTGCCTCTAGGTTTTCTGTTTAGGCATCCCGGTAATGTCGCGCCCGTCCTTGTTCTATTCTCCTGGAACGGGGATCAGAGAGCCGCTCCAGCTGTTTCAGTCAGTCATCTCGGCTCCCCAACACCTGCGCTTGACAAACGCGTGCTCCCGCTCTAAACGCCTACCATCTGAGCCCCTCAGAGAGAATCACCATGGGGTTATCTCCCACTCTCCTCCCAAAAACTTTTTGGCAGAGTTGCATGCATGCAAGAATGGATAAAAAGTATAAATTTGACTACTTTTTGGAGGTTTTTCAAGCAGACTTTTTTTTTAGTCTCCTGTGCATCAATATTGAGCAAGTGTGTTTTTTCTGTCTTTTTGTCTTTTGTCTCCTCTGACTCTTTTGTATTGTTTTAAAGATCGTGTCACAACGATTTTTTTGTTCCATTAAATGAGAAGGCAGCTCGGAATTGCGAACAGATGGCTGAGCGCACACACTTTCTATTTATTCTTTAAAGCCTGATGGTTTATGAGATGAAAATGCCCCGTTTAATAATGTATTCTTCCAATCTCGCTGGCTGCCGAAATTTAATTATTGTCCTCAAATGAATCCGCTACCTTTTCATCACAATATAAGCCATTTGTAAGTTGCTTGATGGAGAGACTTGAATGAGCAGGTTAGCACCTAATTAAATCTGAACACACAGTCGACTTGGGTGCCTTGAGCAGGTGTTGTGGAGAAGCACAATGTCTCGCTCTTTTTTTAAAAACATGCCAGAGATTGGAACCCTGGCCCACAGCAAATGTATGTGCCAGGTCGTCATGTATCTGGCCAAAGCTGACGTCTCCTGAATTGATGCATGGCCCGTTTAACAATCAGATGTGGACCAGCATGACTTGCCCCTCTCTATTATCTCAGCAGAGATGAGAATGCATTTGATGAATAGGTCTGTATTAGCCATCAAATCCAGGACATGCTGTTCAAGGCCTAATCCCAATGCTGTTTGCTCAAAGGTCTGCGTGTAGTTGTTTGCAGGACCATCCATCTGTCTAATTGTCTTCATTAACTGATGCAATTAGATGCTGATTAACACTCAGCATTTGTGCTGTTCAGATGTTTGCTGTTTGATAATGCTTTCACAAAGCTTACGGTCACAAATATGCAGAATATGTTAATTAAGAAGTTCAGTTTAAAATTCGGAGTCTTAAATTAAGGGTTTCTTCTAGAGCAAGGAGTGTTTGGCATTCCAGCAGAGCTCACACTCTGAAGGGGAAGGGCATAGATAACCCAGAGATGGTCTGTAATTGCTTCCTCAGTCCTTTCAGTATTATCATTAATATACGCTCGCATTCCCAAAGCATTTGATTTCTCCTTAGGGTCTAAGGGTGCTAGAATGACCATGGCTAGATATCAGTGGACTCTGGCCGAGGTCACCTTGAGGCCTCTGATTCAGATACGCTCATCTCTTCCCTTTGTTTGTCTGATTATGTATGGGCCGAGAGCTCCGGTGCCTGGCAGTGTGCGGAGTGCAGTCGCCAGACGGGGGGGTGGGGGGGGGGGGTGTGCAGTGGTATTTTGGAGGATGGCACCGCTGGCTTCCGTTTCTCCCACTCCACCTTGGCTCCTTTGTTCTAATCACCTGCCCCAGCTCCCAGCTCGGAGGGCTCCGCTCCCCTTAAATGTATTCCTGCTGCTCATCCTATCTTAAACCTCTCTATTGAAAGGGGGAAGAAAGGGCGGCAGGGAGAGAGAGTGTGTGTGTGTGTGTGTGTGGAGTGGACTCCCCTCTGTGGATGTCCTGTCAGGCAAAGGAAGTGATGGTCCGGCGCCGTTTGCATGACTAGCCACAAAAAAACCCCAGCTCCAACGACTTTGGTGTGGAGGTGGGAAAGTACTGCCGCTGCGAAATCCATCTACTATTTGAGCCCATCATGATTGGCCCGGGGGCATTTTCAGTGCGGGCCGGGAAGTGGCCAACCTCTGTTCAGCATGACGCCCCTGAATTCAGCCGGTGCCCTGGATGATGTTGGCACCCCTCCTGGAGGGTCCGGGTAGGGTGCAGCGTTGATGGGGTAGATAGGCAGTAGATGGAAAATGGCACGGGGCATGGCAGGGGTAGCACTAGAGAGAGAGAGGGCATGTGGGGTAGTGGGAAGTGGTGGGCAGAGGGGTAGGGGGTGGTGCGGGGGGTTGGTGTTGAATCTGATCTATACTCCAGCTGGAAAAGAGAGCCTAAGTGAGATAAATTGCAAAGCAGCTTGATGTTTTTTTTTTCTTTAGTTTTTTCTTCTTCTCTGCACCCCCTTGCTAGTCGGAGAGCAGCAGGAGCCAGCTGAAAGGTCCGCTCCAGTGAAGTGAGAGGGGTGGGGGGTCGGCGCTGATGGTGGGCAGTGGAGAGTGAGGGTGTTGGAGGGCAGCTGCTGGAGGCTCTGGGGAGCCCCTCCCTGTATCGCTGTGAATTACAGCCTGGCAGACGGCATCCTCACTGCCGCATTAGCACCGGCCAATAGTCTCAAACTTTCACATGGGTTTTTTGTTTAATCCTCTATTGATACAATTCTAAAGTTTAAAGTTGGACGCCGGGGTTGGGGATGTTGTATTTTACAAATTACACCCTACGACGAAATGTTTTATTAAAGGCCTTCATGTATTATTTAACAGACAAACAGAGAAGAAGCACACATGGATTCCTATTTGAACTTGTTTATTTGCTGTAGGAGTAACCTTTAACTAAGCATATTGGCCCACAAACATTCTAGTGGGGCCATCTCCTGTCGGCTGCAGCAGTAGGCTGGGCGCGAGTTTTCATAACACACGTTGCTGTTTTTCATTTATTCATTCATTCTTTCATTCATTGACGCATTCATTGTTGAAATGGAAGCTCCGGGCCTGATGAACATGTAGCTAAAAAGCAAAAACGTCTCTGCAGGTACCGGGAGGACTGGGTAGGGAAATACCTCTGGATTACTGCATTTTTATGTGATGCAAACAAAGCATTTTGCAGTGTATAGGAAGGAGTTGTTTATTTCACACATAACTAACAGCAAACCTGTACAGACTAACACTTTGGTCTCATCCTTCTTTAAACAGGAGGATGACTCCACGTAATAAAATAGGTGCTGCTGAGGTGACCTCTGTGTTCCACTGATGTTAAAGCGCAGTCAATGTGTTTGTTTTTGCATGTTTCATAATGAAATTTGAGTTCAGGATTTTAATGATTTTTTATTTGTATTTTGGGTTTACATGACAGACCCTGACCCACCCCACTCCACCCTAGCATAGTATGCAGCGGAGAGGCCTCCTCTGCTTCTCCGTTGCTGCTCATCTATCTTTTACTGACGCCACAGCCCCCAGCCTCCCTGCTGGACCTCACCTGAATCTTTATGAATGAATGCTCTATTATGGACCATAGTGCAAGCCTTGGGAACACACATGTGGACACTTTCTTTATTCTCTCTCTCTCGCGCTTTCATGCTCTCACCCTCTCGCTGACCGCCCCCCCCCCCCTCTCTCTCTCACACACACACACACACACACACACACACACTACATCTCTACCTGTCTCCATTCTTTATTAAGCTATCTTTTTATATAGTAGTCAGTTTGTCTGTCTGTCCACATGTTTTTGTACACCCTTGGACTTCTGTCCATCTGTCTCTACCTATCTCTGTCTCTCATTGGTGTACTTCTGTCCATCTGTCTCTACCTATCTCTCATTGTTGTACGAATTCTCAAGTCTTCTCTCTTCCAGCTGTCTTTCTTTTTTGTTCTGTGTATGTTTTTTTATTCTCTCACTCTCTCTCTCTCAGCTCTGTTCTCTGTATAACCATCATATTTCTGTTTTTTGTGCGCCTTTTTATTCAGACAGTTTCTCTCTCTCTCTCTCTCTCTCTCTGTCTATCTGTCTCTCTCTCTCTCACTCTCTCTCAATGGTCTTCGTCTGGTTGTGTTTTGAAGGTCCGGGCTGCTTCAAAAGCAGCTGCATCTTCTTGAGGAGGCCGAGGGGGGCTTTGATCGGTTCACGCAGGGCTACACCAGCTTCGGCGCTCAGCGTCAGCCTGACAACAGCCTGATCTTTAAGGAGTGGGCGCCTGCCGCCGAAGCCCTCTTCCTCACCGGAGACTTCAGTGAGTAGTCCCACAGATCAATAAATCAAGAAATAAATAAACCAGGAACAGCAAGAATGGCAATGTGATGTCTGGCTAGTTGGTTGGTTGGTTATTATTTAGGGTAATAAATAAATAAGGGGAAAATAGAAAATTGTCACCTCTATTTTGAAGGGGTCTAGGGCTGGTGAATGGTTTTCTGGATCAGTGAAAGAGGGGAAAAGGGGGGGGGGCTAATAGTGGTCAGACCCATGTGCCTTTTGTCTGTGAAGCGGGCTGTGGAATAAGGACACCAAATCTCATGAATTTCAAGGTCTAAATACAGCCTGTACTGTGAATGTGATGGTGCCCATGGAGTGATCTGTCTAGCTCACGGAATGTAGTGAGCTAGTGAGCTGAGTGTTATGAGAACAAAATGGATTTGTGTTATTGCTACTACTGCCATAGGAGGTGGGAAGACTGTATTTATATTTTCTTTTTTTTTTTAAGTATATTTTTTGGGGCTTTTTATGCCTTTAATCAGATAGGAGAGTTGAGAATGAAAGGAAGCGAGTGGGAGAGAGAGTCAGGGTGGGATCCGGAAAGGACCACGGGGCGGGTTCGATTCCCGCCCCGTGGTCCTTTCCGGATCCCACCCCTGCTCTCTCTCCCATTCACTTCCTGTCACTCTCCACTGTCCTATAATTAAAGGCATAAAAAGCCCAAAAAAATATATATAAAAAAAAAAATGCTGTAATGTTTACATTTTGAGGATATTTAAATTTATCACAGATGGATTCCTTAATTCCTCTGGTATGTTTTCAGTTGCGAGTTGACTTCAGTTCACAAGTTAATATAAAGGCTCTAAAGCGAGATGAAAGAATGTTTTCTGCATAACGAGGAGAAGTTGGCCTTAAAAAGCACTCACAACCAAAGTTGCATACATCACATAGTAAATTAGGACAAACAGAAGCTGGAGCCTCTGAAAAGGTTTCCTTACAAGCCTCCACCATCTTAATTTATTGCCCTTCCAGATGTAGGTACATAAGTACAGTAGTTCATTCAGCTCTTCAGCCATGTAGCTTTTATAGCCTATTTTCAAGTCATAGATTCATCAAATTCATCCAGCTCTTCCTGTCATTAACTGATTGAAAATAACTGCCTAATTGCCTGGAAGATGTTATCTTATTTGATTGGCTTCTTTCATATGACACAACAGTGAGTTCCAATTCTCCCTTTGCATTCCGTGTTTTGAAATGATGTTTGAGACAACCTTGAGTTGTGACCTTTCAGGCTATACTACTAGGGATCCAATGTGGTGACATCATATCAAAGTCTTTTCTTCTGTGCTTAGTCAAGGCAAACTTTTTGATGCCTCAGTTAATGAACTTCTTTTCTTTCTAAACTGCGCATGGTATATACATCATTCTCAGTATGCAGCAACTTGAAATGCCTTTCAAGTCTCAGGGTTCTTCCTTTTTTTTAAAATCTTTTGCGGCTCTGAAGTGTCAGAAATCTCAGTAAACAAACATCTCCACGGTGCCGAAACAGTCATGCAAAAAAGGCAAGGCTTCCTCATCCGCATTCAGGCAATTCGCCCTGAATAGGCTAATAGATGTGTTCAGGACCTTGATTAAGTGCAGCCCGCCACGAAGCCCTTGTCTCTGAATTGATCTTAAATACTGAACACTCCTCTTAGTCGAAATTTCACCAGAGGCTGCTGTAAATGTTAAGTGTAGGTGGCATATGGCGCAGTTCTTTGAAGTTGCCACTAACCTCAAATAAATGTAGACAAGAGAACTCCATATTCTATTGGTCGGTATAGTTGGATGTGAAAGCAACAACCTAACCACTAAATCTTGTAGTAAGTAATGTGTTCTATTGGATAGGGATTGTGTACAGCTAGCCAGTCATTATTCCAAAGCAAGGCCTAGTTGATACTAGACCTCTGGTTTGCAGTAAGCAAGTACTGTAAGTACATGCTAAAATAATAAAAGAAAGAAAGAAAATGATAATGACTAAATTATTCTGGATGATTTTATTTTGCTTTACAATTGGACTAATTGACACTCTAATTGTGTGCAGTACTCCACAGAGCCATGAGATTTTATGTTTTGATACAGATAGGCACTATCTGTATTCATCAGTATCAAAACAAAATGAAAAGAGATTTTATCTGGAAACTATTTAGAATGCATGCCAAATATGTGTTTCCTTGTTTAATTGTTTAGATGAATGGAACAAATTCTCCCACCCCTACACCCAGAGAGACTATGGGAAATGGCAGTTGCATTTACCACCAAAAGAAGACAACACACCTGCAGTTGCCCATGGATCCAAACTGAAGGTACGATGTTCAACAAATCAGACAATGTTGTGGCACTTTCTTCTGGCCTGCCTACATTGGTGACAACACCTTCACATTATTGTGTTGGCAGTTGGTATGTAGCGGAAGGTTTTTAAGTGTGTATTTAGCTGTTAACATTTAAGCTCAAAGCCTTCAGATTAACCATTATTGCGCACATTAATTGCTTTCAAGGTCAAGGTCAATTGCTTTCCTTTGGGAGAAATATGCTATTGTTTTCAGTCTTGAGTGTGTCTCTTAGTCATTAAATCTCACCTCACCCTGATCCTGCGGGGCACTGAGTGCCATGACGCTCGACACGAGACTAGCCACGATGGCGGCGCGCCTCAGAGGAAGATAAAAGAGCTCTCATAATCCGTCGTCTGCCTGATGACTCCTGGCTGGAAAACGCCATCCGGTAGTGCCGTGCAGGCGGCGGCAGCGGAGGTTGCCAGGAAAGAAAGGGAAAAAAAAACGGGATGGGGATGGATGGCACGGCGATGCCACCCGCGCAGGGACCGGGTCACACGCGCAGGCTGGCAGGGGCTCATTGTTAGGCGAGGTCAGTCAGGGGATGATAAGGAGCAGATGGAGTGGTTGGCAGCCGATGTCGAGCCCCCAGCCTGCCCCAGCCCTGCACTCTCCTACCTGCCCTGTCCCTCCCTCTCCCCCTCCCGGGCGGGTGGGGTGGATGTGTGCGCTGTGGGGGCCGAAGCCTCCGCCGAGTGGCCCGTCTGGAGGTGACGGCTGAGGCGTTGTGCCGGGGGCTTGTTAATGCGAGCGCGCGGCGCCATCCCTCTTTCGCGGGACTGACGGTGAGGGCTTGCCTGTGCCGGGGAAAGAGGCAGGTGACCGTAAGGTCTTAATTAGCGTTGATGGAGCTGAACCAAGGGCACAGCGCTAGCCACGGATGCCTAGAAGTGGAGATGAAGCCCTACTGGGACCTGACATGCTGAAAGAATGCATGCATGTGCAGGGGCACATATGGCAGGGTACTACATGTCAAGCGACAGTCTCACCTAGACAGCGCGTAATATTGTTAGATAGGATAGATAGATAGGCACAGACGTTACATTAAGAATGTGTACAAGCATTGTGTCATATGTATTTGTTATATTGTATTGTATAGTTGTTATTACATTTTTCTAAAAATATTTTAATACAATGTTATTATAGCATAAGGCTGTAATTATAAAATGATGTGTTATTTCAGTTATTTAGATAGATGATGATGATGTCTTGCTGATCAGTGCCAGATCACTACACCTGTTATGTGGGGTAGTTAGTATTTTTAGCAGGTGCATCTGCTTTCAGCCATAAACCTGCCATCAAAAATGACTTCATATCACCAGTGGAGGCTTTGCCCTTTTCATTTTCAAAGTCACTGACAAAAACTGATGATGGAAGTGCTTCCTGCACTTTAAAAGACTGACTGTGACTGTCAAGACAGTGTGGCATGTTTTCAAAAATGCTGTTTATTCAGCACGTTCCACTTCGAATGTAATTGGACTCGAAAATATGCGTGGATGCATGTCCTAACTTTGACATATCCATTATGCATTTTTTCACCTGCAATGCAGATAAACTGCGCGGTGTGAATGCAACACAACAGATACGTCTGTCTGGGGCTGCTCACCCAAAACAGGTGGGCTTCAGGCTGTCATTGAAGTCCACCTGTTCTCACGCATGGTCAGTAGCCCATGTGCTAGAGCAATGATGGACTGGTTTTGGCTGCGTTTCAGCTCCCAGTAGCCTCCAGACCAACAGACAAGTCAATGGATATCCACGTTAAGGCAGTGGAGCCTGCAGGGAGTGGAAACTGAGAAAACCTGTTAATTTTCGCGTTTCATTTGTGCTGTTTTAACAGATGCATTCACATCAATGATAAAGATGCTTTTTTGCTGTGTCCTGATACCTAAATTAATTTACTTTATTTGAGAAAAGGGCCGTTTTTTAGTTTTTCTTCTGTAGAGTCTTAAGCAAATACTGTTTCGAATCTCTTAGCAGGTTTTACACCAACAGCTGAGACTGAAATTGTAATATTTGGCATAGACATTGGCAACCACTTTGGAAGACACCATGTTGCCCTCATAATTTCTTACCACAGGCAAACATTGTGAATGTCTGCAATGGCTCTGCCAAACTGATTTTTAAGTCGATGTGACCACACAAGCGCACACAAACAAACAAATAAATAGATAGAATAAGTGTCCCTGCACTCTCTCCCTCATACCCACCTGATATGTATGCATTTATCCAATTGGCTCGGCTGGCACACCTGCGAAGGTGGTCTCCCGCGTCTCTCGCCTTTCAGCATCAAGCCATTTTTACTCTGGCCATTTCCCTTCCCTCCATAATTCTATCAGCTGGCGAAGGCGTCACGTCGAGGCCCTTGCTTTGTGTCTTTCTGTGGAGTGCGGCGATAACGAGTTGTGAGCGCAGCAGGTCGCCAGGGCTGTGGGCCTTGTGGTGGGGTAGGCTTGGGTGGGGGGTTGTGGGTGGTGGGGAGGGTATATGAGGGGATGATCGTTACCTCATGGCGGTGGTCAAAATAAGCCTGCCGCTTTGGAAATGACTGTGCTCATTTGCGCCAGCGACTGGAGGGGCGCGAGTGTGACATATGTGACCTCGCACTGTGAGGCGCTCTCTCTCGCATCGATTATTTTATTTTATTTTATTATTTTTTTCATTTCTCCCCCAGCGGCCCTCCTCAGCTCCATGCTGGGTTTCTCTCTCTTTCTCTCTGTCTGTCTCTCTATCCCTTCCTCTCTCTCTCTCTATAACCTCTCTCTTTCTTTTCCCGTCTGTCTTTTTCTATCGTTCTTTCTGGCTCTGCTCACGTCTCTGTAATTCATTCTCTCTAACATCTCTTTGTCCTCATTTGTCCCCCTCCCCATTCTGGACTTCTTCTCTTTGCACTCATTTATCCATTTCCCTCTCCACTTCTCTCTGCCTTCATTTCATTTTATCTGGTCCTCTCTTTGTTTTTCTCTTTCTTTCTCTCTCTCTCACACACTTTTTGTCTTTCTTTCTCTCACTTTCTAATTTTCTTTCTCTCATAGACCTGTTAGTTACAGCTGATAACTGATAACTCCAGTTGGAACATATCACTTCTAACAAAGACGGTTGAAATTAGTTCACAATTCTTTCAACTTTCGACTCTGGCAATTTGTTATTTGTTCTGTAAAGAACCATAGCACACTGCCTCTGTTTGACAGCACCGGCAGATAAAAAAAAATGTTCCGAAGCTCGACAAAAAATGGGCCTTTTGAAATTTATTTGATTTGTGCTCATGTCCGACGGCATTGCTGAGCTGGTAGTGTGATCGCATGTCATTTTTCTGAAAATAAACAGCAATAACAAAGCCATAAATAACTTTTTGGCAATATAACATTGGGGATTAAATGACCCTTTCCGTTTATGATCAATGGCTTCAGGAATCCTCCATCTGAGGATGCCTCTCGGGCAGGTCTTGCACGAGGCGTCTCGTCTGTCAAATGGGAGAGAGGCTAGCGGAGCAGAAGATCCGGCTGACATGATGGATTCGCTCCCTCAAAAAAAGGGGCCTTTCAGTTCAGTTGTGGCGTCTCAGGAAAAAAAAAGTTATTTCACATCTTTTGACATCTGTGCTAAGTGGGGGGGAATTTAAAGTTTTGTCCGTCGTACAAGCAAAAGTGCTAACACGCACATGCACGCACAAGCACACACAGACACACACACACACACACACACACACACACACACACACACACAAACAGAAAACCAATCACAATCACTCACCTTTTATTGTATGTGAGGGACGTGACCTTTACGGTTCATTCGTCAGCTAGGTAAGACTGATACACCTTGGAAGTGTTATTGATTTCTGGTATTTGCAAAGCAGTTTGTGATGAAATGGCAGGGGAAATACCCTTTTTTGTTGCCCTATAGGTGTAAGTGAGGAACTGATGACTGACTGTCACTCTTCACAAAATGCCTCTGATAATATCTGTGTGCCTCTGCTTATCCCTAACCTTGTTGTGATTCTTTCTTTTTTCCTTTTTTTTTTACACCTTCCTGTCAAACCTCTCATTGTAACCTTGGTGTGAATTTCACTCTAAAGCCCCGGAATATCAAAGAGTATAGTTGCCCCGGAAAAAAGTGAAGGAAGGAAAAAAAGAACCATACCATCACCCGGCTGCCACTCTCGGGGAATTTATTCATTGTGGAAGGTGGGGTGATTGACAGCTGGCTCGCAGAGGGAAGTCAGTGAGGTGTATACCTGGGCTTTAGTTGAGGAGTCACTGGGTTAGGACGCAGGGTTCAAACGTGGCTCTGCTAGGGTTCAGGAACCTCCTGCAAGGACTTGGTGGAGGATTTTGTTCAGGAAGGATGCAGGTGTCAATATAGCCTTTGCTGAATTTATTTATTTTCACTATAATATGCTTTTGCTAGAATGAATATCCTAAATGTTTGTTTAAGATGAGACCTGACGGGTAGTGTGCCCTTTACCATTTGGAAATGTCTTAAAATGAAGTTACATATTCATGCTAAATGGAAATATAGAAATTAACTTCTTTGTCTGATATTTCTGTGTATAATCAGGCTTGGAAACTTTCTGAAATTTCTGTATCTTACATTGTAAAAACTAAATTATTATAAACTATTACTGTTATACAATATGTTGGTGAAGGTCAAACTATATTACATTTTCTGATGAGCTATGAGGGTTATGTATTGCAATGATTAGCAATGATAATTTGTTCATCATCAGAATTAACATGTCTTCATTCATTTTGGGTAATTATACATTTAATGAATATAATTAATTACATTTACAGTAATTGTGTATAAGGCACAGGACAGTGTTTTATGGAATTTGAAAAAACAAATCCATATTAATACTATATTAAGTGTCCCTGTGTATTAACCTCATAGCTGAAGAATTGAATTTAGCAAAACCAATGTATAAACCGTGGCTAATAGTTGGGAAATTATGGTACATTTACATTGATTCATTTAGTTGATGCATTTATCAAAAGTGCCTTAGGCCAGTGAAGAATTAATCACAAATGTGATTGCTGGTAATGGTAAGAGATGTTTAAATGCCTCACTTTCATTGAGAAGTGTGAATGACAGAAAACAAAATGGCGAGTGAGAATGAGGGTCCCCACAGAGGGTGGTGAGGACAGCAGAACATACCACCAGGTGTTCACTACCCAACCTTCAGGACATTTACACCAGGAGATAGCCAAAATCATCATTAGAGATCATACCAGTCATCCCAGCAATAACATCTCTTGGGTGCTACGGTCTGGGAAATGTTACCGTTGCCTGAAAGCGAGTATTGAGAGACTGAGAAAAAGCTTTTATCCACGGTCTAGCCACATATTTATTTTCTATAATTGAATGTGATAAATAAGTTTGATTTGATGTGAATTTTTGTTTACATCATGGCTTGTAAGACTCAGAAGATGCACATCACCACAACCATCCTGCTTCCATGTCCTCCATATCTTTGGTGTATGTGTGTGTGTCGCTGTGTGTGTGTGTCTGTGTCTGTGTCTGTGTGTGTGTGTGTGTGTGCTCTGAATGCCCTTGCTCTCTGGCTGAACTTTTCTCCCCCCTGCCCACTCTGGACCGAACGGGCAGAGGATGCTCTTTCTGCGGACGCCACCGGCCCCATCCCCCCCCCGACCCCCACCCCTCCTCCTCTTTCTCCCTGGTGCGGACGCCACCGGCCCCATCCCCCCCCCCGACCCCGACCCCCACCCCCACCCCTCCTCCTCTTTCTCCCTGGTGCCCGCTGCCGGATGCCCTTGCCGCTGCGCCGCTCATTTGTCTTTCCTCTCCCAGGTGGTGGTGCACACCAAAGAAGGCGAGAGGCTCTACCGGATCTCACCTTGGGCCAAGTACGTGATCCAGAGCGAGAAGTCCGTCATCTACGACTGGGTGCACTGGGACCCCCCGCAGACTTACCGGGTAGGTGGCAAAGGGTTCCCTCCGCAGGGATGATCAACCTGCAAAGTGTTGAAGCCCCTGAAAAAAGAGGCCAAAGGGACTGTTTGTGTGTGTTTGTGTGTGTGTGTGTGTGTGTGCGTGCGTGCGTGCGTGCGTGCGTGCGTGCGTGCGTGCGTGCGTGCGTGCGTCCGTGCGTGCGTGCGTGCGTGCGTGCGTGCGTGCGTGTGTGTGTGTGTGTGTGTGTGTACGTGCGTGCCCTTGGGGAACTTGCTCTGTATGTGTGTGTGTCTGTGTTTGTTTTCATCCTTACCTACAAATACAATATCCTCCTCACTAACTTCAAATATGTTTGTGTTTGTGACTCCCTGACAGTATGGCATACAGCCCTGCTGAAATATTTACACGCCTGCAAAGAATAAAAAGGGACTCATTTGGGAGCTCTCTCTATATGCACACTGTGTTACACTGCAGTCACCTTGTTTACTCTCAAGGTGGTAATGAGAAGTGCTCTTCATTAAGGTGGCCATGTTTTGAAGTTTTAACTCTAGTCCATTGTTTATTTTTTTCTTTTTGTCTTTGTCTCTTGCCTTGGACGTTCGGATAATTGGCTTGCCACGTCCGCACCTTCATGTGACTTTCAAATAAGGCTTAGCCTCGACAAAAAAGCCCCCTGTATGTGGAGGACCCACCCCACTGTTGTCCTCCGTCCCATTTCATTAAGTCCTGTCTGATTTGGTAGCCACTCTTCTGGAAAGGGACGTATGGCACATATCCTGCTTTGCATGGCCCTCAAGGGAGATGGAACTCTAACCAAATTAAAAAATGTTGTATCTGCTCCAAAGAAACACATCTCCTTTATTTTAACAATGACATATTACTTTCTTTGTTAAGCCCTACTTTACCCTTGTTTTTTTGGCAAAGGGCTACTCTAAAGTCTCTATGCTAAAGAGTCTGTGTCCACATTAAATGTACGGGGACTTTCACCACCAGGCCTGGACTGTGCTCTCAGAGCCATAACAGCAGGTGGTTATGGCATCCTGCCACAAGACTGCCATCTTTTTGTTGCTTAGATCTGGCCGTTATGTATACTGTGCCATTTCATTTTTGCCTGCTTTAAGTAGGCAGAATATTACTCATGAAAATTAGCAACACACACACACACACACACCCTGTGCCAGCATATCCTATGTTCATACATTTGCAGTGTTTGTATCTGCATTTGCAGAGAGAGGGGGATGCACAAGAGGCATTAAAAGCATTGTAATCTCATGATGGATGAGAGGGGCAAACATGCTGCAAATATGCTGCTTTGGCGTCTCTATATAGGCCTTCCCTTCTAACGTCCTCTCTTTCCTGTTTACCTTGCAGCACAAACATCCACGGCCAAAAAAACCCCAGAGCCTGCGGATTTACGAGTCCCATGTGGGGATTGCCTCACCAGAGGGGAAAATTGCATCTTATAGTAACTTCACAGCCAATGTGCTGCCTCGAATCAAAGACCTCGGTAAGTGTTCAAATCTCTCTCCCAACGTCACTCTCTCCCAAACGCCCCCCCCCCCCCCAAAAAAAAAGCTCTTTTCCTCTTTTCCTTTCTGCTGCAGGCATGTCCCACAGGTTCATTGCACTAACAAACCCCTGCGACTTCAGTGGTAATGCGCTACAGGTTATGTCACCCACCAGTATGTTCCCATCATCTATATATCTGGCCCTGAATAGGCCAGTGTGCACATGAATGAGGAACGATTATGAGATCTTCAGTTTTTTTTTTTTTTTTCCAGTTTTTTTTTTTCGTAGCAAGTAGTGACAAGGCCAGGTCGGCGTTGCTTAGATACACACACCAACCGGCCGTGTTTCTGTTCTCATTTTGGGGAGTGACTTGTACTGGAGCCCATGGAGGAATTTGATTTTCTCCATCTCTTCAGCCGTCCTGTTGCTTATTATTCACGCACACACACACACACACATAGACAGACAGACAGACAGACACACAGACACAGAGACAGACACACACACAGACACACAGACAGAAAGACACACACACACACACAGAGACAGACAGACGGACAGACACACACACACACACACACACACACACACACACACACACATACACACACACACATACACACACACACACACACACACACAGACAAACACAGACACACACACAGACACACAGACAGAAAGACACACACACACACACACACACAGAGACAGACAGACGGCCAGACACACACACACACACACACACACATACACACACACACACACACAGACAGACAAGACAGACACACAGACATAAAAGACACACACAGACAAACACACACACACACACACACACACACAGACAAACACACACACAGACAGACAAGACAGACACACAGACAGACAAGACAGACACACACAGACAAACACACACACACACACACACACACACACACACACACACATACACACACACACACAGAGAGACAGACAGACAGACACACACACACACACACACACACACACACACACACACATACATACACTCCTAAGTTTAACTTGGCTGCATCAGGTTTGTTATCCGGGCACAACACCAGCCCTCATTCAATTTGTTATTTATTTTGGTGCTGTTTTGAAAGGTCTTTCTAATGCTCCGACCTGGTCAACATCCCTTTTTTGTTGTGGCCAGTACTCAGCCTTGTGAAGTGGCCCGCCAGTGGAGAAGTGGACAGGCTTGCTGTC
>NW_027468598.1:16520095-16545095 GCF_046254945.1 Alosa pseudoharengus | reverse complement strand
CTGGGGATATATGATGATCCAGTGATGAGCAGAGTGACAGTGGATACGTCTTAGAGGCAGTAACATGAGCAGACTACTCTCTCTCGCTCACTCTCTCTCTCTCATACTCTCTCTCTTTCTCTGTCTCTATGGTAGGTGAGCATTGGAAGGGGTGATTTGAGCTCAGGTTCTTTTCTGACCCCATGTTCGATTAAAGCCGCTGAATGTGGGGTGCAAGCCAGAACTGGCCTACAGTGAAGATGAACTGATTGGTTTTACTTGTTTGGTTGTTTGAGAGTGTGTTTGTAAGACATGCAGTATTAGATGATGTGTCCATGTGATGTGTGTGTGTGTGTGCTTGCTTGCGGCATGTTTGTGTGTGTGTTTGTATGTTGTCTATGAAGTCACACAGACTGCACCCATGCACCCAAAAACATGAACTGAGGCAGTGAATGCATGGACAGATGCACACACATAAACCTTTATACATGCACACACACACACACACACACATAAACACATTAACAGACATGCACGTGCGCGCGCACACACACACACACACATTAACTGACACGCACACACACACATACAAAGGACTAGACCAAATTGATGCTGGTTGGCTCTGGGCACATTTTAATATTGACCATACAGAATAGGCCCTCACAATCAATGTAGCAACGTTTTTGGCATCAGCGTGGTGATGAGAATAGATTTTCTGCGGCGGCCGTGGCTCACTGTGTTGACGAGTGCGTTGTTGTCTACCTTATCTGAATTTTCACTGTTTTCTTATAATGTTGAATCTATCAATTCATCCTCCTGGCTAATGTAAAACCACAGGTCTCTTACAAGCCCCTCTCAACACAGACAGAGGTTGCTACATCTCTTTGGAGTCTATGTGTGTGTGTGTGTGTGTGTGTGTGTGTGTGTGTGTGTGTGCCAGTGTGTGTGTGTGTGTGTGTGTGTGTGTGTATGTGTCTATTTGAATGTATAATGTATGTAAGTGAGATTGAGACCTTGTGTGTCTATTGAGTATGTGTGTATCTGTAATGTCTGCCTGTTGTCACATGTGTCCATTGTGAGAGCCTTTGCTGCCATCAATAGTCAATATGGTACACCTGAAGAATTGATCTGTTGAAGGCAGCAGTGTGTGTGTGTGTGTGTGTGTGTGTGTGTGTGTGTGTGTGTGTGTGTGTGTGTGTGCATGTGTGTGCATGTGTGTGTACTGTATGTGTGTGTGTATGTGTGTGTGTGCCTGTGTGTGTTTATGTGTGATGAACTCTCTGTCTTCCCCTGTTCCCCTGGTCAGTCGGTATGGCACTCCCGAGGAGTTGAAGGAGCTGATTGACATGGCCCACTCCTTGGGCATCATCGTGCTGCTGGACGTGGTGCACAGCCATGCGTCCAAGAACACGGAGGACGGACTCAACAGGTTTGACGGCTCCGACTCCTGCTACTTCCACGCCGGGGAGAGAGGCGTCAACAAGCTCTGGGACAGCCGCCTCTTCAATTACTCCAGGTGGGCCAGTGCAGGCTACTGCATACAAATACACTCAATCACATAAACACACACGCACACACACATGCAAACACACACACACACACACACACACACACACACACACACACACACACTCTCTCAAACACACTCACACTCACACACATGCAAACACACACACACACACACACACACACACACACACAAAGACAAGCTCAGTCACCCTAATGCACACACTCACTCAGCAACTCTCATGCAGTCATTCACCCTTTCACACTCAGTCAGTTTTTCTCACACTTTCTCACAGTCTCGCACACACACACACACACACACACACACACACACACACACACACACACACACACACACACACACACACACACACACACACACATGAATAAGGCTTGTCAACTGATCTAAACTGAGAAGCACCTCGTTTGAACCTGACAAAATAAGGGGCGGGGGTGGGGAATCTGCGCCTGGGGCCCCTCCAGCTGAAACGAAAGTGTCTCATTTTTGACTGATTATATAAAATCGAAAAACTTGCTGACCGGCAGAAAGGCATTTCCCAAAGCTCCAGCACTCGGCAAACTAAACCACCCAACCAACCCCCCCCCCCCCACACACACACACACACACACACACACACACACACACACACATCCCACTCCTTGCAGGCTGAGCTCAAGTTGCTGAAATTAGCAGAAGCCGTTCCCTAATGCAACAATCTGCAATCAGCTTTTAAGCCCAACGGCGGCTCCCTCCGATTTCTTTGGGGAGCGAAACACTACCTGAGGCTTGTGCAGGTTGCGTGGGGGACGTGCAGATACTTTATTTAGACTTCAGAGGCGTGTGCTGAGTAACCTTGCTGTTTCTGTTTGGATACTGCAAAAAAGGTCTCCAAATTGGGCGCTCTTCTCTGTAAAAACAACAGCAACAAAAATCACTATTTTTGAGATGCTGGGTGACCAATGGGATTAAAGATGGTCATGATGTCATCTTGATAGTTCAGACTCAGTAAAACACAGTCAGAAGTACCACAAAATGGCTGAATTGTTTGCATGTGTTGTGTTGCAGTTGGATATAAAAAATTGCTAATAGAAAATTGTACCAAAGTACAAATCTAGTGGATCAAATCTCAGCAGAGGCTGGTGGGAAAAGCGATAATCTTTGATGTCAAAAATCAAAAAATTTCACACATCTGACTCAAGTAAACAAAAATGTTCACCTGTCTTGCACCATAAAGTCAAACCAAAGCTCCTTTAAATGAATTCGGATGTGTCCATGTGGATTCTCATGCTCATGACTAGTGTTTTAAGGTATCTTTTTAATATTTGATTTATTTCTGAATAGTTTTACATGCTCCTGTATCATGGTGTGGGTAAACGCGCCTGCAGTCTTTTAGAGAATATATTTTAGCTGAGCTGTTTATCGAGTAGAGGTTCTATTTATGCTTCCGAGAGGAGGGAGAGTCAAAATTAAAAATCTTCTTCAGCTGGATGTTGACACACAACTTGTTTTTGTCATTAATTATTCACACAACCATTCCATTCGTTTCTTTCTACAAATGTAGTGGACATTGCTGATCGACCTCCCCACCCCAAACTTTGTGTAGAGCCACAACTCTAAAAGTTGTTGAGTTGCCTCTTGCATTTTTGTTTTCGTTTTGTTTTCATTTTGAAGTTGCTCAACGTTTTTCAAACACGCTTCATGTTTGAAACAGCTTCCATAATAAGAGAGCTATTATACGTGCAGTCAGAGCCTCTGCAGGTCCCAGTCATTAATTAGGCAAAAGGGTGTTGTCTTGCAGTAATTACAGCACATCAGCAGTTTTGTATGTTAATAATAAAGCATTTTTCCACTTATCTGAAATAGTAGAATGCTAATGCAAAGTGCTGAGAGCAGTACTTTAATTAATTTTCTCTTTCGACACCATTGTGCCTGTTGCGTTGGATACATTAATGAAAACAACAGGCGTATTTTATGGCTATGATGGCAGAAGTTAGCATATTGCTCTGATAATAGCCTACCCACCTGTGCTTCTCCATGCTGTTTCCAATCATTACTTTTCTGGACCAGCTGTTAGTCCAATCCTTTTGCAAATTCGCTTCCTATCGAAAAAGTCAACTTCACACTTAACTTAATCTAAAAGGTGGAGAAACAACAGTGTTTGAAGTGTCGGTTCCCTGTACTTTTAGACTGGCAGCCTTTCATACGTGTTTTTTTTCTTTCTCCCCACTCTCATTTCGCTTTTTTTTTTTTCATTTCAAAGGGAAAAAGGTCTTAAAAGACTTTAAAGGCTTTAGCAAATTTTCCTAAACTGGGAAAAAGCAAGACTAGGGTCTTGCTTAGAGTTGAATGCCTCTCTGTGAGCCTTCTGCTCGGCGCTCGAAGCTCCCGATAGAGAGATGTTTCTTTTATGCCTCGGGCAGTGCACTAATCTGCACCACGCTCTCATTGATATTATGGCGCAGTCTCCCGTCTCTGACGGCAATTACCTAAATGTTCAGGGTTTGGAAATCTGCTTCCTCAAGCTGAAAGTGTGGAGGTCAAGTTATTGCTTGTTTTTTTTTGTTTTTTTTGGCTACCCCTCTTTGAATGTGTTCTTCCATTTCTTTTTTTAATGGTCTGTCGTGTCAAAATGCATTTCAGCATCTGTCCCTGTCTCGCAATCTTAACAGTGTCAAACAGAGAAATTAGAATGTGAACAAAACAGAACAGAAAACTCATAGTGTTGTGGAGGTTGGATGCAGTGATAGTGTATCAATCACTGTAATTGAAAGGCTTTTCTCATTTGTTTTATTTTTTTAATTGACAGGCAGGTTTTATTAATAATCTGTATAATGTCCACCTCAGAACTGCCTGTTTACCCTGACTTGTAATTAATAGTTCATAAAGTATTGGAAGTGGAAGCAGCATAGTGTAGCCCATTTAATTTGTTGATGTTGCCAACATATCCAGACTAAACTTTACCGGTAATTAAACCCTTGTGGGTTGCACTCTTAACAGAATGCTCTGTACATTTTGAAAGCATGTGTTGCTGTGTGCGTTTGTGTGTTCACTGTACATGCTTTTTACAAAAGTGATTATTTTACTTTTTTTCAGGGTTTGTCTGTGTTCAGAATTGATAAATAAATATATAATTTAACAATGGGCTCCCTCATAGCACATTTATGTTATTTGAATTCCGGCACAAATTAAGAAATACCACACTCATTTGTCTGTTTGCGTCGTACATCGTGACGGCTAATTAGCGAGACCCATAAAGGCCAGTGCATGTTAGCTTTGAAGAGAATGATCACTCTTTCTTTCTCTTCTCTCTCTCTCTATCTCTCCGTCTTTCTCATACCACACTCTGGAATGATTGTTCTGATTATTTATGGGAATGTTTGCTTCCTTCAGCTGCGTTTATTCTTGAGAGTTCATGTTTTTTTTTCTCCCATCAGAAACTTTCTGTTGCCAGAATAATAATTTGCCAATTTTCCATTTTGCTTGACTTGAGTAAAATAAGTAGCATGAGCAATAAGTAGCATGAGCAACAACTAGCCCCGTTAGACTAGACTGACATAGGATATGGCGTATGATTTTATTACATGTGAAGCCATGTCAGAATGCAGCACAAGAGTTTGTGTATTTGCCCCTCAATATTGTGATCCTCCTTTGCTTTGGTCTTTGTTGCGATGTATTCATTCTGAATACAGTTTATTTGTTAGCGTTTTCTCATCATAGTACACTTGAGGATGCTGTCATTCTACTGTGTCTCTGTACTGTCCATGTGAATTCCTTAACTGGAAGACATCAGTGGTTATTGCCGACACATTCAACTTTTGCCAAGGAGGAAGATTTGACGGGCTGCACTGTTAAAACAGACTGTGTGTTTAATGAAGCTGACGCTTAGTTGAAATGTGAATGCCGGTGACAGTTCTAATTGGTAGATGTAACCACCAAATTGTCCTGACAACTCAATCTCTTTCTCTGTTCCTGTCTCTCTGTTTCTTTCTTTCTCTCTTGCTCCTGTGTGTTTTGTTCATCTGTGGGTCACTCTTCACAGATCAAACACAGAAGGGAATTTTTTCGCTCTCTTTTTTCCCCTGCAATACATTTTTCATCAGCTTGGCATCATGTCGTAGCCCGAACAACAGTCCTCCATGGTTGCAAACATAGTCAGTGGGGTTGGTAAGGTTCTAACAGACTTGTGGTGTGTGACTAGTATATATCGCATTAGGTTTTGGGTTAAAAAAAAAATAACAGGGATGCTAGGCTGTTTTTTTTTCCTTCTTCTTCTTCTTCTTCTTTTGTTTTCTTGTTGGGGAGTTTGCATGCTCTGTAAATTACAGGAGAAAAGCCAGACAGTGAAAAGCCTTTGATGAGAAGCCTATGCCTGAGTCCTCGTCATCTCCGAAGAAATCTTGAGGCGCCCCCGCACAAAGTGGGAGCGAGTGTTCTCAGAACTCGGCAAACAATGCGAGCGTCTTTCCAGTGCGAGTAAACAAGGCAAGCGACCAGCTCATGCGAGCGGATCATTAGAGAGGCAAACTGAATTGCATTATGGGTAAGAACCCACACCCATCCACCCCCCCCAGTCACACCATGCTCAGCATCCCTCTACTTCAGTCACCGCCGGCAGCCCATGACCCCTAATGGTCCCCGCACCGTAAACAAAAATCTATCGATCGGAAGCGTCGCACACTTTTAATTAAGTGTTTCTCTTTATCCCACTCTTGCTTGGAACTGATTCCTTCACGCTTTGAAAAGGAGCAAGGATGGAAGGTGGCTGTGCTTTTATCCCTGTGTGTGTGTGTGTGTGCATGTATGTGTATGTGTGTGTGTGTGTGTGTGTGTGTGTGTGTGTGTGGAGAGAGGGTTGTCAGGCACCACTGTCTAGGTGATATCAAATGCTTCTTTGAACCTGTGTCTATTAGCCATGTGTTCAAGGAAGCTCCGGCGTCCGAGACATTATACAGCGTTTAGTGTGCGACAGGACTCCAGGTAACGAGAGAGCGAGAGAGCGCTGGACTTGTGGGTCATTACTTATCGAGCTCCACTGCCATCAGTGGGACTCATTAGGCACAAAGCTGACATATGCCACAACCAGGAGGCAACTGAAGAGTCATTTACAAAGGCCCAGATCAGAGTAGCCATGTCAGACAGTCCATTTGTCTCTCTCTCTCTCTCTCTCTCTCTCTCTCTCTCTCCCTTTCTCTCACTCTCTCTCTCACTTCCTCTTCAGTCCCAGCCCATTGCCGGTGTTCTTGCGTTGGATGTTTGAAGCAGCCTCTCCGCTTTGCCCACAGTCACGAGGATAAATTGCTTCGTGCAGCTCTGCCCCTTTGCACCGCACAAGCACTAATCTTGCCACGATTTTTTAATCAACAGACTTTGATATCGATGATCAGAAGGCAATCGCCTCTTGAGGAAAGGAGCAAAAAAACAGTGAATGACTCCTGTTTCATGGATTCACTTTCACTTCAACCACCCCACCCCATCCCCCCCTCCACCACACCACCCTACCCACCTCTTGTCTCTGTCTATCTCTCTCTGTTTCTTTACACTCCTTCCTCCACCCACCTCCATTCCCCCCATCAATTTCCACTCTGGCGTCTGCCTCTCTTTTATGCCTAATGCTTTTTAACTGCTGTCACAGGCAGCGAGGTCACCGTTCCGCCGTGAGTCACCTCAATTATTACACAACAATTTCCACTGCGCCAACAGAAGGAGAAAGATAAGTTATGCTCCAAACAGTCTCTTGTAACATCAATGACCGGGGAAATGAAATACCTGTACAGTATATCAAATGAGGAGGAAGCGTTCGACACCCATTGCCACCACTTTCACATTTTTTTTTAATATTATTTTTTATTTCTCCTATCTCTTTTTCTCTCTTTCTCTCTCTCTCTCTCCCCCTCTGTCTGTCTCTCGCTTTTCTAATCCAAGTATTTTCTGCTTGACTGCATGGGCCACCATATATTAGCAAGATTTAGGGGCAGTTAGAAATGAAAGCTGTCTGCAATTGCTACTGTGCTGTATGCGGACTGACAATTTATCAGCTGCTGCGAAGCTTTGCATACTCTTCTGGGATGAATACGACCCAAGGTGGAGCCTAGACATGATTGAATTACAACTTCTGAGCGTGGAGAGCAAATGGCTCCCTGGCCACATCACCAAGCTGATTACATTTCAGCTCTATGATTGGTGTAGCAACACGTTTGAGATGCCGAGACCTACACCACATCGAACCAGAAGCAGAGAAGCACAGGACCAAAGTCAAAGATCAAAAATCCTTTTTCACTACAGTTCTGTCAATAGCTCTATCTGGCAGCTTTGAACAAATTCATAATGAATCATTATACTCCGTACATTGAGCCATGATCTCCGCCAAGGACGCTGCATTGCCATGCATTGCGCTGCATTGCCATTGAGATAACATAGTAAAGAACCAATTTGCACCTCCAAATGGTCGGTGACGTACATTTGTGACACGAGTTTGTGTGAAAGAATAACAACCATTTTCAGAGCTGTGAATGCAAATAAAGATGTTTCCATTGATTATCAAAATAAGGGTATGAATAATTTTAGACATGCCATTTTTCATAAAAATGTTAAAAAAGATGAAAATGCTTCTTTTACTGATTCCATGTTTCTACCACATTGTCTTGCAACCTTTTGACATGTAGCAGTGTCCTTTTCAGTCAGAACAAACACATTGGTCAAGAGAAAATCAACATGAATTCAATATTTGCCAGGGGTATGAATAATTTTGTTCTTAACTGTATACAGTATATGATGTTTTAACCATGTTGACCACGTTAACTAGTTGAACGACATTGAGTTGCATCTACTGGTAAAAGACGTTATGGATGGCTATTTTCTCTGTTTCTCGTCTGCTCTCGCTACTTTTGTGGTAGATATCTAACCAGCTCGCCTAGATCCAGGAGCATCATTATATGCCTTTCAATGGCACCCTAATGGGATATTTCAAAAGAGGCACAAGGACATCTCCTGAGAGGGAGTAAATTAATCCGCTGAGCCTCGGCAGAGCGCTGAAGGGCAGGAGGTCTTCCTCTCCACCAGCCAGTGCCTTTCTCCTCGCCTTGAAGCACCCCATGCCTCGTATGGATCCGCTTCAGAATGGTTTGATCCAGACTGTTTAATCCCCACCCCCTCCCATACTCTCTCTCTCTCTCTCTCACTCACACACACACACACACACACACACACACACACACACACACACACTCACACACACACACCAAACACACACACACACACACACACACACCAATACTGCTTTTTTACCCCATCCATCTTCCTCGTCAGACGACATGTGACTCGCGGAGATTGGACAGTAAAACCCCAAGGTGGGGATTCGTTAAGGGGCTGAGGTCTGGAGAATTCCGGCCGGCCCTTTGTTCATCCATGCCAAACATGTGGTCTGGAACATCGGATCCCCCGCCGAGTGTTCCGTCGGCAGACGTGAGCGGATGTCCGGTGGAAGGCTTGGGCTAATGTATTTACTGGCCGTGTATACCAGGCTTGGCATGACCCCAGGTATTGGATTAGCATGGTAGAAAATGAGAGCAGTCCTATATGAAACTTCCTCCACAGCCTGAGCAGGAGGCCTCCTCCTCCTCCTCGTCCTCCTCCTCCTCTCAGTCGCCCCTTAATTTCCGAAACGTCCAAATGCCCCATTGACTCAGGAACCTCTTTCATCACCTGGCTTAAGTGTACATTATGTCTGTGCCGTCCTGACGGAAGCCATTTGCTTAAATAAGTAGATGACAGAGCAGGATTATAATACACGATATCGACGCTGACACTTTCGCAATTTATTCCTTCGACGGATGCAGTGTGATAGCCCACAGGCAGGGGGGTAGCGGGCGACGACGGCGATGGCGGTGTTATTTCTCACCTAATAAACATGCCGGATGCAGCTGGAGTTGTCTGTTGGTTGAATGCGCCGGGATATGGAAACGGCGGCGTCACGGGGACAGGTCCGCCGCTGAACCGCGGTAAATGAGGTGCCATACTCGTCCCATAGGGTCCGACGGCACCGCATCCATCAGTCTGTCAGCCCGTGTCGCTTCCGCGTCACGCCTCCTGTGAAATGACCTGTCAGCCCGCGAAATTTATTTGTTCTTATCTCAGCAGCGAGACTGTAATACGGAGGACACAGGGACTTAAATCATCAGCGCAGAAAGGGGTCCGGAGTGGCTTACCTTGCACACCCACCCTTCCACGGACACGGCATGTAAATGAGGTCACCTAGTTTCACCCACCTTAACCTGGGTCTCTGTGAGTGTCTGTGTGTGTGCTGGTATGTATTTGGGGACACGTTGGGCTTTATTTTTGGCTTTTTTTTTTTTTTTCAAGAAACATGCTAGCGCAGCTAAATTAACTCAGGAGTGATTTACACCATATCTCAGTGTTATTATATTTTTGCTTCGAGTGAATGTCAAGGTGGATGTGAATATGTTTCATCACGCCTCGCTTCTTCAGAAATGTGGTGCTTGGTGCAGCGCGCCAAATTAGAGAAAGTTATTAACGAGGAACTTCATTGATTTTTGTGTGTGGAAGGATTGTTTCTTCCCATCAGTCAGCCGATGCAGAGCAACCTGTTAGTTCGGTTTATCTCGCATCAGCCCCCACTCAACAATTCTGCTCTCAAATTACTTTACAGTCCAACAGGCAAGTGTGAATAAAGCTCTGAATTAAAGCAGGGGGGGGGGAATACACATACACACACACATTTACACACACACACACACACACACACACACACACACACACACTCTAACAGGCACTCTGTGTGCTCCCACTCTTTTAAATGGCGAGCACAAGTTTTCCCCCTGGCCATTTTTTCCGGTATTGATTAATAACAGTGCTTAAGGCTCTCCACGCCGGTGCCGGGCACTTGCCGGGCCCCTGGCGTTTGCCGGCCATTATCTCGTTCCCGAGAGGACGTATTGTGGTCTGGCCACATTTTTTATTTATTTTTTGTTCCGTGGGGCGCGGCATCGGAGGAGAGCCTAATCTATTCATCACGCTCTGGGATCCTACTCGACCGCTGTAGCCATACGCTTATCGAGTCGTGGCAGGCCTGCCGTTGTTGGACGGAGGTGGCGGTGGTGGGATACGGATGGCAGGTGCCGAGGCCTCGTGCCGATTCATACCTTTATTTACGCGATGGCCTCTGGGACTGCCGCAAACTCGGTCTTTCTGTCTCTCTGTCTCTCTGTCTCTCTCTTTCTTTCTCTCTCTCTCACATTTTATTTGTGTGTATTTTTTTTTTTAGCTTTGCCCAGACGTGTCATGCAGTTCTGCCCGTGCATCAAATTCAAATTTCAAGGGAGGGGGGGTGGGGGTGGATGGGGGGGTGCCTATTGTGGTGGTGTGGGGAGGAAGAAAAAAGGCGCCAGCCCTGGCTCTTGGCGTCACACCGAGGGGGGAATTCATCTCTTGCCAGTGGAACTTATGGCCCATCTATATATTTCACTCCGAATTCATTGCTGCTAAAGTGTGTCGAGGCGCATGCCAGGGGCGCAGCGCGAATGTAATGCATTGTGCCGCATCCAATGATGCTCGAGCTGCCAAGACATTGTGCCACTGGCGCTGAAGACGAGGAGATTGTTCTGTAAAGTTGCATTAAGAGTTGGTAACTCTGAAAAATCGCACCCCTTTCCCCGGTTTAAGCACCATGTGACAAGAGGAGGGATTTTTGGATTATGAATATCTTTGAGCCTGACGGCATCTCATTTGTGGTGAATTGTGAGCGGAGAGATAATTTGTCTTAAGGAATGAGTCCATCTGTTTGATTCATTGTGTCGCTCTCTCCACGCAGGCCCGGTGAGCCCCGGTAAATAAGCAATTGTGGCACAACATTCCAGCTCATAGCTCTTGTTGTGCTAATGCAGACATTGTATACGGCCTCAATGGTATGAGTAATTGTGGACGCGCGCGTAACACGTCTGTTTTCTCAGTTCCCACTGAATAGCCGACGGTTTTGGGAAATAATAGAATGGCGTCTCCATTCTTTGCCGTTGCTTTCCACTCATTTGGCCCCTGCCGGCGTGATTTGTTTTCGTGTGCACGGCACATAGAGCCGGAGGAACTCTCCCACTTGCATGCCAAGCCAATGTTTCTATGGCAACGCAGCAGCACTCACAGCAGCGGCAGCAGCCGTTGCTCTTGGACTGGGAAGACATCAAGGATGCTCGGGTCCCAACATAAAAACTAAACTCTTTTCCCCTCTCTAACACCCCCTCCACCCAACCCAACAACCCCCCCACCCATCCCCCCCGTCCCAGATCCAAACCTCCTTCCAAAAAACCTTCTCTGAGGGTCAGCCTGTCTCAAGTGGTCATTACCCAATGTCCTTTTTTTGTGTATGTATTTTATTTTCCGTGCAAGTCAGCATCTTCAGAACTCGACTCCCAGTAGGTCACCCTGTGTGCCGTGTGCTGGCTGGACTAAACTGTCCTGAGTGTGTCACGGCAGGCAGCCCAGCACCACTCCGCAGTTCCGTCCAGCGGGAATGGCTCTGTCATTGATCTCCCCTGCCCAAAACCACCACCGCTGCCACCGCCGCCGTCGTGGCGCTCACCTGTGCGCCCAGGGCTGCCCGGCCGGAGCGCATGCTTAATTGACTCTTGGGCGAAATCCTGTCAATCTGGACAGAGGAAAAACAGTGGGTCTGTGGGGTCCTGTGGAGGGGAGACAAATCCCCCCAGAAATCAGTGACATGGGCCATTGATCTCGACCAGTGAGAAAGTCAGAGCAGAGCTAGAGAGAGAGAAGAGCGAGAGAAGAGAGAGAGATAGAAGAGTGGAGATCCTGCAGAGGTCTAGACCTCCACCTACCATGCAACAGAAACTGTGCTGTTGACTGCAATGGCACTCTGTTCTTGTTTGGTTTGTGGGTGCATAGCAGGTTAATTTAGTGTAATGTTCAGAGGAAAGCTCAACAGATACTGCTCTGAAAATGTAAATGATTCAAACACATCCCGTCACAGATTTGTATCCCTGTTTAGCACCTGCAATTGTGTATATAGTTTATGTTTTGACAGCCTACCCCTCCCCCCCCCCGCTCTCTGTATGTGTGTTTGTGTATGTTTGTTCGTGTGTGTGTGTGTGTGTGTGTTTGTGTGTGTGTATGTGTGTGTTGATGTGACTCTGTGTGTGTGCTTGTCCATTTGTATGTGTGTGTGTGTGTGTGTGTGTGTGCATGTTTGTTTATGTGTGTGTTCCTTTGTATGTGTTGATGTAACTGTGTGCATGTGTATATGTTCATATGAATGTGTTTTTTTTATTGTGTGTGTGTGTGTTTGTCCTATTTTTGTCCCTCACAGCTGGGAGGTTATGCGCTTTCTGCTGTCCAACCTACGCTGGTGGATGGACGAGTATCAGTTTGACGGCTTCAGGTTTGACGGCGTGACCTCTATGCTTTATCACCACCACGGCATTGGTGAGTCTCTTTTATCGCCGCCATAAGCTGTTATGCCCCACTGTAGCGTTAGCCTCATAACCTCAGCAAGTTTCAAGGATTTCTTTTTTTTTATGGGGACTTTTAATGCTTTTCAGGATGGAAGGAGAGAGAGAGAGAGACACAGATAGAGAGAGAGAGAGCCATACTGAGAGCTTGAACAGCGTGAGCTTCTTGTAACAAAATTAGCTCATGTCAGTCATGCATAGAAATAATTATGTAAATTGCTTATGTATAGCTGGGGTGTCTAATAAAAGTTTGGGGGAACACAGCAAGCTTTCAAGCAGGCAAGTAATTAACAAGCCGGTCAAATGCAGCTGCCTTAATTCTGCTTGACTTTTGACCAAAACGTCTTTGAATCTCTCTCTGTGTGTGTGTGTGTGTGTGTGTGTGTGTGTGTGTTTGTGTGTGCACATATGTGTGCATGTAATTGTTTGTATGTGTGTGTGTGTGTGCGCGTATGTGTGTATGTGTGTGTGTGTGAGAGTTTTGCTTGTTTCTGTGGCTGTATGAATGTGTGTCACGAATACATTATCTTGCGGGCACATATCTGTGTAAGAGGCCTCTTGTCTGTTGGTGGGATTCCTGTTATTCTCCATAATTTTCACAGACGCTGTGTTTGTGTGTTTGTTTGTTCGTCTCATTTCCGTGCCGCAGGCGTGGGTTTCTCTGGGGACTACTCGGAGTACTTTGGTCTGCAGGTGGATGAGGACTCCCTGGTCTACCTGATGCTTGCCAACCATATGCTGCACACTCTCTTTGAGGACTGCATCACCATAGCGGAGGTAATCTCGTCTTTATCCAGGCAGAGATCCATCGCATTGTTTACGTCCGTCTCAGTCACGCATGTTCTGCTGCGATAGGAGCCGGAGCGGAGCTGGCCAGGTTCTGGGTCGGATTTGGGCCAGAGCTGGACTGGAACGTGGGACATATAGGCTGTGCATACAACGTACACGGTGTAGAACTCCTGCTCTCATACTCTTCATGAATAAACACACACATATACACACACACACACACACACACACACACACACACACACACACAGAGACACACACACACACACACACAGACACACACACACACACACACACACACACACATATATACACACACACACACACACACACACACACACACACACACACACACACAGACACATACACACACACACACAAACATACAGAGAGGGAGGGAGAGCACGTTCAAACTCCCTCTCCCACTGACATGCAGCAGATGTTTATTGTAGTAAGGATGGAGGGGAGTCTCTGCTTTTATGGTTATTTGTTTTTGAATGTGTTGTATTCGATGACTGTATGTGGGTCTATCTCTGTGTGTGCTCTCATATGAAGGAACACACACACACACACACACACACATACTCCAGCTTACTTAGAATCCAACACACCCAAGCAAACTGCAGTGGTGACAACTATGGCTCCTAGTTCTACCACCGTAAAGGCGAATTAACCTCTACAGCCACACGCACACAATACATTCAATTACTCCAGCGTGACACTGTCTCCAACCATGATTAATGAAAGCACTTACTGTCCTCGTTACTATTTCCCTCCTAGCCTGGTAATTAATGAACAACATTCGGGCCTAATGGCATTTTGCTGTTGTTTGGATATGTGTTTCCTTAAATGGGATTTTTTTCCTGTCCTTCCTCTCTCTCTCTTTCTTTCTCTCTCTCTATGTCTCTCTCTCTTTCTTTTATTCCCGGCAGAACTGTATGACACAATATAGGTGGTGATGTCATTGACGCCCCACTTGTAAATACAGTGCAGGGGTTGTGGGGGGTCCTTGGCTCCTCTAGGGTTGGCGGCGCGTTCATTACACTGCCTCAGACCAAGGAGAGGCCAGGTTCACTTTGCCCTGAGTGAATGAATGCAGTCCTGTGCATTTGCAGCCCTTTGCCTGAGCCAGTGGGCAAGTTTTGTTTTTCTATCCGAGCCAGCCTGCTCTTCAGGGAAAACCTACAGTGTGTTTATGCACTCTCAAGGGTCTGTGATCAGCGCGCTGCTGGAGGTGTTTGATTGTATGAAGTACACATGAAGCTGTGATGCCTCCAGGATCACAGATATGCCCTCAAGAGGTGTGTGTAGTTTTATCTTTACTGAGACAAGAATGGAATGCAATCCTAGTTTGATGTACTGTAAACACAAGTGGTTGCAGTCTCATAGTCAAAAGCATGAGCGGTATGTGGTAGCTCGTACACTAGACACAAAAATGGTATAAAAAAATGGTAAAAACACACACACACACACACACTGTGCACCTCTTTCTACTGCCCAAGATGATTGTCCTTGTGGCAGTGAAGAGATCTGGTCAAGTCGTTTAATAATAGAGGATCGAGCTGGATGGCCCCTGAGGTCAGCTCCAGCCAGTATGTGAGAAAGTCTGCTTTTGCTGCTGCTGTGTGTGTGTGTGTGTGTGTGTGTGTGTGTGTGTGTGTGTGTGTGTGTGTGTGTGTGTGTGTGTGTGTGTGTGTGTGTGTGTGTAACCCTCAACCCTACCCTCTCCCTGGAGCAAGCGTCATCATCAGACACGACGGACAGCAAAAAGAGAGAGTGTGCGTGTGCATGTACCTTTGTGTGTGTGTGTGTGGTGTGTGTTTGTGCGTGTTACTTATCTTATTAAATGTTGGTTGACTGTTCTCTCTCTAGGATGTGTCCGGGATGCCAGCCCTTTGCCGTCCAGTGACTGAGGGAGGCTGCGGGTTTGACTATCGTCTCGCCATGGCCATCCCAGACAAATGGATCCAGGTAGGACCGCCCTTTCTTTTACCGTCATTTCACAGCTATTATCCACGGTTTACACATTGATTTTCTGTAGCCCTGTACTTAATACCCAGGGGCAGCATATGATTTCTTTTGCACCAGCCACATCCATAATACCACACTGCTCGTCTGCCTGAAAGCCCTTTTGTGCTCAGGCACAGTGACACTGGACATGGCCATGGATGATGTGGCACATAGTTGGGAAATGGTGGTACTTTTCACACCGCCATTCACATAAACATACACAGTTTCTGTCTCTTTCTCTTCCTCTTCCATTTCCTACATATATATGCCCAGTAATAAACACATTAAAGTGGTCATAGTTAGCATACTCTCCATACTTGCCATAATGAATTGGAATGAGGGTCGTAATGCAGTGAGTGAATTCATGGAGCGTGATATTTTCAGCCTGTGTCTCCAAGCATGTTATCAGGCGTTCCCCAACTTTGTGCTTTGCCTGCTAACAAGCTGTCACCTTCTTTGCTTTGCTTTCTGACAGTTTCCTTTATAGCGGGAGGCTTCCTTAGATGGTTGTTATTGTCTTATTTGGCCCTACCATGATTGTCTCACAAAGGAAAGAAAAAAGCAGATGTTTCTCTCTCTCTTTCTCTCTCTCTCCTTTCCTTTCCTCCTCTCTCTCCCTCTCCCTCTCTTTCTCTCTCTCTTGCTTTGCTCAGCTCTCCTCTCCTCCCTTGCTCTAAACCCAGTGATGTCATGCATTAGTTCCACCTCTTGGTTCAGCAATTGAGGTAATTAGCCAATCCAGATGGCTGAAGTAAAATACAGTGGGGGGGAGTTTGGACTTGCAGGACCCGGGCTACTCTCCTCTGGCTTCAAAAATAAAATAAAAGTAATTAGTGGCGCAGCAGCGCACCTGGGCAAAGGGGCTGCACTGCAGTGACCCCTCTTGCTATTCCAGATGTGAGGTGCACACTAATCCGACTAAAGATCTCCATTCATCCACTGACCTCCAGCACCCTTCCACCCTCTCGGCTCCCCTCCTCATCCATGGCCCGGTGTGGTGAACTGTCAGGGAGGCGCCTGCTTGATCAATGGAGCACCTTCGAATCAGAGGCAAGCGGCGGGTCTAATAATGTGTAAGGGTCCAGAGGAGGGGTGAGGTGTCCAATACCTGACAGTCCACTCCATCACCTTAAGCTGTGGAATGTTCTGGCAAATACCACCCCCTCCCTCCCATCCCCACCCCACTCCAAAGAAAACAAGAAAGAAAAAAACACATGTTCAGGCAGTAATTGTTGGCATGCTGTTCTCCACCGGGAGTGTGAGGGTTTGTACATACAGAGGCAGGGTGAGGCCTGCAATTGTGTGTGTGTGTGTGTGTGTGTGTGTGTGTGTTTGTGCGCGTTTGCCAGAGAAGCTTGGGGTGTAAGCAAACCCTCAGAGATGCGCTCACCGCATGATGAATTCAGAAGCCACGGGGGGCCACTGCAAAGGAATGCTCACAGCCACCCTCCTCCTCTCGGCCCAGCAATCTGTCTGCTTACATAGGTGTAACATTTACCACAAAAAAGAATAGAAAAATTAATAACTTTTTCACTTTTTTAATTTTTCCTTGGAGTATATCAGATCACCTTTGTTTCCAGGAGCTTTAAAGATTTTCTGTTCATCTTTGTAAGCAGAAATTTAAAACATCGCACAGTGCAGTCGTCGCTAGTGTTGCATTAGGTAGGTGTGCTTCATTTAGCCGATGTATTGATCTGTCTTTTGATGGTTACACAGGGGCTTTTTTGCAGTTAGTATTCAATGGAGCATGCTTCATTAGAAGTGTTCTGTGGGTATTTTCTTTAATCATTTTGTATTTTCAGAGTTTCACTTCAAACAGTCTCGCACTGCTCGGCTGTTAATGTGCCTATGCATATTCATGGAGGAAAAAAAGAACGATCCAGCCTGCTTTTCAAAAGCTGTGAGAAAACATACACACACACACACACACACTTTCATGGCCAGACTATGTTATTCTTTCCCAGATAACCGTTTCCTGCTTTTTAAATTAAGCAGTTAAACTTTTTTCATATTTCTTTCTGGGAACTTGCCACCACCAACAACTACTTTTCACATTGTTTTGTAGTGTCAGGGCACTGTGAAGTTTCTAGAAGACTAAATCTGCAGTGGTAGTGAGTTAGCAAAGAACGGGGTGCTGTCCTTCAGTACCATATGCGTTTTAATGAGGAGAAATTGTGCCCTATGCCGCTCAGATGCTATACTTAACAAAAGCCACAATGAAATGCTTTCTCTCTCTCTCTCTCTCTCTCTCTCTCTCTCTCTCTCTCTCTCTCTCTCTCTCTCTCTCTCTCTTTTTCTTTTCCTCTCTCTCTGCCCTTCTTTTTATCTGTCTATCTATCTATCGATCTATCTATCTATCGATCTATCTATCTATCTATTTATCTATCTATCTATCTTTCTATCTATCTCTCTATATCTTACTTTATACTATAGCTTTTACCATATAGAAGCATATGCAGAAAAGCACGTCATATGTTATTGTACACACCCTCTTTTTCTCCGACCCCCTCCTGTTCTGTTCTTTTCTTCTCTCCGCTCCCTCTCAGCCTCACGCCTGCCCACCATTTCTAAATGTACCAAATGTGAAGAGGCCATGTAATGGGTTAGTATTTAACTGGGCAGCAATTGAATTAATGGAACAGGCCATTTTTTTTTTTGTTCTTTTATTTATTTTATTTTTTATTTTCCCCGAGCTCTCCCGTTCCGAACCTTCTCCCATCTACATTTAAGTGCTTCTTGCCAGGATTAGTAATTATGAGCATCTATAATGGGCTACCTAAATTAGCCCCAGGTCTTGCTGTAAAAAGGAACTAATACTACTTTACGAGCCTTTCCCCTCTCCTTTTTTCACTTTTCCCTATAAGCCAAAGGCCACTTTTCCTCATGTTCATCTATCCAGCCGCTTTTTGCCATGTTCATTAATCTGAGGCCATACGAGTGAAATTCTTTTTTTTTTAATCACCATTCCTCAATGATGCAAAGATCTCTTTTTTGTTGTTTGAAAGTATTTTTATACAATTGAACGTGCTGATTGGTAGTTTGGATGAATATGCATGTCAATTAACTGGGAATGCACCATTGCAAAGTCGGTTTGGTTGCCAGGTTTGTTTGGCAATCGCGTAGGAGTTCGGAAGTCCGGAAGTTGAAATGATTTTTAGTGGTCTTGATCAAGTATGCCCACAGCATGGCGAAGTGCTGTCACATCTTTTTTTGAAGCCAATTGACCTGTCGCTAAGCCCCGCCCCCCATTGTTACCGTGTGAAAACTCGGACAAACCAGACTTGATTAGAAATACATTGTGGACAATGGCAGCTGACAGTATATGAAAGCAGGCTTTGAGGACGTTTTGGTCGAAAAAGGATTTACTTTCCTCCAGAAGCTATCAAAAGGGACTTAATTATGCTATGAAGTAGGGGTGGGCGATATGGACAAAAAATAATATCTCGATATTTTTTGTGATTTTGACGATAACGATAATTAGTCGATATCCTTTAAAAAATTGTTTTTGTTAAAGTCTGAGTTACTTTACAGCTCATTATTTATGAATAGCATCATTACAATAACCAATAACCTAACCTGTGACTTTTTAACCAAATCAACCAATGCATTGTCACTCTATGACACTTTTCAAATTCTGCCCCCACTTGTGTGTGTGGCAATGGTCTAGCCAGCTACATTAGAGAAGATGAATAGGCCTAACAGTTTCCCAAGAGAAAGTCTGAAGCTGAAGTTCCTTTCAAACCTTTACATAGGATTCACTGTAAAACTAAGAGCAGACCAACAGAGTAGCTTACATCTCAGTTATTTCCTTCTATGTTTTGTTTTAGAGCAATCATGTAGGCTAGCATTCCAAGTTACAGAATAGAAACTAATGCGTTAGCTTATGGCTAATGTATATGAGAAATCTAACGGTTAGCATAATCGGTAAACGTAGATATTTAGAGCGAACTTTAGTCCATTTACAAAAGAGTTACATGACAATAGTTATTTGTTTACAACTGACGATTAAAATACTCAAAGGCTAATGTTTTCTCTCCATATAATACCGTGTAGGAAAAAACGTGACTGTCTCATCAATGCTACTTGAACAGAAGTAGCCGCATAAAATCCCAAGTAGGCTACTCTCGCTGTACAAAATAAACATTAGGCTGAGTGGTACAACCAGAGCCCGTCTACGGAGAGCCTGACCACTCCGTATTAAGTCCCATTGTACCGAATTTTGGTTGCAGTTCCACCAGAGTTCCACTGGGGGCGATCGCCATGAGTGCAGAATGAATGGGAGTCAATGGAGCTAGACGGCTAAATTTGCCTCTTTCACCTGATTGTCGTTGACAAATCTCAGATTTGATTGTAATTTGTATAACTTCAACATGGGTTATAGGTCAAAAGTTGAATGAACGAGTACTTATGTCCTTTTGATTTCTTACAGGTTGGGTCGTTGTTGCCCATAACACGCTAGCATTGTGCTAATGAATGACGTCATTGACATGTTTGAAAGGCTTTTTAGAACAATTAAGTGACTTTAAAAAATATAATACTCAACCAAGTGTATTTTCTTTGCCTCCCCTTTCGAAAACAATATTCAAATTACTTGGAAAAAAATTATATCCCGAGAAAAGTGGATTTTGAGGGGTACAGCTCCATAGACCTCCATGCATTCTGCACTCGTGGACGAGCGCCCTCATGTGGAACCACAGAAGGAACTGCAACCAGTTCAGAACAGTTTAGAAACCGGAAGTTTTCCGAGAGTGGCAGTTCTCCCCTTATTAGACATTCTCTGGTACAACGTTGTTAGTAGGCCTGTTAAACTCGATTCCTTTTAAGGATCCGGGTTATTCTGAGTCACTCACTAAACTGATCCGGGTTGAACGAGTCACTTGAGTCAGTATTGCTAAATCGCAAAGAAATTCAGTCCTACGTTCAAGCAGTGCAGTGGGGTGCTTCATTTCGTTAAGTGCCTTCTCATGTTGGATGTGGATCCTCCATGATTTGAAACCAGGTTTTTGCAGTACTTGCATTTAGCCTAAGAGTTTTGGTCTCCTGGTCAAAGTGCATCCACACATTGTTCATCTTTTTGGTGCTCATGTTCAGAAACTTTGATCTTATTGACAGGGAGGGTAGCCTATATTATAATAATTAATTATTTGTTGTTGTTTTGTTAACAATAGAAAATTTGCCTAGGTCTAATGCTACTCTGCTACAATGTTTATTACCACTACTATATACTAATAGCAGGCTACTAGGAATCTATTCTAATAGGTATTATAGGCAGCTAATACTAGGCAACTAATATTATTAGCCTATTAATCATAGCTATACATATATCATGTTAGGTAGACTAATATAATATCATATATAATATAATATAATATAATATAACATAATATAATATAATATAAAATAGCCTAATATAATAGCATCAAAACCTCCACCCACTCACGGGAAAGAAAGCAGTTTGAGCCAGACTGTTTATTTATTGTCTTAGCCTAAGCAATTGACTTTCAATGTAGACATAGAAACAGGAACATAGAAATGCCCTGCAGTGACTAAATTATTATTATTATTATTATTATTATTATTACTACTACTACTACTACTATTCTCATTAGGCCTATTATTATTATCACCTTGACACGAGTAGAAACTAGGCTACTTGCTCGTCTACAGATCCACTCATGACAACTAGCCGGCTGATTCGGCTGACTCGCACTCATAACAACAACGTAACCGGCCCGCTTGGCTGATCCACTGGCTAGCCTACTCTCCATACAGAGCTTGCAATGTTTCAGACTGTCTTCGCAACCTAATTGCATTTTAAAGTAGGCTATGCGTGCAGAATATATGTTATTTCAGAAGTGAACGCATGGCTTTTGTTGTGGATTTTCTTTTAACCTTGACGAGGAGTTACTCGCTCCTCTAAAGATCCACTCATGACAACGTAGCCGGCTGATTCGGCTGACTCGCACTCATAACAACGTAACCGGCCCACCCTGCAGATCCAACTGACCCGGCTAGCCTGAGCAGCTTGTCTTCGCGACCTAATTGCATTTAAAAGTAGGCTATGCCTACGTGTAGAACACTGTATGCTATTTCAGAAGTGAAAGAATGGCTTTTGTTGTGGATTTGCTTTTCACCTTGACGAGGAGTTACTCGCTCGTCTACAGATCCACTCATGACAACGTAGCCGGCTGATTCGGCTGACTCGCACTCATAACAATGTAACCGGCCCGCCCTGCAGATCCAACTGACCCGGCTAGCCTGAGCAGCTCCATACAGAGCTTGCAATGTTTCGTACTGTCTTCGCGACCTAATTGCATTTAAAAGTAGGCTATGCCTATGTGTAGAACATTGTATGTTATTTCAGAAGTGAAAGAATGGCTTTTGTTGTGGATTTGCTTTTCACCTTGACGAGGAGTTACTCGCTCGTCTACTGATCCACTCATGACAACGTAGCCGGCTGATTCGGCTGACTCGCACTCATAACGTAACCGCCCGGCCCAGCGATCCGACTAACCCGGGTATACAAAGCAGCTCCATTAAGAGCGTGCAATGTTTCGGACTGTCTGCGCGACCTAATTGCATTTTTATATGCTACACATCTATACACCAAATCTAAAGTATGCCTAGGCTACATGCAGAACATTGAATGTTATTTAAGAGGTGAAGAATGGCTTTTGTTGTGGAATTGCTTTTCACTTTGAGGAGGAGCTACTCGCTCGTCTACAGCCACTCATGACAACGTAGCCGTAGCCGACTCGTACTCATGTAGCCTAACCGGCTGGCTGATCCGACTAACCCGGCTCTGCGGGAAGTTAACCAGTTATCTCAGACTGCCTGCTCACTCAGTCGCTTGAGTTGATTTGTGGAGTTGTGGTTATCCTACTTACGAAATGGTTACATTTTTGGCAGATATGATGGCTAGTAGGCTAGCTAATGTTGCAAGAGGTTTGTGTGTGGCGCTGTTTATCGTTTTAGATTGAATTGTAGTAGGACTCAACTGATCCGAGTTAATGATACTAGAGACTCGCGACTCGTGGGTTAATTTAAAGATACGGGTGAAAGATCCGAGTGAATCACGACTCAAACAGGCGTAGTTGTGAGCCACTAGTGATCACGTGACACTTGCTCTGCTGCACTTCTCCCGCATAGCCTACCTCCTGGGAATGTATGAGTCTTCAGTGCATGATTTCGAGTGTTTTTCCCCATACGTATTTTAAATACTCGATAATGTCAATTTGCACATCATTAAAACAACAATCACGATATTATCGCAGACGATATATATCGCCCACCCCTACTATGAAGAGGTGTATTCAAAACTTTAGAATACATACAAAGTGACAAGCAGTTGTGGCGAGTAGCCGTGCAAATCACTGTGCAAAAACCACTGACGTTATTGCTAGCTAGCTAGCTAGTGGAAGATTGATACTAAGATATGTTAGGTTACGTTAATATTTGATGTAGTAAGAATATAGTAGTTGGTTAATGAGCATTTTCATCTTGGGATTTAACAGGGAACCTGTGCCCACGTTGTTGGCTTAGTAGGCTGCATTACGTCGAGCTGTTGCAAACGCGAGAGACGTCCTGTAGGCTACTGTTGATGAAAATATACCCCGTTTTCTAGCCTCTCGGGGTACTGGCTATCAGTATTACACGTCCCCCTGCAAAATGTTTGACCATGGTTATCCGTCGGGGTTTTTTGAGTTAATAAACTACATAAATAATCATTAATTTGTCATTTTATGCCTCTTCCCTGTTGTTTCCTATGGAGTTGTCCGAGCTGATGTCCGAGTCCCGTTGAGGCTGGACTGTCATTGGCTCATCAGCGTTCTAAGGGTGGCGCTTAGCGACAGGTCAATTCATGTCAAACAAATCTTTGTAGATTCACATGTGATGTGAGGTGTACATATTTGGCTTTAACCCTAGCAACCACCATAGCAACCACCATAGCAACCAACTAGGGCTGGGACAACGCGTCGACGTAATCGATGACGTCGACGCAAAAAATAAGTTGACGCAAAATATGCGCGTCGATTCATCAAGCATAACGTGTGCTGCTTAATATTTTGATCAAAACCGGCCAGCACACATTGATGTTGTACTATTTAAATTAAAAATAAGATAAAATAATTTAATTGAGCTGCACTTTTTACTCACACAGCCTTTCCTCGCCCCGCCCGCTCTCTCTCGTAACGAGCCAGCTGCTCCTCCTCTGCATGTGCATTTAACAAAATATTCACGATTGTTGAAGCACTGCATAGAACACAGTGGGCTAAATTGCTATTAAATCCGCTTAGCATCGTGACCATACAGCACAAATTTGTTCAAAACTGCTGCATTAAAGTTAAAGTAAACTCTGCTAAGGTCTTATCACAACATAGTACATTGAGGAGACTAAACTAAGTTAAGTTACAGTATGCAATCAAGCAGTATCACAAAGCTAATGTTAGAATACTGTTTGGATGTCAAGTTTAGCATGCTTACTTACAGCTGCTTGTATTTCGTTACTCATGCAGGGCTCATTTTATTGACTCTGAATGTTTGCAAAATCCCGATGTAAATTGAAAGGTGTTTTCCAAGACTCAAAAGTGCTTGTCCCAAGGAAGTACGAACCGTTTTGAACTAACTATGTTATAAATTGCATAAACACATCAGCAGCCTTTTAACTGTGTTAATGTTAATTGCAAGATGTCTTAAAGTGACAGGCACTCAATTAGACCTATACACTACTGAACTTTATTGAATGCTACCTCTGACTAAGAATGCATTACTTTGCACTTGTATAGTCTTTTATTTTGGAATCTTAAGAGCAATAAACATATATTGCAATGTTAAAGAATTCATGTTTAATTCATTCAGATATGTAAATAAACATGTATAAGTTGCTATTAGCCAATTAATGAGGAGATAATCGATAATTGAATCGAATCGAAATCGAATCGGACTGAAAAAATGAATCGTTAGATTAATCGATGCATCGAAAAAATAATCGCTAGATTAATCGTTTAAAAAATAATCGTTTATCCCAGCCCTACAACCAACATGATTACCCTAGCAATGCCTTAGCAACCACCACTATAATGTAAACCTAGCAACCACCATAGCAACCAACATGATTACCCTTTCAACCAGCATAGCAACTGTGTTATTTAACATAGCAACCACCATATGTACCCTAGCAACATCTTAACAACCATGCCAATTACCCTAGCAACAACCTAGCAACCACCACTATAATGTG
>NW_027468598.1:16502595-16512595 GCF_046254945.1 Alosa pseudoharengus | reverse complement strand
GACTCTCTCACCTCATTGTTGGAGAGAAATTAAGAGTGAAATTTGTTAACCTCGGCTGTAACTGTTTTGATTTGTTTTAGTTTCAGTGAACTTGTTTTGGCTGCCAATTTTGTGCCAATTTGGTGAAGGACAAATACCTTGTCTAGTACCTTTTTTTCTGGTAGAACATTTTAAAACACAACAGTGAAACCACAGCTGCAGCCGTGGCCTACTGGTTAGAGGTTCAGGCATGTAACCGAAGGGTTGCCGGTTCGATCCCAGACCATTAGGAAAAATGTGGGAGGGGGAAGTGGTTGAGCACTGCTCTCCCATGCCCACATGCACAGCTGAAGTGCCCTTGAGCAAGGCACCTAACCCCTCACTGCTCCCCGAGTGCCGCTGTAGCAAGGCAGCTCACTGCTCCGGGTTAGTGTGTGCTTCACCTCACTGTGTGCTCTGTGTGTTCCCTAATTCATGGATGGGATAAATGCAGAGACCAATTTCCTTGTATACGCAAGTATACTTACAGGCCTATAAACCTGATTTACATTACACATGGCAGTTTTGTCCGAGGGCTGTGTGTTGACAGAACAACTACTTCCAATGTGTGATTTGCTTTATGTGTAGTATTCTATGTATGCTGTGTGATTTGTCATCTGATATCCAGGTTAAAGTGTAATATGTGTGTAATATGTGTGCAGGTCAGTTTAATTCCATGAGACTCATAACCTCGTGACTCATAACCTTAAGGTGATTTTTATTTTATTTTCACATCATGTCTCACCATCAAGTTCTTTTTTATCTTTATTTGCAAAAAGCGCAATGTCTTTTTGTCCAGTCATCAGCCGGCAGGTATTTTCACAGAACAGGTGATTGACGTAGGCCTATATTCTTTGCTACAGAAGACGTGCCATTATTTTCCTTCCCCTCTCCACTATTCCTCTGTGATACTGACCTTGGAATATATTAGCATTGAATAAAGGATGATTGATGCTAAACTGTGCCCGAGGAAGTCTGTATATGAAGAAAATGAGACCTGTGGTGATTCCAGGGGTGGAGAAACACCTGCAGGGGGTTCTGACAGAAGGATGGAACGTGATGCCAAGAACCGCGCACATGCTCGGAATACCATCATGAGGCTCATGGGCAAATGGGCGCGCTCCAAGTTCTTCAGGTTAAACACGAGTGAACGACAGAGCAGGGGGAGGAAGAAAAAGAGGAACAAGAAAATGGCTTCAGTGTTTTTGAAAGCTATTTTCTCTCTCTCTTCCCTCTCTCTCTCTCTCTCTCTCTCTCTCTCTCTCTCTCTTTCTTTCTCTCTCTTTCCCTCTTTCTCAGATCATCAAAGAGTACAAGGACGAGGACTGGGACATGGGCAACATTGTGTACACACTGACCAATCGGCGGTACAGCGAGAAGTGCATAGCGTATGCGGAGAGCCACGACCAGGTACGGCGAGCGCGACCCCCATTTCACAGCCTCACAGGAGAGGAGCAAATGTAATCAATGAGTCATTTGGAATGGAAATTGGTGTCACTGCAGGTTAGGGAACACGTGGCAGAGTGAAATTAGAAATTAGCACATCCAGCGTTTGTTTGTATACATTCCACGAGATGAGGGAGTTGGAGTAAAAAAAGGGAGAGTGTGTGTGTGTGTGTTTGTGTCGCAGGTGTGGGGGGTGCACACTGGTGTGTTTGTCTACTTGAGTAATGATTACCGCCACAGGTTATTCCTCGACTTGAGTGAATTCAGCGAGGATGTGATTTCCTCTCCAGCTCTACCTCTCCCTTTTCCCCCAGCCTGTCTCTCTCTCTTTCTCCCTCCCTCCATCCCTCTCTCTCTCTCTCCCTCCCCTCCCTCCTCTATCTCTTAGGAAGTCAGTAAAAGTGCACAGAGCCACGTGTAGTCCAGCGGGTGCGGTGATTAATGCAAAGTGCCTCTTGATGAAAATGACCTTGTTTCAACCCCACCCCCGGCCTCCCCTTCTCTCCCACCCCCACCTTCCCCGTCTCTACACCCTCCACGTCCACCAACCCAACCCCCCCACCTTGTCTCTTCTCTCCTGTCAACCAAACCCCCCCACCCCCCCCCACCCCCCTGCTGAGGTAGGCCCTGGTCGGGGACAAGACCCTGGCATTCTGGCTGATGGACAAGGAGATGTACACCAACATGAGCTCCTTCGTTCCCATGACGCCCGTTATTGACCGCGGCATACAGCTCCACAAGATGATGCGGCTGATAACGCATGTGCTCGGTGGTGAAGGCTACCTCAACTTCATAGGTGAGTGTGGAGGGATCGCCGCCATGTTATCTGATACTCGTCTCTATAAACTGGAAAGACTTTACTGTATCACAAGCCCTTTGTTTTCTCCTCGCTGCGTGCTCAGGCTTACCGATCTATAAAAATTATATTATTTGCTGTGGTTGTAAGATGATGTTTCCTCCAACGGTTTTGCACTCTGATTAAATGCAAGTGTGAATTTATAAGCCGCAGACATGCAAGTGTGGTTTTGTCATGCAGCGTTTAATCTGGTTCTTGCCTTTACCAAATAATGAGATTCTTTCTTTTACCATAACTTCACAACCCAATGGATGACACGATGCGACTGAAATCGATCAATATTCCGCATTCAAAGGTCAGAACACACTGTACACTAATAGGTTTCATAACAAAGGTGACATGGTGTTGTTTATCATGTTATATTAGATATGTTTTCTTTAATGAAAACTGTCCAGATAAACCTTTGCTTAATGAAAACTGTCCAAGTGAACCTTGAGGTTAACGGATACAGTGTCATCCAAGGCGATCACACAGGAGGATACAACGGCGTATAATTGCCATGTCATGTGCTGACCTGTGTGTTATACAGTGCTGCGTTGCACGACATAATCACTTTTTGTGTGATGTGGTCCCCATCACCCTTGTCTATATGACAGCCTGCCTCTCATAAGAGTTGCTAAGGGATGTTCTGGCTCCCCAGCGATGGCAGCCATTTTACATTTTTAAACAGGCAAACTCATAAACATCTCCATCAGTCACAGCGGGTAAAGTGGAGTCATTCCTTGTCCCGTCTGGCCTGCCTTAGCATCACAGCCAGCGCGGAGTGCTGCCGACCTCCAATCGATGGATGTGTGCTGGTGAGGCCGTTAACCCTTTGGTCTTGTCTTTCTGATTAAAAATAGATGATGCCCATGACCTGTGTTAGACCTGTAGAAACATGCCATCATCACACACACACACACCCACACACACACAGAGAGGCAGTCACAGTACAGTAACCTGCCTTTAAACAGCGTTCTAGCCCCACCTGGTGACTGGGTGTGCAGGTCATAGGGAACAGAGGTGCACGTTCAGGTGGCTTCTACTGATCCACAGCGTGGGGCGTTCAGCTTCCTCCCTCCTCCTGATTAGCTGAACACCCTGATTAATCTGGTCTGGGATTAGGGGATGTGGTATGAGTTAGTGTAAGTGTGTATCTAAAATGTATGTACTGGCAACTCATAAACAGACAGGGAGATTCAGCACTAGTAATATTCGCTACCTATATGCCCAATGTACTAGATATCATTTGGATAGCCTTAGCTTTTATAGATAGGTTTGTATCAACGATCTATGAAAAATACCAGGTTTTGAGGCCATTTTGTTTTTTGCCGCTCCTTTTCTTTTCTTCCCTCCTCTCTTCCATTTTTCCCTCAGGTGACCTTTACGCTGTCTGTCTCCGAGTGGTTGTCCTCTGCTGAAATCAGAGGGAATAAGAGTAAGGATGAACGGTCGGGTTGTTCCTCTCTTCTGCTTCTAACGCTCAGTCGATAGACCTTGAATTCGACGAGAGAGACCTGTTTCAGCTCACTCTTGAACATGCCGGAGCGAGACAGGCTCAGCCGCTGCTTTCTTTCTCCGAGAAACCTTCTATTGAGTTTGAAAGGGCTCTGACTTTTCAAAGCTTGTTTTGCTCTCCAAAAGTCAACCAGCAACGAGACATTGTTAAATCAGATTAGCGTTTATTGTCAATCTCTTTCACAAAAAAAAGAGAAGAACGGCTTGTAAAGGAGGCCGACCGGGAGACAGGCAGTATGTCAACAACATTAGTGGAAATGCCAAAGCCCGCCCTCTCCTCACAAAAGAGGGACAAGGAGGAGAAGTTTGGTAAATATGAAATGACATGTCGTGTCAATGGATCAATGGCTGTGGAGTCATTTAGCGGTGCTGAGCAAGAACAAATTGTTTGAGCAAGCAAATCAATTCGATCTGCTGGGCCCCAAAGAGGGCATGTCTGTTTACTCTCGGCCAATAGATGCTAAAAGGACACAGAGAGAATGCATACTTGTGATGCAGAGTGACACACACACACACACACACACACACACAGAGAGACACACACACACAGAGAGAGACACACAGACACTGTGAAGCTTTTCCCGGGTGTCATTGGCATTAAAACGCAGCGCAACGAAGTGCCCATGAAACGCTTCAGTGACTTTATCATTTGAGCCTCCGCTGGAAATAGAGAGTCCGTGAATGTACAGGACTTTTTTTATGTTAAAACCCGACCTTCAGAATGCGGTGAAAACTTTTAGATGACCTTGCATGAGCAGGTGGTTTGTAGCCATTTCCCCCCCCTCGCTCTCTGTCCTTCACAGTAATTGAAAAAAAAAGAAAGTCAGACATACACTCAACGAAGGGAAAGGGGCGGGGGGCGTACTCTGTGGTACCCACCTACGGGGAATAAGCACTGACAGAAAGCGATTTGACTGTGCAACGTTTAATTGGACCAAAATCACCCACTTTTCCGTAATGAACCTACTCACTCCCCATTTTAACAATGTCTGTCCTTTTTCCCCGGCCTTTGTGTTCAGTGACTCTGATTAGAGGCATATTTTCCCTGATATGATATGATTAAGTGGGACCTTTTTCGTGGCATTTAAGATGATAAAAATGTGATTCTCTGATCACTGTCTGATACTCCCATTTAAAAACATGGCAATATGTTTAATCATTCCCAATCTGAATTGCCTTTTTAAATTTGATTCGTGCCAATCCCTGATGGTGTGTCGAGGCTTCATTTAAATGCATTTAAAACCACCCTTAGCTCTACCTGCTGTTGATTGCCTGAAGAAAGGATGGTGTCCTGGATCCAATAGTTATCTGGCACAAGATTTGAGATCTTTTTATCTCAACATGAGAAACTAGCACTGTAATATGTAGGGGTGATTTGTGTACTATTTATTTTAATTAATGATAATTAAAATAGGAATAGCTGGTCATACAATGAAATGTAATGCTAATGAAACTAAATGAAAAGATAATTCGCTTTAGAAAGGCCATGTCTGGAATGTTATTAGACCCATTAACAGAGACACATCAATACCATGTTAATACCCTGTTAATACCATGAATGTCACTTTTAATAACATGCTCAAGCAAGTGGCACAATACACATCCATTCTTTATACAAAACAATTTGGGTTTGGCTCTTTCTCCATAGCATGCAGATTTGTCCAACAGCCCTTGGAAATCAGGGGCAAGATTTGAAGAAAAACAGAAGCTTCAATTTTGCCTTTTGTATGTGCATGGAATGATTGATATGAAAAAGTCTTAAATCCAAATTCATAACTCTATGCTGTTCATCACAAGTATACCCAATTACCTATGTCATTGCCCACTGTAGATTTTGCACAGCCACGTGGACAACCAGTTCCTAGCTGTTGAAAGAAAAATCCAAAACTCTTTTGATTTGATTGCTCTATTGCTGTCCCAATCTAATATGTGAAAGATTGCCTTGTGAGATGCTCCATTTTCACAAAGGTGACTCACGGAAAGTAATGTCTTTTTCAGCGATGTTATGTTTTTGCGAGAACTTCAGAAAAGTTTGGTTGAAGTCATAATAGCAACTATAATTACCATCTAAAAACATCTTTGTATTTCTTCTAGCTTTGTTTTTTTTAAACTTTATTTACTCAATATTGCACTTGCTGTGTTCGTGTGTAGTCCATAGTTGTCGTCCTCCTTGGAGTCCTACAGCCACAAATCTGACAGTAATCCCATAATGTCTTATAATTGGTGACAGCAAGGACGCTGTACACAGGGACCACTGGAGCATCGTTGTTGAGGCCATGCAGACGAAATGCAGTGAGCGGGAGAAAATGAGGCGTGTCTTATGTTTAATTAAACAGTGCCAAAAGAGATGTGGAGTCCCTCAGGGAACCCACTAGGCCCTCTCCACTTTAATTAACAGTCCGATTAAATCACTGACTGGAAAACGGCAAGTAAACAACACTGACTTTCTGTGTCTGTGTGATGAAGATGCACCCGTCTCTGAAGATTATGGAGTGACCTTCTTGTCCTTTTAGCTGATGTGGTTCAGATGTATTTTGAGGCCAATATGGTGTATTGTATAGAGGCTGCTCAGCATAATTGCTTGTATTGCTTCTGACTTACAAACACCAAAAGGCAACCATATTATCCATGTGGCATTACATTCTATAAGTAGATGTTTCATCCAAGAATAGCATTTCTCTGACTATGTCTGTCTGTAATGCGTGCTTTTACGAGACTTTTATGAGAACATTGTGTGTGTTTGTGTGTGTGTGAGTGCAGAGTGGAGTGTATTAGAGCTGGTACACTCATCATTCTGCCTTCCCTCTGAGGCTTACTTTATTCTCAGTTTGCTAGGAAAGGCAGCTTAGCCGCCAACTCAACACCCCCCTTCCCCCCAACACACACACACACACACACACACACGGAAATTCCAGCTGTGTCAGACCTCAGACTGTCGGCTTTGCCTTCGGAGATACTTCTGCCTACGTCTCGCCACCAGTCAAACAACAGAGCCCCGGGCCGCCCTCTGTCTGCGCGCTTGCTGTTGACAGGGCCCCCGATGTGTCGGCGCGCTCGGAACCCAGCAGATGGCCGGCGCCTCGGCGCCCACCTCCTCTGTATTTACACACCCCGAGCAGCCGCGGCCGCGAGCCGCTTCTGACGACAAAATCAAATCAGATAGTGAATGCGTGTGCGACGTCCTGCAATGTGGACTCACGCCCCAAATGATGTTTACATCCACGCACAAGTGTGTCTCTGCGGTGTCCATAGTGGTAAATATTTCCGTTCCCCGAGGGACTGGTGAGTACCCAGCTCATGCTGTGGCTGTTATTGTCAGAACTGGCTGGTTATCTGCCCATTTCCATATTGTTTTGGTATTTTTAGTCAGTGTCGAGGGATAACTTGCAGATACAAACCAAAAAGACAGTCTTCAACTCCCTGTCTCCTTGTTTCTTAGATTTTTTCCCCCCTCCATCACTTGCGCATCCACATCCATGTTCTTGCTCTTTCTCGTTCTTTCTCTGTTGTGATACTTCTTCAACACTCCTAATTCATAAGTGCCTGTTTGGTCTTGAGGCTGCAGCTCACCACTAAATGCGTCTTTTACAGCCTGCTAATGTTGTTCATTAGAGTGTCTGTCACTCCTCAACTGCTCTGCCTCATCCTGTGTCTCTCTCTTTCTCCTTCATATCTCTCTTTTCCTTCTTTCCTTCCCTCTTTCTTTCTGTCTTTCTTTCTTTCCCTCGCCTGTTGAATAAACAGGCAACTTAATTTCTATTGTTTTAGTCCTCCCCGGCACTACCAGCTCATCCACCACCCTGCCACCCCCCCCCCCCCCCACCCCCACCCTTTGTCAGCAAGTTTCTCTCCTCCTCTAAAATTCAATTACCCCCGCTGTTGTGTTATGATGTCAGGGTGCCAGCCGATGACTGATTCATTATCTCATCTGGCTGCCTGACGCGGCTGTCGCCTCAGTCCATCGGCTTGTTCAGCTGCACGGACACGCTTCTGCCCACACTCGCACCGTGGCTGCCGCTGCTCCTGCTGAAAGCTTTCCTTTTCTCTTGCACTCTTCCTCCTCCTCCTCCTCCTCCTCAGTCTTCTTATCCTCCTCTGCCTCTGCCATGCATTCACTCCAACACTAGTCTTTGTCGCGTCTCTGCTGTTTAGCTTTCGTATGGTTCTCCTCCCTTTAGACGCTTTTTGGACTGCAAGGCTTTCCGTACACTCATCACAAACGCATAATCAGCATTGTTTGGGTTTCTGTTTGATGGGGGGGGGCAGAGGTTACACATCTGAGCTCAAGGCATCAGAGTTGATCTACTCCCACAAAGCGTGGCGTACACCCGTGCGTCTCGAAATCCCATGCAGCATTCATTACCACACATGAGGAGGTTTCAAAAGGTGAGGATCCCTCATCGGGTGTTTCAACCTCCTTGACAAGATAGTGATCAAATGTATTATACAAAAAAAGGAAGGAAAAAAAGCTTCACTTATTTATTCACTCGGAGCCTTGATGGCGTTTCACGCTCATTGTTGCGAAAGTGTTATAAATATTTTGTGGTGAATTAATTCTGCATACATCTTATGCAAATGAATCGAAGTGATGCTGTGGGATTTAATATCTGAAAGTCTTTTTCCCCTTCTTCTTTTCTCTTCGCCAGATAATAGATTCCATTTTTTTTTTCGTCGGAGGAGGAGGCCTCTTTGAAGCTGATGTTTATCAGCCGGGCAGTATTTCTGGTTATGCAGGGGATGAGGAAGGGGGGATGGGGGAGAGTTAGCTTAGGATAAGTGGGGTAATAACATCAGGCCTACTGGACTCTCTGGTACGCATTCATTAAGCACAAGCAGAATGTCATGTCACGATCGTCTGACCACAGGTGGAAGATTTGCACCAGACACTCATTTTTTTTCAAGGGGTTGCATCATTCAAAATGAAAATGGCATCGCCATAATGAGTAGTCTGTCTGCTTGGAACATGAAGTTGTATTTCTAAAAAAAACTGACTTGACTGAGCACACATTCCATGCTGTCATTTTTCTCTCTCTTTCTCTTTTTCTCTCTCTCTCTCTTTTTCTCTCTCTCTCTGTCTCTCATTCTCATTTTGTTTCTCCCTCTCTCTGTCTTCCCTGTCTGGCAGGTAATGAGTTTGGCCATCCAGAGTGGCTGGACTTCCCCAGGCAGGGGAATAATGAAAGCTACCACTATGCCCGTCGCCAGTTCAACTTGGTGGACACAGATCACCTCCGCTATCACCAGCTGTATGCCTTCGACCGTGACATGAACCGCACGGAGGACAAGTACGGATGGCTCGCTGCCCCGCCGGTAAGAGCTCACACACTCCAGCACACTTACTGTATGTGTCCGCTTTCTCTCTCTCTCTTCCTATCCCTCTCTCTCTCTTTGTCCCTCTCTCTCCCTGTCTCTCTCTCTCTCTCTCTCTCTCTCTCTCTCTCTCTCTCGCTCCCTATCCCTCTCTCTCTCTTTGTCCCTCTCTCTTTGTCCCTCTTTCTCTTTGTCCCTCTCTCTCTCTTTCTCTCTCTCTCTGTCCCTCTTTCTCTTTTGTCTCCACCTCCTCCTGTTTTTCTTCTGTCTTCTGTGCCTCCCCTTCTACTTTCTCTCACTCTTGTCTTCTGCTCTCCTTTCCTCCTTCTCTCTGTTTCACCCCCCTCCCCAACTCCCTCACTGTCTCTTGCTTTCTAACCATCCCTCTGTTTCTCTCTCTCTTCATTACGTACATTCCCTCTCTCGCTCAACAGAGGCTCACACTTAGTCACACTCTTACACACACTGTACCAACAGATGCCCTTACAGCCACGGCATGAGCCATACTGATGAGATAGTTTGATGTTTTTCACACACACACACACACTCACCCACTAACTCACTCCCTCCCTACAAGTGACCACCACCGTACACTGCACACACACACACTCACAGACGCACACTCACACACATTCACACATTTTCAGCAGATAAACTGGCTCATTGCCTGGGTCAAGATACTGAATAGTACACATTACACACAGACTAGCTCTCAATATGGATCATTGTGTGTGTGTGTGTGTGTGTGTGTGTGTGTGTGTGTGTGTGTGTGTGTGTGTGTGTGTGTGTGTGTGTGTGTGTGTGTGTGTGTGTGTGTGTGTGTGTGTGTGTGTGTGAGTGAGTGGCCAAAAGATCACACTCTGGAAGAATTCA
>NW_027468598.1:16480095-16497595 GCF_046254945.1 Alosa pseudoharengus | reverse complement strand
GCAAACTCATAATTTGCATCCTGAAATGGAATGAACCTTGGGAATATTAATTTGAATGTATTCACTGGCTTTTCAGTTGTAATTATTTGTGGCTGTGTATAATAGATTTATTCAGGTAGGAAGAAGTCTCTTCCACCACCACCCCCCCACACCCCCCAAAAAAGCGATTTTTGTAATTTGAATGAATTTTCTGTCTGGTGCTTTATATGGTGCTATGGAAATGTCCAGTCTTGTCCCAGACAATCATTATAGCATGGTCAAAGCAAGCGACCGCACTGTAAAAAATTCAAAAAATGGGTTCTCTCATTTCACGTCATACATATTTATAGTTTGGCTGCTTCGGAGATGTACTCGTTTAATTCCCGTCCGCCGTTAAAAAGAGCTCCATCCTTTCATCCATATGCAGGCTTTTGTCAGCGAGAAGCACGAGGGGGACAAGGTCATCGTCTCCGAGAGGGCCCACGTCGTTTTCATCTTCAACTTCCATCCTACCAACAGCTACCAAGACTACCGCGTCGGTGCCGAGATGCCCGGGAAGTATCCTTTACTTTTCACAGCCTGGTGCAGGTGCTCACTTTGTCACCACTCTCAATGAAAAGGGCTTTTTGCAGTAAATTGGTGAATATGCACCGATTTTCCAACAAGGATATTATTAGAGCCCACTTCAGTTTGTTTTTGAGTTAAACCCTCAGTAATTAAAATGTTTTTGATACAGTTCGGGTTGACCTGCTGTAACAGTTAACGCTATATACTTAGTGTGCTGTATATCTGTCAGCGGCATAATTGGTGTTTTAATTTTAAGTTCATATACTGATTAACAGTCTGTTGATGTGTGTGCCTTTGTGTGCCTCCGCAGTGGGTCTACTCCATCAAACACTCGAGGGCCATTTCGTGCAGGTGTCTGTGTACACAAACTCGGTGGGTTTCCGACGGCATTTACTTTTGATGGATGCCCCAGACGGTCAGAGTTGCCTCAGAGGTGTCACATTTGGTGGTCCCCCAGCCTCTAAAACACCCATCAGCCGTGTTCACTCTCCACTCTCTCTTTTCTCTCTCATTTACATGGTGGCGTGTTTTGAAACACCAAGTGCGAGACACACGATTGCGTCACAGGCAGACTAATGGTGCATCTGCCCAGAACCATACGCTACTTTGTCGGGCTCGAGGGGAACTCGGAGAGACGGGGGGCACGGAAATGTAACCGTTATACTGCGGACATTTCGGCTCGTCAAAATATGCCTGTTCTGCACCCCACCCCACCCCACCCCACCTGGGCTGCTTTGGGCATTGAACCTATGACCTTGACATTGCCTTTTCTCCGCTCTTGCAGATCTCAGAATCTCTCTGGAAGTGTCTGTTTCCTGCGAGAGCTGGCCAGTCATTGGCTAACGAGGTGTGGAGCTGAGAGCTCCTGCATGTTTAATGCCCAGGGATGATGGCCATGGCGGCTGAATGACCAGAGGGTCCTTGAACATGGTGTTCACCTTGGATGCTTCAGGGGGCTTCTAGGATGCATCCGCCAGAAAGAAAAAAAAATTGAGAATTTGAGATGAGGTTTTGGCAATGGGGGCCAAAGCTATATATTCTAGGGGCCACGTTTTTACAGCGAGTGCAGGTTCGGGGAAGGCGTGTGGTGTGCTATGCACAGTGCAGTGATGTAGTGCCTGTCTCTGCTGCTCTGGGGTCAGGTTCTCGCAGGTCAAAGAGACTGTCCCCTTTCTGAAATTAAAAAGAAGGGAATTCTCAAAAGTGTTTTGCAATAGCTCTGCCCAGTGCATTGGGAGCAAAGTTGAACTTTTTTTTTGAGTTTCCAAGGATCTAGTTGTCTAGTGTAGGAATAGAAAACATGGCAGCCGTTATATTTCAGTGTTTGTGGTCAACCTGGAACAGTTAATGCTCATGTCTTTCCCTCCCTTTTTCAAGAAAAAATATAGATTCCAAAAAAATGTGTGTGATTAGAGCAGGACTGGAGAGGTATTAACTGATTTTTTTGGTATGAGGAGGCAGATTTAGCCTTCAGCGCATGAACTTTGGGGATTGTTTATTTTCCTTGTGGGCGCTCCCAGTGTCATTTTTATATATGTAGGCTATCTTTCATGTATTATTCATTTTCCCGCGCAATTCCTACCTCCTGGAAACCTTTTGATGTTTAAGGAGATGTCCTCAGATATTGATAGTTAGGAAAGCAAGCGGAAGAGAGAACGCGGGAGAGAGAGGGAGCAGGGAGACATGGAACATGCAAATAGCTCAAAGGGCAAAGCCAGAGTTTGTCATTAATACAGAGGCGCAGTAAACATGGGTGTGCATCTGTCTGTGATCATTTGTATGTGTGTGTGTGTGTGTGTGTGTATCTATATAAGTGTGTGTCTGAGTCTGTGTTTGTGCCTACGCACTCCTGCAGAAGGTAAACGGCAAATATGTGTGCGCGTGTGTGCGTGTGCGCGCGTGTGTGTGTGTGTGTGTGTATGTGTTTGTGTGTGCCTGAGTACACCCCAGAGCTCGGAGATGCCTGGCGACTTGCTGTGGCGGGGCGCGAGCAGCAGAGGATCCAATTAGAGCCGAAGACAGATGAAAGTGCCACTCAGAGGCAAAAGGGAGGTAAACAAGACGAGTCCATAGGTGTCCAAAGTGCTTTTTCATTAAAGCCCGGGCCTGTCGCTTCGCTTCGTTTCCACCGCTCGCGTGTTAAAGAGTGACGCCACACGGGAAGCGCGGGGGGGGTGGGGGTGTCGTGGGTAGAAAAAGAAGCAGACCCTGCTGTCTTTGGATTGATTTCAGCTGGGATGTAGGGGGCGGGGGGTGCATGGGAGAAACACATTGGGTAAAAGGGTGAGTGGAGCGGAAGACTACGTCTGTATCGTCGTGTGTGTTCCTGTAGAGGAGCTCAATGGCTTTAACTTTCACAGGTGCAACCGTAGCTATTAATGCACCGCATATTACTGTGTTGTGGTAGCGGTCTGCTAGAACATGGGTGGGATGCGAACAAGCCTTAGCGAGCTTTTAAAACTACACTTTCTCAACGATATCACTGCCTGCTCATCAGGACTCACAGCTGACAGGGCAGATGTTTTTTTTTTTCTACAGCTAGTTTTTCTTTTTCTTCTCTCTTCTTTTAAAATGTTTCTGTTCGTCGTACGGGAGGCAAAAAGTTGGGATGGGAAGTTTCCCCCAAAGTTTAATGCTGCACCCCTAAACACTGGCCATTAAAATTCAGCCGACATCAGTGTTTTGACAGGTGCTCAAGCCCGCAGTGTTTTTATCCTGCATCTGCCCCCCCACATCCACCCCACCCCCCACAGATTCAACCTTTTCTACCTCCCCCCCCCCCCCCCCCCCCCCTCTTTCCCTTGGTAGGTGCCTTCTCGAGGCTTCTGGCAGCCCGCTCCAGCCAGCCAGCCAGCCAGTTGGTGCTATTTAAAATCCCGGTTGGATACCGCCCCGGAAAAAAAAACGAAAAGCCTTGCGCTGTCAAAGTGGATACGTCTTTTGATGGTGCATGCCGCGGCCCCATCGACACGCCAGAGATTGTGTCAGGTCATCCCCACTCTCATTATCCACCGGGGCATTTACCCGACAACCATCCTAATTTGGACGCCACGGCGACAACGTGAGACTTGGAATGAGGATGGGTGCATTCTCTCTCCCCCGCACTTGGTGCCAACAAGCAGCCTGCGCAGTGCCTAGAGTGTATCGGGGGTTGTATGTGTGTGTAAGTGTTAGTGTGTGTGTGTGTGTGTGTGTGTGTGTGTGTGTGTGTGTGTTTGTTTGTTTGTTTGTGTCTGCAATCATAGGATGGGTCGATGCCTAGTGGAGTGTCAGCATGGAGCTTCAGGCTCCTACCTGACAGTGAAATGTTATGTGGATTATATGTTTGACCATAATTTATAGCCTGTAAGGTGTATTTTGCAGGCAAGTGTGCTTTTTAAACCTGATGTGTGTTTTTCCCGCAAATGCTGTCATGACATGAATGATTCAAGTGGAGTTTTTTACACAAAATTTCAGTTAGCAGTTGCACCGCCTTGACAAAATGATCAGCTTTTTCGAAAAGGCATTTAGAAAGCTCCTCCTTACTTGATTCCTTCTATTTGATTCCTTCTATCGTAAATAAAATGTATAGCAGAAATCTGGGATAGAGGGAGTCTTAAACTAAAACCAACAGGAGTTGAAAATAGACCTGCCAAAGTTATGGGGGGTTATTTGCAAGTGCAGGACAGGTGTCAACTCAATAACAGTTTTCACCGGCCTCGCTGACACCGCCGCAAGCCGCACTCACCCAAGCTATTGGATGTGAGCAGCTGCGAGGTAAGGTGCTGCACCAATAACAAATCCAAGAGTAAACTTAGGCCACAGGAATAAAACTAAGCAACTAAAAGAAACTGCAGTGAGTTCATATCATCAAGACCTCCAAACGAGATTGTAACCCGTCCCGGTTTTGCTGCTTTCCACAGATAATCACCCATCAAAGACTTATCAGGTATTACTGTAATGGTGGACACCTCACATGATCCTGTTGATGTAAAGCCATTCCACCATTGTGGTAGCAAGCTGCCTGTAGGCATCAAAAGTGCTTTGAGTCATTATATGAATATTGAATAATAGCTGATGGTGTTATTGTACTCAATGCTGTCATTTTACTTTCATATGAAGAATTCTTCTTTGTGATTCCAAAATAAGATGGTGTAACGACTGATGTAATGGATTTACTTTCACTTTGAAAAGGTTTGGTAAGTGTATTTGATGTGATTTTCAAATGCAACTTACAGACATTAAACAGTTTGTACATAATTTTAGACATCAGGAAAAGTAGCATTTATATTTGTACTCTGCTGAGGTTGCTGAGCATTTGTAGAAGCATGTTTACTTTCCACATGCGTGAATTCACTAGCTTTATGAATGATTGACTCCAAACCAGGATGGAGTCTTTGCACCTCCAGTCAGTCCATTATTATGAGTCTTGGTGTAGTAATCAGACTTTAAGTGAAGGCATTTTGAATGAGACATTCTTACCATTCCTAAGGGGAACGACCAGCAGCCAATATCAAGCCCAGGATCTTACAGATATAAATCATGTGCCTAGACTTCAAAGCTAATGCCCTTAGCCACTGACTAGGCTAACTAAGGCATTGCATCCAACTTTAGTGAGGAAACTCTGCCATATCATCCACACAAGCCTGGGCAGGACCAGAGTCTACTGCTAGAGTAGCTTATTAGGATTCAGCAGAGGCCTTCACTGTGTGGCTCTGGCCTGCCTGGCTGGCTGGCTCCTCTGTGTTCCCTGACTAGCTAGCTAACCCACAGAAGGCTCTCCAGCTCTCCCTCCTCTCTCTCTCTTTTTTCCCCTTCCATATGGACGAGGGCTGTGGGCCGGCTGCGATCGCGCTCGTGGTCACCGGCTGATTTTATATGGTTCATCAGGGCCTTTAATCACTGCCCTGAGAGCTCCCGGCCATCACACTCCCGGCCATCACACCCCCGCGCCCAGTGTGTGTGTGTGTGGGGGGGGGGGGGGGGGGGGGGTGTAGGAAATTGACTCCCTTCCCGGGGCTCTCCCGTCCCCTTTCATTCACAAAGGCCATATTGATTACAATACTTCACAGCTGAACCGCCGGGCCTGTTTGCAGCAGGCATCTGTAGGCTCTAACAAAAACGTAATTGCTAAAAGGCTTGAACTGCCAATTTGCCCCTGTGCCTTGCCGTCTTCTCCCTCATAAACACTTTGCTGGGGATCATTAAATTATCAGTCCCCGCATCCCTGGCATTATTCGAGCGCCTACACTCACGCTGACACACCAGTGCACACTGCGGATGCTCAGTCTCTTCAACTCTAAGTATCCCTTACGGTACACATAAACAGATATGGCAATGCTGGCTAGAAGTGCTGTGGTTTAGCGTGATTATAGTATTACGGTAAAGAAATAGGATGTGTTTGAAGATCTGTGGGAAATGACTCCCAGGAAGAGCTTTGATATTTGAATTTATTAAACAAGGATATATTTATCCAAATTAAGTTACTGATGTAGGCTGCAAGATTAAACCAATCTGCATGTTTATCTATGCCAGTTTCTTTTTACAGAATCAAATATCAGTGAAGGCACAACTTTGTTTGTTTATTTATTTATTTATTTATTTATTTGTGTGCCTGGCTAAATTACTGTGCCATTTCTTTATTTGTGGAGTGTAACTATTATGTTTTTTATTTAGTGCATCTTGGGCTTTGTTGTAGATCAGGCTGAGATGCAGAGATTATGCTGATGGATTTGCCTGTGTTTGCAGCCGCATGTCCCATGTCATCGTAACAAAAAAATGTGTTACAGTCCTGTTGCATTTTTCGACGACAAAGTGACGCTGCCGTCGCTGCCTTTTGTGTCAGCCACTGTAGGGGAGCATGCAGATCATAGTAAGGTCACCCAGAAAAGAACACTGTCTGTCAGGACGTATTCTGCTCTAGTAAAGCACAAAATTAATGTGCTTTCACTGAATACCTCCCCCCCCCCCCCCCATTTTTTTCCCTTCTCTCCAACACTGTGCCCTTATAACTGCTGAGGCGAGCCACATCCAAAACAATGAATGATGGGTAATGCTTTTGTGGAAGTGAAATGGTGAAAAAGAAAACGAGAAAAGAAAGAAAAAAGGAAAGGGGGGAAAAAAGTGTTCTGCATGAGGTTATTCTGCCTTGTGCTAAAAAGAGGATGTCTAAGCTCAACGCCCTGTACCGACTCTCTCTGCTACTCTCGAGAGATCCATCCTCCCTCCGTTTCATCTTTCCCGTCTTTCCCTCTCATTTTTCTTGTGATAACCATCCCAAAAATATCTATAACAAAAGGAGAATTAGACGGCAGTGCAAATAGCGGCATGTAGAGTGGATTGGAGGGGGGTGGGCAGCAGGCATGGGGGGGTTATTGGGTTGGGGGGGGGGGGGGGGCTGAGGTAGGTTGTCTGTGATAGTAGTGGGGTGTGGGGTGGGGGGCGGTTATTTGTATCGTCGTCTTCAGCAAAAACAATGCGCGCCGCAGCACTTCTTTTTAATCATGGGTATCAAAGCAGACAAGCAGACAGTAAAAGGCAAGCTTTTCCACCGGCTCCAGGGGCCTCCGACAAGTGAGCGCGCTCGGCAGAGACTCCCGCCCCAGACCCCTGACGAGCCTGCAGGGACTCTGGGTGATTATTCAGCCAGCCAATTAGATGCCCGATTGCTTGTTTGCCGCGGCTCGCGCACCATTTAAGCCCCTCCGAGACGCTGTTAAACAAAGGACTTGGAAAGAGGGAATGAGGAAGGAGTGTGAGAGAGAGGGGGTCTCTGGGGAGCGTAGTTTTTCTTTGGTCTCCATCACTCTGTTTGTTTCCCATCTCTCTCTCTCTCTCCCTCTGTCTCTCTATTCTCTCACTCCCTTTCTTTCCCCTCCACAGGTAAATAGCATTCTTTTCATTCACTTTTGTTCATATTAACATGTAACTTAAGCTTTTTCATATAAGTATAAATGCAACATAATTTCCCAGTTCGGTAATGTATCTTGACACACTTTTCCGTGGCTGTCAGAAACATGCCTTGCTTGGTTACGTGAGGTGTTGACAGACATTATGACAAAAGCATTATGGTGCCCCGCTAGCGGATAAATTATGGTGACTTAGTCGCAGTGGGACTGTGTGACACATCCCGGCAAATGTCTTTCACCTGTTGTCGTCATGTGCGCCGCAATGATCTCATGTCACTTTTTTTTTTTACGCAAGCCCTCGTTGACACGTTGAAGCGCCCATTGTTCATGTGACAGTTATCAAGACATAACATTATCCTTAACACTTCCATCATGTCAGATGACTGTATGATTACTACGTGTCAGTGTAGTGTAGATTGTTTCAGGGATGATTCACTACACTCTCCCATCCCCCCCAGCCCCCTTCAACCTACAAAAACAAAAAAAAGACAGGCTTTTGACAGTCACGGAGCTCCACAGAGATCTGTGGAGAGTAGGAAGGGGAAAAAAACACCTGGCTGCCGTTATCAGGCCATCACTCAACATTCCGTAGATCCACTCCATAAAGTTTCATTGGAGAAGGAAAGATCTCCCTGGCTGGAATTTGAATCCATTTTCCCCTCTGAAATATTCCGTCTTGTTGCTTTTTATTCCTTTCCATTTTTCTTTCTCTCTTTCTTTTTCTCTCTGTCTCTCGCTCTCTCTCTTTCTGCAGAAGGTATTGCTCATTCTGGTCATGAATCTGGGCAATTACTTTTTTAAATATTTAATTTGCTTCATGCAGCACTGACTGAGAGAAGAGATTGTGTGCATTAATAGTCTCTGTTGTTTGAAACATTTTTCTTGACAGGATACATTATTAATATATTGAAACAGATAAATAAGTCCGCAGTCAGCCCATGAATTGAGTGCTCGCCGGTTTATCCTTTCACTCCCTGTGTCTTTACTTCTGTCTCTTTTTCCCCCTCTCTTCCTTTCTCTCTCTCTCTCTGATTCTCTCTCGCTCTCTCTCTGATTCTCTCTCACTTATTTACTTACTGCACGTGTAAATGGGACAGCGTAGTCATCTCCCAGGAGTTGAAAGCAATCAGAGTGGTTGATGTGTAATATGTATTCAACTGAGGATCTGTTGGCCTCCTTGGGCTAGACAGACTGTGTCTCAAACCAATGTCAGCGCTCTTTTGTGACCAGCACTGGTCTTCCAACTGCACTGTGCAAGCATAATGTTCTCAGTGTTCATGGCAACGGCAGTGGTTGAAGCCAGGAGAGTGGCCTTTGTGCATGAAGGCCAAGACGAGCAACCTTTTCATATACATAATGCATAAAAATGTAAATGTTATCATATATAATGGGTTTGCCAGCAAATATGCACTGAACTGCAATTATGTTTAATGCGTTCGTTTGATCCACAGTGGTAATTAGTGCACTTAACTTTTGTATGGGTACAACGTCACACATGCATGGTAAATGTGTGACCTTGGGATGTGAAAGCTCAAGCCTTATTTGTCCACTATAGAAAGTGATGGTGGTTGATCGGTATCTGCTGGGCTGCATTGTAGATCCGGAGGCTGGATTCATGAGCAGATTCACTGACTTATTTGTAGTCACATTGTTACACCTTATGAATACTTCCAATAGTTCCACTCAAGGATCAAAGTTAGATGTGTACCCTTGTCAATATATTTGACCAGCTTGTGTGTGTGTGTGTGTGTGTTTGTTTTCTTCTATTTGCGAGGGCTGCTTTTTTTTGGTTTTGAAAGGTCCTCCAAGAGCACTCTGAAACACTCAAATAATGCTTATGTTTTGTGTTTGTTTATGCACTGTGTGAGGGGAGCATGCCATGAACAGGACCACATGCATTCAATCAGCCCAAACACACACTTAATGGGTGTGTGGATACTTGTGTTTGTGTGTGTGAGACAGTAGCCCAAGCAAATGGATTTATTTGCGTAGCAACTGAAGGATACTCTTCACGCTGTGTTTCTGATGCTTCCTCTCATGGCACTCCACGTGCTATCCTTAACGTCATCGCTCAGATACCGGATCAAGCTGGACTCAGACGACGTGATGTATGGGGGTCATGGACGGCTGGACCACAACACCGAGTTCTTCACAGAGCCTACTCCTCACAACGGTCGTGGACACTCGATGCGGGTAAAGAAACATACACACACACACACACACACACAGACACCACAGAAAGACTACAGTTGTCTCATGTTCTCAGTGGTTACAGCAGGTTTCCCACAATCTCAGACCATCAGTGATTTTCTGACCTGTAGGTATTGTGGATTATTGAAATACTAGGGACGATTCATGGTGAATTCTACCCCAAGACCACAACAAATTAATAATTATAGATAGCCATGACATTATTGGTTTTCTGTCAAGGACCATCCACATTGGACAGAAGGTTGTAAATGCTGTAGAGCTATAGCCTGACGAGCCTGACCCACATCAAGATGTTGGATCTGGGAACACACCATTGGCAGGGCTCCATCCGAGGGGCGGAGGGGCAAATCACATTTGCTGCCGCTAGGGTGCGTCTAGATTTCTAGGCTAGTAGAGCTACCCATCAAAGGACCTTCAGAAAACAATGTATACATGCATTAATGGAGACACATGGAGAGTTAGATTAGTTAAAGAAGCCTAAAGAATAGCTAATGGTATTTTTACCTGATACTTTGTACAGAAATGTGTTCGTGTGTGTGTGTGTGTGTGTGTGTGTGTTTGCGTGCGTGCGTGCGTGCATGCGTGTGTGTGTGTGTGTGTGTGTGCATGCGTCCGTGCGCCTGCATGCGTGCACGTGTCTTTGGCCTCGCCTTTATCTTAATTATCACAAGCACATGTCGACTGTCGGCGGTGTCAGAGTGATTTACATGTGCTTTATTTTAAGGCTGCTACGTGGCGCAGGCCATTTTTGAGCTCATTTTGTTCTTCACAAGACGTGACTGGACTCCTGGCCACAGATGGTTATTTTTAGACTTCACCTAATGACCTTATCAGCAGGGCGAAACGCATGTGATTGTAAGTGCTGCGAGTTGCACGGAGAGACATGGTTCCCTTCATCAGATAAGCCCTGTCTCTCTCTTTCTCTTTCTCTCTCTCTTTCTCTCTCTCTATTTCTCTCTCTCTCTCTCTCTCTCTGCTCGCTTCTCGTATTTCAGCCATTTTTACATTTCTTATTCTATTTCCAGGGGCCTGATTGAAATTAAGTGCGTGGCGTGAAATTTAAACCTTCACTTCCAGTGCCGTGGCTTGTGACGCCGGAGCTTCATCTTGTGCTCGGCTCGTTTTTAGTGCTCTTCGTCTCCTCTCCACTCTCCCCACCTCGCTCATATCTCTTTCTCTCTCTCTCTCTATTTCTCTCTCTCTCTCTGTTTTCTTTCTCTCCCCCCCCCCTTCTCTATCTCTTTCTGTCTCTCTCTGCCTCTCTCTCTTTTCAACCTCCAGGGTTAAGACTGAGCATAATGCAAAGCAATAATGATGTGCAGGCAGACTACTCCATTTTGTAGACTTTTAAAAGCCTATGCAGTATTAAAAATCTGTCTCTGTTAAGGGCAGCACGGGGCCAGGGATTCTAGAGTGTTCTAACAGGGATGGGCGATGGGCCAGGAAGAAAAGAATGAAAGCTGAAAATATTGTTGGCTATGTACCACCGATTTAAAAATATCTTTAGCTCAGTAGTCAGTACCACTCCAATATTAAAGATGAGCATTAGTAGACCAATGTATTCTCAGTACAGTTATTTAGAATTTCTGTCTCACTGGACAGTCTGAAGTGTTTCTTTCATCCTATTTTATTGATTGTCTTTTATCACTTTTGAACTGCTAACTTACACCGCTAGCTCCTATACGTGGGTGCTCACTCTTGCTTCAGATCTTCGCTCGTTCAACAAGGCACATTTTTTATGTACACCAAACTGCCTCATCATGACTTGGATGGCTCCTACTCTGACCCTGGGACAAGAATAGGACTGTTCCTCTCCCTTGAAAAACCAATAGCTTTTGTCTTCTCACTTTACACCCTGCCCCTGTGTGTGTGTGTGCGTGTGCGTGTGTGTGCGTTCGCGTGGCATCTTAGTCCTGAATTATCCACACTAACAATTATCATGTCATCTTTAAAGAGCAGGTACACTCGATATCTTTGGGACTACTGCCTGAGTTGGGCTGCATAATTCATGACCTTAAAAGCATGCCCTGCGTGAAACAGACTCTACGCACTCCTGCAAAGTCATGGGCAGGAGGGGAGGGGGCGGGTTGGGGGCGGTTGGGGGCGGGGCGACTCCCCTGGCATATCTACATGTCTCTGTCAGCCCATGTCCCAGTCCCCAGGCTATTAGAAGAAAATAGAAGTCAGCGCAAGAAAAGTCCTCTCCTCCACTATGCAGATGTGGAAATGCTGAAATGCACGTTTCGAGCCGAAAGACAAGACTCGACTCATTCTTGACTCACCCTCCCCCAATCTCAATCTAAAGCTACTTCTGAGAGCATTGTGTGTGAGATTATTGCCCGAATTGCCAATAGAACAATGTTCTGGAATCGTAGCCCTCTTGGCAGAGTAGTGTGAAGGAGTCCGTATCATGTAACACATGGGCCACAATTAAATTAAGCACTACTGGTGCAACCCCAACGTCCCTTCTAAACTCAATAGCCTTCATGGCCTGATTGCTTGCTTGATTAAACTGCAGCCCACAATTCATGTTGAATGGGGCGTTAGCGCTGAAAACACCTTTTTGCGGAGCCATTTCAATTAGCTTCGTACATTTAATTGGCCATTGTTTATCTTAGTTGGCATTTATTACCTCGTTCATTCTGGCTCTTAAATTTGCGTTGCTACTTCTAAGTTATTGGCTGGAGGCAAGTTGGGGGGGGGGGGGGGTGGTGTTGTTGTTGGAATGTGGGGGGGGGGGGGTGTGTGATGGTGGATGTTTTCTGTCTTTGTAAAATAATCATGAGGGAGGAGCACTTCTGGCAGTGCTTGCACATATGTACTGTTTAATAATAACATTAAGTCAACAATCGCTGTGCCTTTCTCCTGCCACCCGGCGCCACTTAAAAAAAAAAAAATTCCCCCTCCTCCGCAAAAAAATCTCAACGGTAATTCTCAGCTGTGCCCAGGCAGCTTTCATCACTTTAAAAGCTGTCTATTATGCATTCTCTTTATTCTTTAGACTGGCTTTTTATTAAACCTAACACAGCAGCGCTGCTCCCCCCCCCCCCCGATACCTCCCTCTCACTCTCCAAATGTGCTGATTAGTTAACAAGTGGGCTGTTAATAGGGCTAAATCAGGACTGAGAGGAGGGGAGGTGATGGCGGGGGCAAGGGCACTGGCGAGACGAGACGGGGGCCAAGCCACTCCTCCTGGCTTTTTTCTTTGCTGTCCTCTCAACGGAGACACCTGTCTTTTTGGCGGCTTGGTGTGCATATGATGGGAATTAATCATCTTGATTCCTGGCAGGTGCCACAAAAAAAGGTCCCACCTCAACACCCCACTCCCCCCCACACACACGCACACACACACACACACACACACACACACACACACACACACACACACACACACACTTGCACTCCTCCCTACCCCCCCACACACACTTTTGGAAAAGATTTCCGCCTATGATTTATTCAAGGGCCCCCAGCTTCAAAGTTGGCATATTCGAAGTAAACTTTTTCCTCCCCCCTCCACCCCATCTTCCTTCTACTTCCTCTTCTGCTCCTCACCCCCCCCCCCACCCCTCCCCTCTTCAGCTCTCTTCCTGTCGTCTTTTTTTTTTTTTTTTCCTTTTTTTTTTTTTTTTAAATGGGTCCATCAGCTCGCCCACCTCCTCCTTTGCTGAGTGACGATAAACTCTCATTTACTCTCCGAAGGCGTCGAGAGGCTGACACGAAGCGCACTTAAAATGATGAATCCACCTAGATTAGGTATGCAGCCCGGGAAGACAGCCCCTGAAGTTTCTATCTAGGAGAAGCCTTTTGTGGGTGACTCTCATACCTTCACAAGTCCCACCAACCCAACCCCCACCCTCTCCACGAGGGCACACTGTACGTCTCGAGCCTCATTTTCTCACTCGGCTGAATGAATGAAAAAAAAGAAGAAGAAGGAGAAAAAAAATCCCGTTGGGGTGTCACACTTTAAAAGTTGGGCATCGCCTATTATGTGTGTTTTTGAAATCCTCAAAAGGAGCGCGGTGAGTCACCGGCACGGCACAGCTGGTTATTAACTCCTCGGAGCCGTCGGTTTGAGCGCGCCATGAATCAGGGCGCTACCACGACTCCCTGGTTCCCTCTGACTGATACACACACACACACACACACACACATAAATGCACATACGCATTTTGATATGAAAAGGTGTGGGAGTGGAGATTCAGTCTTATTTCCCTGAACTGGCTCAGAGATGGATCCCCTCCCTCACTATGGTTCTTGACAGCTTTCCTCAAAGGGTTGACTAACATTGCTCCTCCTTTCCGTACTGTTGGCTGACTCATATCCTATCTCAATAGGCCTTTTGCACAGAAGATGACCTACAAACTAATCAATCTGGCAAGTCTGTAGCACAATTCAAAGACATAGCATGAGAAAGCCAAACGGCTAAAGGGGGAAAATATTTGCAGGATGCTCCCCTGTACTTGAGCATCCAGCAGCTTCGGATAAGGCTCGCTATTGGAGTTGTACTTTTGCATTATCACAAGCCTCAGATCTTTGATGAGTTTCACATTGAACCCTGGGACACTTTCTCCGCACTGATCAAAAGGGCCTCATTTCCATCACAATGCGAATCTCGGAACATCTAAGTACCGTCTCTTTAATTATGGACTAATAAAGTAACTAAGATGTAAAGAAGTCTGCATTGAGAGGAAAAAGGAGAGAGTGCGTTTAAACTCATCGCCCTGTAGTTTATGTAAGATTTATATAATCCTGTAGTGAAGTAGCTCGCTGTTAGACAGTAGCTTTAATGTGGGCTGACTTTGTGTTCGTATCTGGGTTTCTTTTATTATATATATATAAGCAGTGTTTCCAATCTTTTTATTCTCTTTCAAAACTGCATGGAGCCCTGTGTGTAAAGTGGTTTCTCAATGGTTCAACATGGTCCATTCCTATGCCATGTTAGTAGTGAGTTAAGGGCAAGCAAGGGCACTCGGTTGAGATCATCGGGATGTTTCCCTTTTTTCTCTTCCTTTTGTCCCTTTTGATTGCATCAGTCACCTGGATAGTCATTTTTTGGGATGTGCGAACACAATCATTTTTCAGCACTGAGTTCATGCACGGCATACGCATTGGCTGATCTACCTGGACATGCCTCTGAGACCCCTACAGATGTGCAGCCCGGCGCAGAGACAGTGCTTTGGCGACGAGCGGAGAGTTTGATCCATGGCTTGTTGAACAGGCATGGAGAATGCGCGCGCACACACACAGTGTGTGTGGAAGTGTTGTGCTGGCGGCAGCCCCCTTTCGCTTGTTTGTACTTATATGTATATAATTCATGGCAGAAGATGGCCTCTTGCACTTTTGAACTTGGCACTTTTTTGTGTAGACGGCTTTTCTTTCGACAGTGGGTGAAATGGGACATTATGAGCTGAAACATGTGCATGAGGCGGCATCCACACGGCTTCCGTGAGAGACGGGGAGTGTGTTCAGAATGATATACTCAGTCTGTACGGCCAGCCAATGAGGAGGGCAGCGCTGGAAGGTCAAGGGAAAGGGGGAGGTGTGGGGGGGGGGCTGCTGTGAGGGTGTGCTGTGTCACACAGCCAGAGGCTAAAGATGAATACCTCTCTCAGGCTCATGAATATCGGGAGTCTGGAGTCTGCACACCTCACCTCTGCCGAAAAAGCCTCGGCTTGGTCGGCGCTGCGAATCCGTCAGATTGATTGATATGCCGGAGTGCTCGGAGCTTAGCTCTCCCCTTCTCCTGGAGAGGAATAAAAGGGGCTGGGGGCTGGGGGGGGGGGGGAGTAGTAAAAAAAAAAAAAATTCATGTTCCTACAACCCTCGACTTGAGAAATGTGCCCGGGAGTTTCAGAAGAAGAGAGAGCGAGAGCGAGCGGCAAAAGAAGAAGCGAGAAACTGAAAGACGAGGCGAACTTTCTTGGGAGTATTTGTTTTATGCCTGACTTTTTTTTCCCTTTTTTTTCCTTTCCTCTGCCGGCTCTTGTGCCTCGCAGCTCTGCAGCTTCGCGTTTTTCAAAGGGGGGTCGGGGCGTATCTGCCGGCAGAGCAGCGAGTTGAACCGAGAACGGGAGCCGGCGCGTCGGGAGACCCCGCGCGCCGAAGAGCGTCTTCGGATTTGCCCTCTCCTCCTGTTGTTCATCGGTGCTTTCATGTTTAGCGCGCACTTGGCAAAGTAAGCTCCACCAAGGACATAATTGTCTCAGTAAAAGTGAGGCCGCGAGTTGGCTGCACAGCAACAGGGCAGATTGTGGACAGCATATCCACTCGGGATCCAGTTGTTTTTCATGGCCACTCTGTACAGAAAACTCTCCACCAATTCGAAATTCTAATGTTAATAAATCTAACCCGACAGACAGACCAACTTAAATTACTTTAGCAAGTGCATCTTCTTCACATGTCCTTCAGTGCATGTTTTCTTTCATCCATACAGCCTGACAACCACTGGCTTTGCAAAGCATCCGTTTGTTTGATAAAGTCAGCTGCTCTTGGTTTCTGACACTCTCCAGAGACACTGCTGCACACTTTTGCCTTTCATCTCAACAGGTGCACTGAATCATGCAACAAACATCCTTAATTCCCATCCCCCCGTTCTTTATCTATTGGATACGTCTCTCTTTCTCTCTCTGTTTATCTATCCATCTCTCCACAGTTTCCGTTCTTCCTCTCAGCGTCGTCCGTCTATCTCTTTCCGCCACTGCCACCCCCCTCCACACACACACACACACACACACACACACACACACACACACACACACCTCTCTCTCTCTCCCCCTCCGTGTGTGTGTGTTTCGTCTCTCCATCTCTCCCCACTGGGTGTGTTTAATTAGTCACCAGTGTGTCTGAGACTGAGCTGCTGCCACAGCAGCCTCCATTCCCCCGGCGCAGCACAGTTGCCAAAGAAAAACATCCCCAGCACGAGTCTTCATGTACACACACACACGCACACACATTAACACACACAGTTATGCACACTCATACACACAGACAAACATAAACACACACACATACATATAATCACAGTTACACACACTCTCATACACAAACACACTCACACACAAAGCTATACCCACTTATGCCTACTCATACATCCACAAACTTATTCACACTCATACACACACACCCTTATGAAGTTTGCTTCATTCTTACAAGCAATGGGAGCATGCACTTTAGTATCCTGGTTATTGATAAATAATCACAATGCTTATGCACATTTAAAACTTTGACATACTATACTATACAACACATACAATACGACTATAACCACTGACAGACACATACATTACCATAGTATATGGAGTGGGAGGTTATACTGTATACACATTTTCACACACACAGACACAAACTCTCCTTCACTAACAGTCGCTATCTTCACCAACACACTCCTTCACTAACAGTTGTTGATGTGAGTGATATGAACACAATGATTAGAGTAGATTCAACTTTATTGCCACTGGGCAGTACCCTGGAAATCCAGAGTTCTCGCGAGAGCACAATGGAATTGTCTCTGCGAGACACTCTGGCAAAGAGCAATGATGCACGTTACTTTTACCCCAACATTCCGGGGAACCAGCTAAACTGATGAAGACAGCGCTGCAATGTTGGAGGACAGTACACATTGGTCGTAGTGTTATCCGATTGCGTCGAAGTCTGAAATCATTCAGAGTAAACATGGTCTAGTGTTATCCAATTGTGTGCAGTGAGATTTTTAAATGCATGCTTGTTGCTGCCCCTCGAGTTGGGCCATTACATTGTTCTTTGCCAGACCCTTAATCTTTCTAGATTATCAGGGTCTGGATTTTCCAGGCTAACTGCATAGACACAGACTGTGAAATACAGTAGCTCGTGCACCATTC
>NW_027468598.1:16417595-16475095 GCF_046254945.1 Alosa pseudoharengus | reverse complement strand
TTGAGTAAGTAAGGGATAATGTATAGAACGCCGGTCATTATTGGGAAAATAAGTCCTGACAGGGCGAACCGTACCGGTCTTGTTCCGCCCTGAAGGGACATATTTTCCCAATAATGACCGGTGTTCTATACATTATCCCGCTTATTACACGGCTACTTGCCAAAACTAAACAATAAACTCCCCACATTGTGACTCTTTAGCCTACATAGCCTAGGCTATAGCCAATTTGTTACCGTTTCATTGTGGCTTTTGGTGAGAAACAAATAGTTTGACAACAGCACACGCTGAACTTGAATCAAACATTCTTTAGAACACAGCTGATCAACCGTCTGCTTTCACTTTTGAAGGAAGTTCCAGTCCTTGCGTAGTGATATGAAAGACGTGAAATAGAAGCACAAAGCCCATTTTTCTTGATAGCGGTCTGTTATACTTAGCAACGGTCTGTTATTGAGAATTAGCAGACCACCGGACGTTGGGAAGGCCCATTCAAGTGAATGGAGCATTCTGCAGGATTATGAAGAGCCGTGTAATAAGTTGTTGAGAAGATATGTTCAGTCTGATTTTATCAATTTTGCCTTTGAAAAAATATGAAGTATGGTGTTGATGAAGTAAGAAAGTGTACAGCTTAATATATAATATATGAAATCCTCTGCACTGTGGTACCATAATATTAAGATCTCTGTCTTTCTCTATCTCTCTGTCTTGCTTTCTCTCACTCTCTCTATCTTTCTCTCTCTCTGTCTCTGTCTTTCTCTCTCTGTCTTTCTCTCTCTGACTTTCTCAGGTTTACATTCCCGCCAGAGCAGCCATTGTTTTGGCCAACGAGGAAATTGATTACTTATACTGAAGCACAGTCACCACTCTGGATGGAGGGATGGTACGGATGCCAAGCACCCTTCAGAACTTAGGAGGGTGAATCACCACTCACAAGAGCCTTCTGTATACCCTTATTCTCTACTCCAAACAAACGAGGCTACATTTCCATGGTCTAACCTTATACAGCCCAGGGCAACACACAACTAAATACACACATTTTGAATTCAAGTGTTTATCTTGTTGAAGAGGGGGCAGGACAGAGTAGCTAGTACAGTGTGGGAAAGACTTGAGGGCTTTTTTAATAACTTAGTGACTCAATTCAACTGATTTAAATCTACTTGATTGGCTAGGTTTAGTGCTGAGAAGGGTTAGCACATGTTGTGGCTCATGAAATGTTTTGCAAAGTCACACTTGCTTATTGCTCAGCCTTGCACATTCACTTATTGCTTATTCTTGACCACAATGTACTAGCTTAACCCACCCATGTGTTTGCCTAATCTCTCTGTGTAAGCGTTAAAGTCACATTAAGAATTCATTGTTTTTGAAATGTGACTTTAATTAATCCCCGGAGCATTTATTATTTGACTGTCTTGGTCATTTTCTGGCTGTAAGCTAAATTGAGCAGCATTTTTATGAGGACTCGGAGCAGACTTTTGCACTAAGTAACAGAGATAGAGAAAAATCTGTTCAGTCTGATGTCAAGTGGAGTTTGCTTGCTCCATTAATACCAACTCAGTCGCTAGTTCTATTACAAGTGTCATACAGACCAGCAGACCAGATTGGTAAAAAACCAGAACCAGACCAGGACTTTTAAGACCTAGACCAAGACCAGTTTGCTTAAAATCCTAACTAGATTGATACACTTCACTCCCCTGTGTTCCCTTTATGTGCATCAGTATAGCAATGAAGAGATTATAGTGACTAAATGCTTTCAGGCTTTGCAATAGTTATTAAAACACGAACATCAGTACGACTTGGCTGCTGAAAACATTAGTGTTGCAGTTGTTTGTTTTCTTAAACAATTGGAAGGAGAAAATGTTTCAGGTACAGTGCCCCCCTTTATTGCAACGATGTTGGCTAACCTGAGCAAATAATTGCTTTTACAGGCTAGGTAGGTTAGCATGCAGTCTCATGCAGGTGTTTATGGATCCAAGGGTAATTGCACAGCTGCCTCGGCCTCTTACTGGGGGAGGTGAAGTCAGTTTATTTCCCATGGGCTCTATATATTTTTTCATTCTTCCTTTTTTTCCCCTCTTGTTTTCTGCTATCCATTTCTTTCTGGATGGCGACCCTCTCCCCACGCTTGTAGAATGAGAGTCACTGTCGAGGCTTCCCACTGGTGGAGTAAATCATTTCTCATGACTTGCTGAGGGGCCAGCCCTGCACATCGCCAGAGAGATTTAATGAAGTTGTGAGGCACAGTCATGACATTTCTGTAGCGACAAACACACAGTACAGACTACAGACGCAATGAGGTGGCCTAGCCCCTTTTTACTGAGAGTGAAAAAAGAAGCCACACCGGTGACCTAGACCCCAGACTGAATAGGACCCCAGACCAAAGCTTTGAAAACACACAGACCAAAATCACACTTGCTTGATCTTAAATTTTCTTGAGACCAACACCTCACCACTGATGTCTTCATATAATTTGGGACAAAAACCGTTTGTGTCATGGGCAGTATGCCAAAATTACACCATGGAAATGTAGCCATTAACGTTGTGCTTGCCAGTGTTATCAATAACCAGCCGCTTAAAACGAATCGCATTGTTCGAAGGACGGACCTCACCTGACAGAATCTCCATCCGTGTAATTCACAGTTCATTTTTGCCTCTGTCTTCCTCCCTAATATATTAATGAGATATACCACTGTGTTTACTACTGATGAGGTTATGTACCACTATGGTTTTATTGTTGACCTGTTCACTGTGCGGTTTTTGACGTATAGCCTTTCAATGCAGCTTTTACTAAGGTCAGTATTTGAGCCAGCGACAGGGAAATATGTAATTATTATTTTCTGAAACCCTTCAAAAAAGAATTTCATTTGGAAAATGTGCAACATTCTTACATTCTTGTGTGAAATTCAGTGTAAACAATGCACTTTGAACATTTGTATGGGTTGTAATTGTTGTTTGTATTCATAGAATGTCGAGGACTTTGCTTAAATTATGAAGAAGATTGATTCAATCTGCCTTAATCTTAGACTAAATAGGCTTGACACGATCCTGTTAGCATTGCTGAAATCCTCCGAGAAAACTACATTGCCAACTGAAAAGTAAGCTGGAAAATGTACACATCATCTAACTGGTCTTTAAAAGATCTACTGAGATAAAATCCCATCCCATCCAAATTAGAACACCTTCATTGGCAGGTTAAACAAATCACATTTTTTCTTATATTATGTGTCCACTTCCAGGCAGCCTGTGATAACTAATTTGTTCATGTTAAATTCACTGTTGTGTCTAAGTAATATCTACCTATATATATATATATATATATATATATATATATATATATAGAGAGAGAGAGAGAGACTATGTTTTGCCCAGCTCTTGCACAATAAAGTACATCCGTCACTTTGAAACTGTTTGTTTATATGAGCACCTTGTGAGATGCTGGCAGAGCCAGCGTGGTTGCATTACTTTAGTCAGGAGCAGACACCTCCATGATCCATCATGTGCGCATCTGCAGCAGCCTATGCAATGGAGACGTGAGTGCAGAGTGATGGGATCTGATAGCTCGTCCCATTTCACGCCAGCATCTGTAACTCCCAAACTCTCTCTGCCTCATCTCCATCACAGCTTGCGTTAATCTATCTCTGTGGCAGCGAACGAAATCCCAACCCTCAGCCCGCCCCTTCCATCCAGTTTCGCTGCCAGCCTCATAGGAGAAGCTGGATTAACTGCGTAAATAAGTACATTAAAATAATTATCCAGAAACCCGAGCGTGACTTTCCCCAGGTGTCTGACTCTTCCTCGCCCTACCTCTCTCTCTCTCTCTCTCGCTCTGGTGTACTGAGGAGTTGAGCTCCCCTCTCCCTCCATTGTGGTTTGGGGAGAGACAGAGGCCCTGATAGGCTTTTCGCTTGTATCGGCGTTAAGCTCGTTAGCCATCTCAGATCCTCGTTTCCGTGATGCGAACGGTTGATGGAGAAGCAGAGGAGAGTGGGGGAGTTTCAGCATCGAGCTGCTGTACTTTTACGAAACTCCGTCTGGTTTTATTGTTTTAGATAGAATGTTGTTTTTTGTGTCTTTGTGTGTTTTTAGCTGGGGGGGCAACATGGTGGAGTCTGGTGGTTTTCATCCCAGTAATGAGTATCTGTTTGTTACTTTGCATCATGACCACAACATCCCAGAGGTCAAACCTCACAGTTGCACCAAAATAATTGTGGTTTTTATTCTTGTCAGGTGATGTTACAGGCGAAAATGCCACAAACTGTTATGTGAACACAAACATGCATTTTTAATGTCTGAAAAAAATAAATGAAGCTAAATTAAGTTATTTGTTTTTGTTTTTGTCTTATTTAACTTCCTGTTGTGCGCTCACACATATTCACACCTGTGTCCTCTGTGAGACCAGTGGTAGGTCACCTGCAAGGGAAACCTTCTATTCTCATGAAGCTCAAATGTCTCATAACTGCCATCACAATGAACAGATATCTCAGGTAACGGAATCCTTTCTCTTATTGTATTGTACATCAATTAGCAAACTTACAAATGTGTGTGATGGAACAATACTGTAGTCTGACAGACAAGTAATGAGCTGAGCTTTGTTTCCCTTGTGCTTCTCTCTCTCTCTCCATTTTTCATCTTTTCATTCAGCACATTCCAGTGGAGCTGTGAACCATATGGCATGTTTTGATCTATTTTTCTCCGCAGAGAATGGGCGATGAGAAATCACACGATTCGTATTCCAGGAGAGTCCTCCCTATGTTTTAGCATGAGAGCGAGGAGCACTCCATTGTCTCTTTACATAACGCTCCCCAAAAACAGGCTGCGGCGCGACAACAGGCTCTACAGTGCCTCTTTCACATCATCCAAAAGGCAGTGAAGGACCCACTCTACATAAATACATATACACTATGTGAGCAAAGGATGGGTTTGAGCATTTTTTTTTGGGGGGGGGGGGGGGCAAACAGTGGCAGAGGACTGAAGAGGGGTTGTTTAAAAAAAAAAAAGGACGCATGCCTCTACTGAGTGACATTTTCACGGGGGCATTCCAAATTAAAAGTGTGAGAAGTTCCAACTCGGTTGAACAAAAGAAGAGAGCAAGTGAGAGAGAGAGAGAAAGGGAGAGAGGGGAAAGAAAAGTCAATGTGATTACGAGGACTTCCACAGTCAATTCTCCCTTGCAGGGCTCGCTCGCTCGCCGCCTCATTAAAAAGCACACATGGGAAGGCAAAATCAGATCCTTAATGAAGCCTCGACGCTGACCTCTGCACAGTCTCCACTCCAGGTGTGTGTGTGTGTGTGTGTGTCTGCGCTTGTCTGTGTGTGTTATGTCTATCTGTGTGTGGGTCTGTGTGTGGGTGGGCCAAAGAGAAATCCACCTCCCTTCCCCAACTTCAGTGGAGAAAAAGGTGGCTTTGAGGTCTTAAGAGGAGGCATATATTTGTGGGTTCTCTCTACCTAAAGGGCTGTAGGATTGGTAAAACGAGGGATTTAATTCAAAGGCTGCTGAATGGATTTTTTTTAGCCCCATCTATGTGCTTCCCCTGGGATAAAGAAACTATTGATGTATGCGCCATGATTCTGCCGTTTGCCTCGTTTAGTAGCCCTGATGTGAGAGAGTGATGTAAATGGGTGGAAACTGAAACGCTTCTGCCGGTCTCCTTCCTCCTTCCTCCACATCAAAAAACGGGGCCACGGAGCGGAAAAACCTTAGCCGGTGAGCAGCTTCAACGATCTGCATTTGAAACGGAGGCACCACTTGGTTGCAACACGCGCTGTCTGTGTGTTTGCCGACTAAAACTAATATATCCTCACTGGTGAGAGACACGTTTGACAGGCCAAGGGTAAAGTTTGTATTATATAGCCAAAGCTTTGCAACAGCAACACCTCCATGAAATATACAGTACATTCGATTAACTACACACTCCCCATTTATGAATTCGTTCACTCCAAGTGGAGTCATTAGTTTGATTCTCTTGGTCTGTGCAGTGAGAGTGTGTGGGAGGATCTCTTTTTCTAGCCAGATGCTCAGCAGACTAATGCTCTTATCATTGAGCACTGTGTATTACATTATCGGGTTGGTTTTCAGGTAGTGGCAGAGATGCATTTTAATGTTAGTTATACCAGTGTGATCTGGATTTCTTCTGATTCACACCTAAGGTAGCAATCGAAGAACTGTGAACTGAAATATCAAAAATCGTCTGGTCTAAGCCACACAGACCTCTGATATAACCTTGTTGATATAACCCTGACCTGGTACCGTTAGTGTCTCCCGTCAATATGCCCTTTAAAACACTTACAGGTTGGGTTCTCAAAAGGTTGGCAAACGTTTGTTGATATTTGAGCTCAACAGACAATACAATGACTCCCCTCCTGGTTCCTTGACAAAGCACTGATTGGCAATATTGCTTGGCCCAAGCCAGTTTTTCATTTACAAAGTCAGAAGTTCAGAATGAACAGGATGGGAACACACATACTGAATAGACAGCTTCAGAACGTTTTGGCATTGATGAAATGTGTAATGCAACTCAATCAAAGAGTCTGTTCAACTGATGGTGTGATAACATGTCCTTTAAAAAAGGTTTTACGTAAATGTATTTTAATAAGGACTGTAACACACCTTTAACACAGGGTACAGTATCTTTCAGCTCTTGGGACTCAATTTGCATACATGGGTTCTTATGGAAATGTGTGTGGGTCCATAAAACTGGTATCTCACAGGCAAAGCAAGTTCTAATCTAATCCTTTCGATGACTCATTCCAGACAGCTAAGGAATGAACACCAGGGTTATGCTGATCCACAGGATGATTTAAAACAACTTAATTGGTACTGGTGACAATCAATGGAGCAACATAAAGGTCAAATGTAACATGATTGCCCTTTGAATTTCCAAATGCATAACTTAATTTGGTGTGACATATTTTCATTCCTCAGTCACAGCATCTTTGTATAGTATCAGCATAGCTCTGAATCTATTGTATATATGCAATACTATGTATAAAAAGGGCTTAAGAGCAGCTATCTAATATAGACATCTAGTACACTCATTCGGATGTTAAGCTACTCAGGGCAGGTATTCCCTCTGGCTTCCCTATTTCTGTCAAGAGAATGTGTGAAGATCTGTTTTTCAAAGGTCCCCAAGGATTGAACACTTCAGAAATGTGGCATCTTTTAAGGAAAGAAATGTGCAAGTTTAATGCTGATAGAAAAAATTCATTTTAAAGATTAAGAAAAGTACATATACTCTTTTGATCCCGTGAGGGAAATTTGGTATCTTTTTTTTTTTTTTCCCAATCCGTGAATTAGTGAAACACACACTAATCCTGGCGCAGTGAGCTGCAACAACAGCGGCGCTCGGGGAGCAGTGAGGGGTTAAGTGCCTTGTTCAAGGGCACTTCAGCCGTGCCTACTGGTTGGGGTTCGAACTGGCAACCCTCCGGTTACAAGTCTGAAGCGCTAACCAGTAGGCCAAGGCACGGCTGCAGATGTCAACATCTTAACTTAGATGGTAAAAGGTGAACCCGTTGCTGTCTAGGATATAATTATGTTCATGAGGACTTCAAACCAAACTATTGCGGTTGGATTATATCTGTCATAGAGGGAAGCCAAAACTGCAATGAAACAAAGTAAGTCAACACTGCCCTCTAGTGAAGCTTCATGACAACAAAATGTGTCGAAATGCTGAGACACTGTGTTGCTTTTTTTATTGAGTTATATGCTATTTTCATTGTTGGCATAATGCATGTGTTTGTGAAAATTCTGCTTCATCACAGACCAAGGGTTAGATGTATACCATTTGACTATTTGTGTATGCGCCTTTGTGTGTGTGTGCACAGTGCACAAGATGTGTTTTCACACTTGCACGGTTGGTAACCGCGGTTATCATGCTCTTGACTTCCTGTTTGCTAAATGCTACTCTCTCAGGTTGGAGGTTACAGCTTGTCTTGCCTCATATTCTGTCACCATATTGCTTCCATGGGAAGTCCTCTCTCTCAGTTATCCCTCTTGATATTTGATGTCCGCTCTCAACATTGTCACATTAGGAGACATTTTAATGATGCACTTGTGACTGTTTCTGGGATAGAGGCCCTGACACTCAACGAGCCCTGATAAGTCCCTCTCTCTCTTCTCTCTCTCTCTCTCTCTGGCTCCCCCATGGACTCTGGGCACCAGACTTTGGATGGAATCTGCAACTAATTGTGGGAACTTTCTGGATCTTGATAGTGCCAGCTACGGTGTCTGCTCTTGGCCAGCTCGCTGTGCCAGCAGGGTGTCTTCTGAGTATCAGCTGGCAAGGCACATGTGTTAATGGCTTGGACCTTCTTCTTGCCATCGAGCTGATTCCTTAGAATCTGCCTCTCTCTCTAGGGTATACTTGAAAAAGCCTACCGCTGTTTTCTTTGCCTCATCTTTGTGACTCCCATGTGATTGGTATCCGTATAGCTGTCTTGCAGGTCTGTTATGTTTCCCTGAGGTAATAGAGATCCTTCAGCCCTGGCTGTATTTCCTTTGTTCAGTGGTATCTACAGGCACTTTTTCCAGTTCCAATCACATAAAATACTGCCATGCTTACTGTGATGAAGACAGAACAGTTGATAACAACAGTTGGTGATTATTTGTGTAATGCTGTATGTCATCAGTGGATAGAAGACCTCTGTATTATCAACAGGTATAATGCATTTCAATATGCCAACTTAGATGAACATGACTTGAGTGACTCAAATGGAAAGTTTCATGTATCTTATATAAGTTCATTATACTTTAAGTCTACATTATACTTTACTCTCCTATTTGTCCATATTATTTATGCTGGTCTCTAGACCTTATTATTGCACCGTTGCACTGTTGGACTAATGTTGGACTACTTTTTGCACCTTCACCATGACACTCACTCTCTTGAGCACCTTACCATGCACACATAACTAAAGGACTACTGTTGGACTACTTTTTGCACCTTCACCATGACACTCACTCTTGAGCACCTTACCATACACACAGAACTACAGGACTACTGTTGGACTACTTTTGCACCTTCACCATGACACTCACTCTCTTGAGCACCTCACCATGCACACAGAACTACAGGCCCTGTCACTACAAGCGTCTCATGCTTGATCACCCTCAAGCACACTGGAATTTTTACATTTAATTTATATAGTATATTTAGTATTTAGTTTTGTTAGTTTTTCTTATCTCCTACTGTCTCTATTGTACAGTGGAGTTTGGTTATATGTTTATACTTATACTTATATTTACCATTTCTGCTGTAAGTCCATGTTGTGTGTGATGTCTGTATGCTACTGAGACCCCCTGAATTTCCCCTTGGGGATCAATAAAGTACCGTATTTTCCGGACTATAACTCACAGTTTTTTTCATAGTTTTGCCGGTCCTGCGACTCAGGTGCAACATATATATATATATATTTATATATATGTTTTTTTCCTCTTCATGAAACATTTTTTGACTGGTGCGACTTATACTCTGGTGCGACTTATAGTCCAGAAAATACGGTATATATCTATCTATCTATCTATTTGCTCAGTGCAAAGGCCAGTTTGTTTGGACTTCTCTTGATGTTTTAAAAGTTTGATTCTAAGCTTTATTCAGTGTACTGGCACACAGGGTCCTTTGTTGATTTTTGCTTCTGCTGTCACACTGAATGCTGGACAATTGTATGACTTCAATGCACAGCTTTAAGTATAATGTAGCCTAGGCCTACCGTTTTCTTCAAAACATGTATGTGCGCTTGCTGATGTGCATGGTTCCATCACTACAGTCATGAGGAAAATATATTTTAGCATATATTGTCTCACTAGCAAAATATTTTATATGCAATAACATTAAACCTTTCTTTATTTGTTAATGGGAAATAGCTAGTTACAACTAAAACCCGATGAGGCTGTCCTGTTTATTTTATTTATTTATTTTGCATTGGTGTTGTGATGGGCGTTGTAGGAATGAAATGAATAGAACAAGAGGCTTTTGCACAATAGGCGAAGAATACAGAATAAAGTTGTGTGCCTTTACTGTAGTGGAGTTGGTGAGACAGAAAACGTTTAAAATGTCCATTTAAAAGGTAGGCTAGGCCTACTCTAATCGAATGCCAATAAAAAATGTTAAATATTCAAACAAGTAATAAAATAAATAAATAAAATAAACAGGACAGCCTCATTAGGTTTTAATTGTAACTAACTGAAATGTTTTGAAGAAAACGGTAGGCCTACGTTATACTTAAAGCTGTGCATTGAAGTGATACAATTGTCTCAGAAGCAGAAACAAAAGTCGATGAAGGACATGGACACATCTCTAAATGGAGGAGCGTAGGCTACTGAATTTATGGGCGGGGTTAACTTCAACACAGACTTGACAAGAGGTAGAGGTTCACCGTGTACACTTAGATTAGTGGCATGATGCATGTTTATACCACAAATAATGGTCTTTTGTTTGTAGGCCTATTAGACTAACTTCACATTACCTAGCAGGCCAATTGAACACACGCTGCTGCACAATGCTCGGCCTACTATCATAAATAAAACCAAGAGATCGCGTAAGGTGAGTAGGCTATATTTAAAGTACGAGACGGGGGTAGACTATAACAGGCTGATAATACATCAACTATTGATGGTTTAAGGTTGTTACAGTCTGTTTCAGTTGTTTTGTTTCGTTAACCTTACGTTCGGTGTAGTATTACTTCCTTCCTCTTCGCGTAGCGCGCACATGGACATTTAGAGCTGATGCAATATTTCCACAAATAAAGGACGACAACTGTGCTTTTATTCACATTTAGTTCCGAGTGTTTAAAGACAACATATATGTTGAACACATGAAATAGTGAAGAAGGAAATTAGATGCTCGACAGACTAGACCTATCTCTATTAGTTGATGATGTGGAAATATTTGATTCCTTTGTGCCAGTGCATCGGCGTGGATTTCCTTTTATAGTCTAAAAAACGTGGTGCTGCTACTAGGTAGGTATGCATGTGTCCGAAGTCATAGTAAATGCTCGGATACATACTTGCCCCATCTTTATATAAAAAAAACAATTACATTGTCGCGAAATTCCTCCACCAATTGCGTGTGGTTTTAATGTAACATTTGGATAATCCAGAAGTACGCGCACATTTGAGGAAGTCGGACCCCACAGAGACCATAAGAAAGAAAGAAAGAAAGAAAGAAAGACAAGTGTGTGCATGTGAAGGGTTGGTCGTTGGGGTTCTATCTACGTTCTGAGTAGTTCTGAGATATTGAGCTTCAAAGTTTTAGAATTCCATAGAGTTATACTGATAAGTGGAACAAACCTCTTCAGATATAATGTCCAAAAATACAACTACAAGAAACACCTCACCTCATCTTCTTATGGTGTCACAGAATAAGAATATGTCAATTACTCAATTTTGACAAAAATGTCAGATAGAACCTTATAATTCTAAGGGGACGCATTGCCATTCCACTCGCAGTACCATAAAAGCTGTGAGACGAGCCACATCCGGTTAAGAATAATTAGCGGTAAACTTCCATTGAAGAATGAATGGATGAATTACTTACTTGGTGTAGAGATAAACGATAGGTTACGCCAATTGACTTTTAAAGTTAAATAATACCATTCGATATGCCATTTAGGCTAGTACTGGACGGGCACAGGTGATATAGGTGAGATTTGCCTATCTTCATCTTCTGTGCGCGTGTTGTTAAATAGTAATAGGGTCTACCTTGCAGTCGAGATAACAAACTTTTAGAACAACTAGGTCTACTATACAATTTCCAATTTGTTTGACCTGTATAAAATGTATAATTTTCTGTTAATTGGCATATCAATAGGCTAATGGTTTGTCATCCTTTGCCCGCCAGTTAGGCTGTATGCATAATAGTGAGTGGAAATAAAAAGGCGATATTGTTATTGCCTATCCTTTGGGACGAGCTGAGGCTTTCGCTCGTTAGTATTTATTGGGTGTATTTTCATGGGTGTGTTTAGCGTAAGACTTGTTTTGAACCTTCAGTAATTTGAAATAACAAATGAATAAACTATTCGAATTTAGCCATGCATGCTGACTGAGTGCACAGTATCTAAAGTGTGCTTTAATCTTCTTACTAGCCTAATGACAAATGTCATTTCAGCTTAAACGTGGTGGCACCATTGGGTGGCACAGTCCGGACGCAGCGTAAAGTGCGTAACTGTAACCTTGGTACAGGATGTAACCTGTCACAGCACCATGTTAGCAATGACGCTTTTTTTTTGTTTTCAAAAACTCTAGTAACCTGTAGTAAATCGCCTGTCTGAACTGTCACAGGAATTTCATGGGCTTGTCTTGACATGATCAATGTTGTGGGTGTGTAAGGTGCGGTCACATACTATTGGTTAGGTGAGAGTTAGGCTACACCTAGGTTACACTCAGTTAAACCTGTTTTAGAGCACGTTCATTTGGAATCTTACTACTAGTGGGCATACCAAATTTTCAATTTTTTTCAATGAACTCACCTGCGAGCCAGTCTGCCAGGGTATCACAATTACAATTTCACACCCACTGGAGTTTAACACTGTTAAACCATGTTTAATGAGTTTGTGGGAGTGGCTACAGTTGTATTATACTGATAACATTACAAGTCTGATCTGTTTTGGGGAAGAAAGCCTTACTCCTATTGTACATAAACAAAATGAAATTGATATTTCCCTCTTGAGGGTAATGCAGAGCTTCAGTTAACACAGAGATGGGTCCCTGTTTGGTTAGAATAGGCCTGTTGTTATGTTCACATGCATGTATTGATAATGGTGGTTCTAAGTTAACTGAAGGTCAAAGAGACCTATTTTGGTTTGAAGCTTGGTCAAAGAAAGCACTCAACCTAGAAGTGCCCCTACACACACACACACACACGCATGACTGTTTTGGAGTGGGCTCCATTGCGTCATAGCAGGTGGTTTTGTTGTGTTGTATACCCTTCACATTCCAAACCAGGGCCAGATCAAGTAATATTAGCATCAGCAGCACACAACATGTCCTGATTCTCTGGTCACCTGGACATCCTTGGGTGCGTGTGTCTGTGTGTGTGTGTGTGTCTGTGTGTGTGCGTGTGTGTGTGTGTGTGATAGCTCTCTGTGACCTATCACACTGTCCTTCTTGATAAAATCCCTGCTTGCAGAACGGGGTCATGGTGCCCCGTGATGGTCCTATGACTCACAGATGTCGAACTCTGAAGCCATAGCTGACATGAGGGACCGTCAACAAACCTCCACCGGCCTTGTTAGCCAGAGATCACCAGAGCTGAAAAGCCCATTTCTCTGTAGGCAAACAGCCAAGGCACAATTATTTTGGAGAATCCCAGAAGTGTTGCCATGGGCTTGGTCACTACATGAGTTGTGGGGAGGCAGAGTAGAATCGCCCCCCCCCCCCCCCCCCCCACACACACACACACAAACCTCTTGACCATCTAGTAAAAAAAAGTCTTAGCTGCCAGCCACGGGCTGGACTACACTGGCTCACCCCATGGATTTTCGACCCTCGTGAGTCGTAAGGAAGATCCATGTGACCGACTGCCGTTCCCAAATTACTCTCGTTGCCCGCTGTGTAGCGCCTTTGATAAGGACACATACCCCCACACCTCCAGCCCTGATTGGTGCAGAATGGGGCAGGGGCCCATTCCTTTCCTTGTCCACCCACCTCCTCTGGAATTAACTCTGGAAGAGTGGCACGAGTTTGCGTGTCTGCGGCCATGGGGTGGCACTGTTCTTGGACTGAGTGTTGACTTCCTGATTTACCGACCTGGCTTATACCTATTTTATGTTTTTGTCCTCCAGGCGTGAGAGAACGTCATGTGTTGCCCTTGCAGCAGCCTGATTTCCAAACAGAACCGCATATTTGCAGCCTGTTACTTTTTCCTCCTCTGCTTCTTTCTTTCTCTCCGGTCATGTGTGGGCTACAGTGTGGAGGTGAGCATAGTCACAGTGGCAGTGTAAGATGTGCCAGGTGACTTCCAGTGCACCTTTCTGTCTACCACTCTGTCTCTCTCTGTTGCCACTGTTCCCAAGCTCTCACAGTGTGTCACAGTGAACTTTGAGAGCCTGTGGCTGAACTGTCAAATGGCTCCTGTCATGAGGCAAAAATGCAGCTGTGGTCTGGATTTGATATTTTTCAAATGTTATGTTATGTAACAGACAGGTGCTAGACATTTCTCCCTGTAAGGACACATGGTGGTAACTGGCAAACTAGCAGCATATCTTTCATTCATGTCTGCTGTGAAGAATTCAGTGAGCTCTGGCTACCACACTGTAGCAAGTCCATGAGGAAAATATTAGTATCTGTTATGACTAGACAGCATTATGTAACTATTTTCTCTTTTGCTATTTTAAAGCAATGATATAACTTGCTTGGCATTTAGAAATTGATTGGGTATCAGTATCTTGTTTATTTTTTGATTGAATGCAAACTCAGTCTGTCTACAGTACCCGTTTAAAGATGTTGAAAAGATGCTGTAAAAATATTCATATGAATAGAGATTATTTCATAGGTCAGAAGAGGACTGCATTCTTTGTTTACATCAGTATCTGGTGGCTATTTGTTGATAAATCGAGGATCTGCAAAATGTTTGTACTGTTTAAGATCAAATACTTCACAATAGAAAATGGCTTTCGTTCAGACTTTAGCCACACTGTGGACTGATTTCATAGTCATTTAATTTGTGAATTTTTGTCAAATTGGGAATTTTTTCAACACTGCTACTCCCTCAAGAATAGGAATTGTAAATGAGATGACACATTATGCGGTATCGTAAGTTGGCAAATCAAATCAGACAGGCTACTTTGTCCGGAACGTAATGGTGAGCGATAGGCACTCTTATCTATCTGTGCACTGATAATGTTATAGATGTCCAAAGTGTTCTGGCTGTTTCTGGTGCTAAATTACAGTTAAAAAGCTAATATTATCACATTTCCAAGAAATGTTTCTGCAAATCTTTCTGCCAAATAAGGGCATCAACAGTACGTAGAATATATCCTCAAATAGGCCTTCTTCATGGCCTTTATTTATTTGTAAAACTCCAGGTAATGCAGTCTTGTGTGACCGGGCCAGTGTGTAGAGTTGTCAGGCGTTATAGGGATTGGAGAAGGCATTGTGTGGGGGTTGGAGTGGGTGTGTGAAGGGGTGTGTGAGAGGTCTGGTCGTTACAGCTGCTGGGAAACGCTTAGCCACGTGACTTGTCACTGTTTCTATTTGTGAGCCAGGGGCTCTGAATGGTTTGTACTTGGGGTCACTGATGTACAGGCATTCAGACGTGTGCTCTTTAGGAGCAACACTTCATATGAAAAAGAAGCCACTCGTCTTGGATATTACTTCAGACCTTTGGGATTGTTGCTTGTCACACATCTAAGAAGTTGTTGTTTGTGTTGTTGACACCTCAGAGGGAAAGACTAGTCTTAGAGATCTCTGAGTGCATTCACTACGAGGATATCCAGGAATCATTCTTTGCCTTGAAAAGAGAGAAGATCGTTTATATATCTTGAAGGTTAGTTCACCTAGTCCTGGTATCACTGGTCTCATCATAGTTTACATTCGAATTGCATTTCTACTAACCATTTTAATCTTCTAAAAAGTTGTTGAGTAAGATTTGGTTTTGATTTGTTTCTAAACTTTGTATATCCTTAGGGTTTTACTTTTCTCCCTTGAGTGATTGAGTATGCTGCTGAGTATACAGTATAGCAGCCATAGCTTGTACTGTAGTATGATGTTATTAGTGGCCATGTTTCATCATACTGGGTATGCGGCGTACTTAAGCCGGGGCTCCCTGCTTTTACCGTGGATGGAGGCTCCAGAAATTGGAGTAGTAGTAGTAGTATCACTCTTGAACCTGAGCCAAATTTCTTAAGTTCACAGGGTACACCCTAGTCCCATCCTGAGCATTATTATTACACCCTAGTCCCATCCTTTTCATTATTTATTCCCCCTGTAAACTGACCCTTCCATCTACACATGTTGAGAGGAACCGTATGTGTTCATTTAGTTCTGTAAATGGCAGATGCTAAAAAGGGGCCTGTCATACTGTACTGTTGGGAGAAGGGACTGATACTCTAAATGCAGCCTCCCTGTGAGTGTGTGTGTGTGTGTGCGCGTGCGCGTGAGTTGTGTGGCTGGGTGGGTGTGTGACGGTGTGACACCTACTGTATCATGTGTAGGCTGCCTTCTCTAGTTGCAGTTAATCATGTCCCCCTTGTCCCCTCTCCCCATGCCAGGTTCGGTGCGCAGCTGAGACGCAACTAGTCAACTCGAGCTGTATGTGGTCTGCTGCGGCTGTTGCTGCTCTGGTGACCAAGACTTAGAAGAATCCGAGAAGCTTCAGACAGCTCTTTCCAGGTTTGGCTACCATCTGACTTCCAACGACTGCCATATCTACAGTTGCAGCCTTGCCCTTGCCATTGCCAAGTTTGGGGATAGGAGTGATACTTTAAATCAGCACACCCACTGCACACACGCACTCAAACACACAACAGTATATACAGTTGAAGGTGTTCCCACTTTGGTCGCTGAACCTAGTTCCAGAAGCTTCCAGAGTTTTACCCAAGATCTCCCAGCTGATTGCAGAGGCCCCGACTCCCGGATCTGGACTATTTTGTTATTGGGGCAGCAGTCATGTTTCTGAAGGACATTGGGCGGCAGCTGCTGCGGGTAAAGGTGGTGGACTGCAGCGCCACCGAGTCGCGGCTGGCGCGATGCCTCAACACCTTCGACCTGGTGGCACTCGGTGTGGGCAGCACGCTGGGCGCCGGCGTCTACGTGCTCGCTGGGGCGGTGGCGCGCGAGGACGCTGGTCCAGCCATCATACTCTCCTTCCTGATTGCCGCGCTGGCGTCAGTCATGGCCGGCCTGTGCTACGCCGAGTTTGGCGCGCGCGTGCCCAAGACGGGCTCGGCATACCTGTATAGCTATGTGACGGTGGGTGAGCTCTGGGCCTTCATCACCGGCTGGAACCTCATCCTCTCCTACATTATTGGTAAGAGACTGCGAGTGTGTTTATTAGCTGTCAGGATGCACATGTTCATACGGCTGCATTTCTGCATTCCTATAAATATTGGAATACCTGAAAGATGATCTGCTACTCTGTTATAGATCCCAAGTTCTGTGAAGTATGTTATTGCGCTGATGAATGACTTTTTCATTTTCATCAATTAAAACGTTTCTTTGGTAGTTATAAATGTCAGTCTTTTTGTGACATGTTCCAAATACACAACTACACTTTTGTGTGCTCAGCTTAACATGTTTAGATAATACGACTCACAGTGTGTTCTTGTGCAGGGACATCTAGTGTTGCCCGAGCCTGGAGTGCTACGTTTGATAGCCTGATCGGGAAGCACATTGAGAGCTTCTGCATACAGTACATGACTATGAATGTTCCAGGAGTACTTGCTAAGTATCCAGACATGTTCGCTGTCCTAATCATCCTCACTTTAACTGGTAAGGCTCCTTTCTTTATTCCATCCACTGTATACTATACTGAAATGATTTCATCGTATTACTATTTTAAATGTCTGTGTAGTCCATTTTAGACCATTAGCTTAAGTGTCATCAATGTATAAAGCCCTTCAGACCGGTTTGTGTTCCTTGGATAGCGTGAATATTACACTGTACACAAGATATAACATGGGAGGACCTAGAAGTATGTTGGCTGCACTTTTCCCCCCACCAACTTGTGCAATTCAAATACAGATGTACATTTGGATGTCATCAAAGAATATTTTGTTTAATGTTATAGACTTGTCTTAAGGAGCACACAAGTTCTCAAGTGACCTTATTTTAGACATACCAGAGCTCGTCTATGGAGAGCCTGTTCACTTAATATTAAGCCCCATTGTACCACTGAGTTCCACTGGGGGCGATTGCGGGCAACTGCAAAGTGAATGGGAGTCTTTGAAGCTCGAAGGGCTAAATGTGTCTCTTTCACCTGACCTGATTGTCGTTGAAAAATCAAAGATTTTATTGTAGTTTTTGCACGTTCAATATGGATTATAGAATCGAAAGTTGAATGAACGAGTACTTATGTCCTTTTGATTTCTTACAGGTTGGGTCGTTGTTGCCCATAACATGCTAGCGTTCTGTTAATAATTGATGTCATTAACACGTTTGAAAGGCTTTTTAGAACAAATAAGTGACTTTAAAATATATAATACTCAGTAGTGTGTATTTTCTTTGCCTCCCCTTTCGAATGCAACATTCATTTCTAGACAAAAAATTATATCCTGATATATTATAACACCTTCTTTCAACAGTGTTTCATTAAATTAGGCCCACAACACCTCTAGAAGACTCAACAGTAGTATCTGGCATCCCAGACCCAAACCCATTCACACTTATGATGGTTCTCTACCAACAAATTCTTAAAGCTGCCTTGCTACTCTAGCTGTTGGCTGCAGCAACTTGAGTTAGGTAGCTCCGATTTGTTTTGTTTTAGCCAGCAGCCAGACCAACTGATACCTTGTCTCAGCTGAATTACTGAAGCTAAGCAGTTGTGGGCCTGGTTAGTACTTGGATGGGAGACCTCCTTGGAAAACAAGGTTGCTGCTGGAAGTGGTGTTGGTGGGTGGTCAGTAGGTGGCACTCTTCCCTCTGGCCAAAAAGATTGATCCCAATGCCCCAGTGCAGTGACGGGAACACTGTACTGAAGGAGATGCCGTCCTTCGGATGAGGCGTTAAACTGAGGCCCTGACTCACTGTGGTCATTAAAGATCCCATGGCACTTATCGCAAAGAGTAGGGGATTCCCCAGTGTCCTGGCTAAATTTCCAACCTGGCTCATTCAATCTGGCTCCCTAATCATCCCCCCACTGTAATTGGCCTATTCATTCCCTCAAGCGTCCAGCATACTCGCCACTCCCGACCGGTAGCGCGACAATGTGACGTCACAGAAGCGCCGTAACCATTTATACTCGCGCTGGTGGTCACGACACTAGTTATAATTGTAACGTATTGTTGTTGTTGTTGTTGTTGTTGTTTTATTTAGAACTGGCAGTTCTCTGTGACCTCGACAAACAGAGATTGCAGGAATTGACCTTTAAGGCATTCCTCTTCGTTAATGTGGCCGTTTATGATCCGATCGACACAACTAAACAAAACGCAAGCCCTTGATGTGGGCACCAACAAATACCAGCACATTTTTATGTCATTTCTGTTCATTGCTCTGGCAGTTCATGATCCTATCAGCAATATAACTAAACAAACCAAAATGCAGCCGTGGTGATATCCTTTACCAACACCACTCCCACTCGTATTATATTGCTTAATTAAGTAATAACTAACCAAAATGGATGTCTGTAGTTATGCTATATTGTTTGAAGGGAAGCAAATGTATTCTGAGCAAAAAACAATACCTCATTAAAAATAAATATTTTTGATCAAAAACACGCAACAATTATTGGTACAGTTGTGTTAAATGCATTGTAACGCCTCCCTTGCCAATAAAACAACTATTACTTTTTGTGCAACTATTTGTGCATTCTCCTCTTTAGCTCTCTGCACTGGTTTTCTATGGAGTTCAGATCAGTGGACTGAGATAGCCATGGCAGAAGCTTTATTTTGTGTACAGTATAAAGAGAGAAAGGTGAAGAAAGGTTAATTTTTGACACAGTGAATCTGAGAAATTGTACAGTTTTGTTATGACTATGTGTTGTGTATAAACAGCATTGAATTTAGAGCTTCCTGTCTGTTCCTCAGGCTTGCTTGCTTTTGGGGTCAAGGAGTCAGCCATGGTCAACAAGGTGTTTACCTGCATCAACGTGCTGGTGCTGCTCTTTGTGGTCGTGTCGGGCCTGGTTAAAGGAACATTGAAGAACTGGTCCCTTGATCCTGATGTGGTGCTCAATCAGACAAAGTGAGCATGACTGTTTTTGTGTTTGTTTTTTCACTCTGATTTGATCTGATGTGACCTGGGGTGTGCTCACTCTACTATTAAATAGAATTAGTGGAGTGCCCGCTCAAACATGCGTAGCCAAATTACATGCCTGCAGGTAGGCCTGCTTTTTTCGTGATGGGGGGGGGGGGGAACATCATTCCAGGTCAGCATTCAATAATGAATACTGAATATTATAATATGTAAGGGATAATGGACGACACACCGTTCGACTATACAAAGTTAATACACGTTCTAGATAGTTAAATGGCCCGGCGTGAAGCGGAGGGTTCCATCTAGAAAAGTGTATGATGATTCATCATTCCACAAAGTGGTTTGTCTATACTACTATACTATACATATATATATATATATATATATATATATATATATAGTAACGGCAGTTTGTTCTGTATAGTCGAACGGCGTGAAGTCCATTATCCCGCCTATTCCACTGTTGCCACTTGCGTTGTGTTCATTTCCTGTTATAATGTAAACATTTTAATCTCTAAAACTGTCTTGTTTGTAGAACTACTTTCCGCCTAACTTGCAGGACAAACTGCCTTTACTATATATATGTATAGTATAGACAAACCACTTTGTGGAATGATGCATCATCATTTTGCAACAATTGTCGTTTGTTTATTCAAAGTCTAAAGACGGTCCAATGTAGCCTGGGCTATTCAAAGTGTCTGTTTATTGCACATCATTTTTATGTTGTTTTGAATAGCCACTGCATACCCGCCATGTGGGTTGGTGTGTTGTTGCAAACTCTGCGGAATCATTTTATACAAGCAAACCACATACAGAGGTATCCTTTATTGTTGAGGTCAGACATGATAATCATCCAAACATTGATTCAATGCTGCTAAAGCTCCATTTATACGTACAGCTCTCTGGTTCTGCACTGTGCTGTGTGAGAGGGGGAGTGGCCAGTGGCTAGAACGGCAAAAGCCAATGTGTGCTTCTTTTACTGATATATTTAACGATTTCTATTGCATTACTTATCCAAATAACATCAAACTTAGCACTGCACTCACTCGTGCCCATAGCAAGACACCTTTTAGCAAGACAGTTTTTTTCTTTATTTTTCCACTGGTTTGTAAGGAGCAGGGGGTGTGACAAGGGCCTTTGCCCTGTAAAACACAGGCCACTTCAGCTTGAACATTCAAAGGATGTACAGTAATCCCTTGCTGTACCACCACTTTTTTCACCACAAAGTAGATGTGCACTGTCACCCACCATTTTCATACATAGACTGTACTAAACATACATTTACTGTCTGTGTGTGTCCGTGTGATCACCTCTTCCTATTGTCCAGTGTGACAGTGACGCGAAGTGAGGTGGGTGCTGGAGGCTTCATGCCCTTTGGGATTAGTGGAGTTCTCTCTGGCGCTGCCACCTGCTTCTACGCGTTTGTGGGCTTCGACTGCATCGCCACCACAGGTGAGCTCACGACTCCTTCACACATGGGTCAGGTCCACCTGGCTCAGGCGTTGAGTGAAATGACCACATTGAGACATACAGTGGATAACAACTGTTACTTACCTTACCAGTTGTGGTGCTAGAACAGGGAGATTTAATTTTATGTTATTTCTATGATTGGCCGTGCGTCAGACTTTTTCACCCTTGTGGTCCAGTGGTCCAGTGACCTAGTTCTTGCAGGTTTCCGTAAACACCCCACCCCCATGGTGACACCGCTGCAAGGTGACATTGGCATGAAACAATATGTTGGCTGAAAAGTGGAGTGTGAGTGTCAGTGTGAGTGTCAGTGTGTGTGTGTAAGTGAAAGGGGTTTAATATGTACGTCTGTATGAATGTCTGTGATTCTTTGTGTGTGTGTGTGTGTGTGTGCGTGTGTTTTCAGGAGAGGAGGTAAAAAACCCACAGCGTGCCATCCCTATCGGTATCGTGGCCTCCCTGCTTATCTGCTTCTTTGCCTACTTCGGCGTGTCCGCCGCCCTCACTATGATGATGCCCTACTACCTGCTGGACACGAACAGCCCTCTGCCCGCGGCCTTTACGCATGTCGAGTGGGGTGGTGCCACCTACGCAGTAGCCGTAGGTTCCCTGTGCGCCCTCTCCACCAGGTAAGGAACTTTCCGAGGCCAGGAGCTACCAGTAGTTCTGGTATTTGGTCACTCTTCCTCTTACTTTAAAGGTTTTATAGGTTTTGAACTGTGCTGGTGGCTTTAGTTAATGGCGTCTGCATGTGTTAGTATGATTAAGCACATGCTCTGTAGAATTGAAAATGTATTTTCCACCTTTTGCATATTGCTAAATGAAAATGAAAATGCTAATGAGCTGTTAGATACAAATGAGTTATTAATTAGTTAATTTATGTTTATTTAATTTAGACTATTTATGATTTGAATGTGTGCCTTGTGTTTGAGTTCTACTGCATGAAGCCCTGAGACTTACTGCAAGTAACAATGCTCTCTAACACTATAGGAAATGTAACCCAACTTGCCCTTCTCTCTCTTTCTTTCTTTCTTTCTTTCTCTCTCTCTCTCTCTCTCTCTCTCTCTCTCTCTCTCTCTCTCTCTCTCTCTCTCTCTCTCTTTCTCTCTGTCTCTGACTCACCTCCTCTCCCTCTCTCCCCACCAGTCTTCTAGGCTCCATGTTCCCAATGCCCCGTGTGATCTGGGCCATGGCAGAGGATGGGTTGCTCTTTAAGTTTTTGGCTAAAATCAACCCCAAATCCCAAACCCCTGTAGTCGCTACGCTAACATCTGGAGTCGTGGCAGGTGACAAGGCCGCTTTCTCTCTTTAACATTTTAACCTCCTTTAAATCCCACAGGTATCCCCCCCCCCCTCCCCCAGTGTGCTTTATGTTCAAATCCAGAGCAGAATGAGTGGCTGTCGTCCAAATAACCACGTGCCCCCCCCACTGATATGCCCTGTATGAGCAGTTGTCCCCCAGAGAGCATGCCGTGTGTTCAGAGAGCTGCAGGCTTTAAGCATAGTGGCTCAGCAAGAACAAGAATGTGCACGGTCATATGCATTCTTGCCCAAGTCCCCTTTTTGAGGCCTATGCTCAATGCTTGCAGCTTTTGTATGTCCATAACAGACGTGGCAGCAGGTCATGACACCGGATGCTAAGTCTTCCTCATCCTCCTCTTCCTCCACCCTTTCCCTTGTGCCTAGTCTCCTGGGCTCCATGTTCCCATTGCCGCGCATTATCTGGGCGATGGCAAGTGATGGCCTGCTCTTCTCGTTTCTGGCGAGTGTCAGCGAGAGAAAGTCGCCCATCGCCGCCACCGTGGCGGCAGGGGTCATGTCCGGTAAGCATGGAAGGAGAGGAGAGAGAGAGAGGAGAGGAGCTAATGAAGTGGAGGAGATCAGACAGAGTCAGATGTTAGTGGAGAGATAATTTCATTAAGAGAAAGAATGAGAGTGAGAGAGTAAGGGAAGTTGTTGCACCATCACAAATACGTCTGTGTCACTGTCAGGTCAATTATTGTCAGCCCAGACCACAGATGAGAGAATATGGGAGAGATAGGTGCTGACCTTGGACCAGGCCGGCTTCCAAGGCCAGGTCCCTGTCTGACTCCACAGATAGATCTGATCCTGAGTCAGTGGCCATCCAGACGCCGCCACCATCAGACTAGACAGGCCTGCTCACCAGGGTCCTCGAGGCGATCTGAAGGAAGAATGTGAGAAAGAGGGGATGAAGAGAGAGACAGTGGCTGTTCTATGTAAGAGATCAGAGTCAGTTAAACTTGAAGACTATCAGACCTCTTAAACTGCCTTAGAAACTGGTCCAAGATGATAACCTGACAGGCAGCATTTTAGGCGTTCTGTGGTGTTATTGTGGTTTATCAATTATGCATACCTAGCATACCATATAGGAAGGTTCCTTTTGTATAAAACCTGTCTGTAATCTGGCCTTGTGAGTTTTATCTGTTCGTACCTGCAAACTAGTCACCTTTCGGCGAAAATCGCCGTTTTTGAATCAAAATATGTCATTCACGTAAATCGTGTATACGAAGACTTTATTTTTTCGGGGGGGGGGGGTCCTTCCCATAGTCTGGAGTGAGACTATCGTCGATTTCATGCCAGAGCCCGTCTATTAGACATTCTCTGTTCATGCGAGATTGATAGGCAAGTGATTGGCCTCTCTGCTATTTTTGAAGACCTACCTATCAGTTGTTTCTGAGGGCGGGCTCTCTCACTTTCTGTTACGCATAGCCTGCCTGCTATGGCCTGCAGCAGCGATATGACCAAGGAAAAAAAGAAAATATTAGCAAACACGGGCCACATGCTACACTCTCTCTGACTATAAACTCAAGGTAAAACATATTGTTAGGCTACTTTTCTCTTGCCCTTGGTGGGTTAAATGAAAGACTTGCTGAGGTGAGGTTAAGTGTTTAGGCCTACTCGCAAATTCACGTTCCCGCAGCTGGCCGTTTTGAATTGCTTTGTGAAACAAAACTCTGCACTGAGTGCGATTGTGAATTTAGCTTGGATTAATAGTTTAATATTGTCTTGGAAAGTTATTGCTTGTTCACGAGTTATTTCATTTAGCATTATATTTTCCATGTGTCGATGATGGTTAGACATGACGTTCTCAGGGAGCGCAGACCTTTCCAAGGCCAAATGTAGTTATTTGCAACAAATCTGAAAGTGGACCTAGCAAAATATTTTGACTTGCTCAGTGATAGGTGTTTAATTTGTTTGTTTTCTGTGTATAATTCTTGATAATTAGCGCGCAAACAAGCGAGACCTAGGCGTCTAGAGTAGACTGACATAATGCACCTATTGCTGAGACCCGCCTCTTTAGTTGGAATGTGATCATTGCAGCCTCAGTGGACACGAGAGGAACATAACATGAGGGATAGATGTATTTCTATACAAAAAAATATCAAATAATAATGGATTAAAAAGAGTTAGTAATAAACCAGACATGCTAGAATAGAGACCAGAAAATGGATATCCACAGTCCCTTTCTATCAACACCAGTAATTTTTATAGATAAGGATTAGGCTTTAAAACAGATTGTCAACATTTATGTTGTTTGGTCTGTTTTTGCCTGCATACATGAAGGCCAAGGTGGGACAATGTGTTTTCCCTGGTTTGAGGTAATACTGACATTTCTTCAAGGGTGGCAGGTCTGAAAATATCTTCTCCATCATTAAGTTATTCAATTAGGCTAAACATGGCCTTAACTCAAAACAGCTGGTAGGCCTACTGTTAGGACTATGTCATTTTAATATGTAAAAGTGTCAAATGCTGCCATGTTTAAATTCTGCTTACTGCACATTTATTATAATATATAATATGATAATATTCAATATTAATTATTGCAGGTCTACCTATGTGCATGTAATGGAAATGTCGGTTATTCCCGATATCCTCATTTACGTGTTAAAATGTAAAATCTTTTCTGCGGGGGGTCTTTCGGAAATATGTCACCTTTTTCAGCCCTTCTGAGTTTGCAGGTATGTAAGGGATAATGTGTTGACCCTCGGTCCTTATCGGAAAATAAGTCCCGACTGGGCAAACAGGACCCCGACGGTGATCGGTGGAGAATGCATTATTCCTTACATGACAGTCATATACTTTGCAGCGGTCATTATATAGTTTTAACAGACCGCCGAATGTTGGAAAGGCCCATACATGGACATGAATACATGAATGGAACTTAATAAAAGACTTCATTTCAGCGTTCACTAGTAGGGTTATCTGATAGAATAGTAGAAAAGACTGACCAGCATTTACAGCGAATGAGAGTGACAACAAAGCACAAACTGCAATTTCATACGGAATCTGTGATATGCAATCACTTTTTGTGTGCCGACATCTCATGCCCTGCTAAGATATGGAAGTTTGGCCTTCCATTTGCAAACAGTTTTCTTGGAAGAATTCCTGTTTACTTTGTGTATTGTATTATGATGTAAGAGAACAACCAACAGAAAGATAAATACAACATTTGAACATGTACAATGTGTACTTTGTAAAATTTGTCAGTTGTTCATTAATTTACATTTCAGAGCTGTACATATGGGTTTACTCAAGCTTACTGAAAGTTTTTAACTTTTACTGAAGTTAAAATTATTGTTTGTAATTATTTTTGTGCCTTAAGTGCAGCAGCCTTATGTGTTAAAGCATACTTGTTACATGCTTATTTTGAAGGCTGTCTCTCTCTCTGACTGCAGCGGTCATGGCTTTCCTGTTTGAACTGAAGGACCTGGTGGACCTCATGTCCATTGGCACTCTGTTGGCATACACACTGGTGGCAGCCTGTGTCCTGGTGCTTAGGTACGTTAGCCAAAACTAATAGTCAAAAACGAAAAAAAAAAAAAAAAAGTCTCCAGACCTAGGTTTTTCTTCAATTAAAATGTCTTCATTGAATGTCCTGAATGAATAGATAAAAAATGCCCACGCTTAATGCTTAACTTCCTAGCCACCTCTCTTTTTTCTTTCTTTCTTTCTTTCTTTCTTTCTTTCTTTCTTTCTTATTTACTTACACTCTCTCGTAGCAGATTGCCACACACGTGTACTGTTATGTAAAAACACGTGTGGTAAGTAAGCAAAATTTTTGAAAGGAGCCATCCATGCAGCGTCAGCCCAAATGTTCACTATTTGTTTAGTGTCACTGCTGCATTTAATAAACAACAACAAATGTTCTCTCAAGGCATTCAAACCATTTTCCCCATCGTTGATCCTGCCTGCAAGTCCTAGTAGGAAAGTTTGTTGGATCAAGATGTGTGAATTGCATTATATTACATTATTTCTCAGGGCTGATTGCTTTGCCCAGCCACATAATGGTGGAAACTCTTGGAATTGAATACCACTTGGGTGGCTGGTCCCTAATCCACTTGGATGGCCTGGTCCCTAATCACTAGACCCCCCCCCCCAATCTGGCCATGTGACTGACCGGATCTCTCCTCTCTGTGTCCCCCTGCAGGTATCAGCCGGAGCAGCCCAGTGCGGTCTTGCCCTACCAGGCCGCCTCCCAGGAGGAGGCAGAGGCCGAAGCCGAGGAGAACAACTCCGGGTTCCTGCCCCTACAGCCACAGGAGAACTTTTCGGTGCAGAACATTCTCTTCCCGAAGAACACGGAACCGTCTCGCCTCTCCGGCTCTGTGGTTAACATCTGCACCAGTGTACTAGGTGAGAAACTGTTTATGAACACATTCTCTCTCTCTCTCTAACACACACAACCTCTCTCCCTCACTCACTCACACACACACACACACATACACACACAAAAGACACTCTCACACACACACAAAAGACACTCTCACTGTCTCCTACTTGCACACACACACACACACACACACACACACACACCTTCCACCTCTGCACAGACCATCAGGCCCTCCTCCCCTGACCGCTGCCCTCTCCCCTGTGTAGGGCTGCTGGTGTGTGTGTTCTGTTTGATTGCGGCCCAGAAAACGCTGCTGGCTCCCTGGTCCCTGCTGCTCCTCGCCATCCTATTAGTGGCCTGTCTGCTTATCACCGTGGTGGTCGGAAGGCAGCCGCAGAGCAAAACCAAGCTCTCCTTTAAGGTTTGTATGTGTTTGATTAAAAACTATATCCCAAAACCCCACCAGACACATATTGATCAAATTAAAAATATATATTTATACCATATATGTAATTTAAAAATTGTTAAAGACCAACTTTAATTGTCATATCAGTCATTAAAGTGAATATCATCGCATTTTATAATGCACTGTACGATCACCGTGCTGTATTTTGACAGTGAGGTCGAATTTCAGCCACCACAGTAAGAGTGTCAGTGCTTCCAATAGACACTACACCACAGAGGGAGATGTTTATTTGTCCTGAAGTCCTAGCGTGGACGTAATACATGGGTGGCAGCGCATTAGATAGCCACCTTAGACTGAAACCACAGCACAAAACAGTCAAACAAACTGTCTCAGAGCTGATAGAGAGCACCTGCTGGTTGGGACTAAACACCACATAACTCTTGGGTCAGGTCAAGTGAACGCATTTGCTCAGCCACAGCCTGTGTTAGCTAGCAAGGCTAAAGGCGTTATCAGGAGGAGCCCGGATTTGATAAGAGGGATCTTGTTTGACCCTCGCTGCTTTGGGTAGACTCCCTCACACATTCTAGATAGCACTAAAGGCTGACTGTGTGTGTGTGTGTGTGTGTGTGTCATTATCTCCTTGAGCAGGTGCCTCTGCTGCCTGTTCTGCCTGTGGTCAGCATGTTCATCAACGTTTACCTCATGATGCAGCTAGACCGGGGCACCTGGGTGAGGTTCCTCATCTGGATGGTTCTAGGTGAGTTGTGGGATTTGGGGCAAGTGAGCTGAAATGGAAACTGAAAGAAAACTGCATGGTTTACAAATAAATACATGTGGCTTGGACACACCAATACGGAGCCCCTAAGGGGACATGAGCAAAAAAAAAATCTAAAGTTTAGTTTCATGTGCTCACGTGAAACTTTCATGTGCTCACCTGAAACTTTCATGTGCTCACGTGAAACTTTCATGTGCGCACGTGAAACTTTCATGTGCGCACATGAAAGTTTCACGTGAGCACATGAAAGTTTCGTGAGCGCACGCAAAACCTTTTCACATGAAACTTTCATGTGCACACATGAAAGTTTCACGTGAGCACATGAAACTAAACTTTAGATTTTGTTTTGCTCATGTCCCCTTAGGGGCTCCGTACACCAACCTGTCTTAGGTCGTCTGTTTTATTGTCTTGCATTTTTAGTATCAGTTTACGTTTTTAACTTAAATTGTAATACTTTTGTTATTTTTTTGCTCTTTGTAATCATGTCAGCAGTCATTCTATCATTCTAAAACCTCTCTCCCTCTCCTCCCCCAGGATTCTGTATTTACTTTGGCTATGGCATTTGGAACAGCACAGAGGCTGCTCTGGCAAAGTCCAACATGACCAACGACATCACAAGCTTTAAGGACCTGATGAACGGGCATGCCATGACTCCCGAGAAGGAGGCCTTTCTCTGTAATGGGACTGACACTCCAGGGGATGAAGATAGTGATCCTTAAATGTTTCAGGTTGCAGAGTTGTATCATCCCGTCGGACTGGTATGTTATGTTAGGTAAACCTGATTCAAGTACAGGATCCACAGATGAACCGCCAGGTTAATCCACACCATCATACCAAGCCAACCTTGTTAGCTTTTGCTTTCCAATCTCTGGTAAACACACTCAATGTCGGAATTCAAACTAACCAGATCAATTACGGAAACTCAAAAGGGACATTTGCCAAGTAACCCTTCATCACAATCTCTGCTGCTGGGAATGGACATTCTTATTGTCATCGAAGCTGAAAAGATCCCAGGTTTCAGAGCCTAGGGCTCTCCAGCACAGTACAGATTCACACGCTGGGACTTAGCAGACCATCTAAGTATAACTTGCGACAACACAGGTTTGTAGAACCAACAGGTGCACAGTTGAAATGCACCCATTTCAGGGACAACTGCTGCTCTAGAATAGGTATAATGATTAGCATAGTTAAAGCATAGTCCTGTAGATTGAAATTGAAATACATGCCATTTTAACTGTAACATTTGTATTACATATAATTTATACAGATATTGTCACAATTAAAGATGCCCCTTCCTTCCCCGATGCATACACCTTCTCCACCCTTTGAGGTTAGTCAGAATGTTAGGCTTTTGTGCTAAGCCAACGTGACTAGGTACAGATCATTCAAACACAATGTTGCCCCCTAATGGTCCTAATTATGTATAAAACAGAAAAGTGAACATTTGGAGCATCCAGTGTATTTTATAGCGTTTCAGAATTGTTGCCTGCAATGGACCTGGTGCCTTACTGTCCTGTCCACTTTTAGTCAACACAGACCATCACGGAGCAAATTAGTTTTTCACTGTGGTTGTAAAAATGGCTGTTGTTACTTCACTGTGATGAAATTGTTACGAATTTTACTTTCAAGTATGTATTGAGTATTTCAACAACCGGGTGAGAAAATGTATACAAAACATTTTAAACTGGTTGGTTCAGGCCAAGGATGTTTTATCCAAGATACATACTTGATTTCTACTTGCAGGAAAAAAATTATTTGTATGATGTTATACTGTACACTTGTTGGTACAAACTGAAGTTGGAGTACTATTTGACAACTGTTACTTTGTTCTTGGAAGTATACATGTTGAAAAATAGCCATGATCATTGGTTTGGAATGATTTTACCTAGAACCATGGTCCCATTTTGAAATGCACAAATTAATCTTTTTGTCACATGTTGTAGCAGTATTTCCATGTGTGTCCATCCCTTTAGAACAACTGTATCATACCTAGGGTTGCAAAATTCCGGGAATTTTCAAAGTTGGAAACTTTCCATGGGAATTAACGGGAATATATGGGAATTAACAGGAATAAACGGCAATTAATAGGAATAAACTGGACATTTTTAATATGGCTAGTTAGTCTATAACAGGGAACTTCAATGTAGTGGACAAAACCCCATCTTGCAGTCTAATATTAGTTAAAACAACCTGATTTAATGCAATTTCAGTCAGATTTCTACCCTGCACATATGTCAATCACATGCATACAGCAATCGGCATAGGCTGCTAGACATAAAGGAAACCTATGGTGCGTTCATATGCATGGGGAAAAATGTTCCAACCAATCGGATTTTGTTGTTGAGTGGTGTGGTGAATCTTGGGCAGTTCAGTGTTGCTAGTTTAGCACGCTAGTTGAGGCAGCCGTGGCCTACTGGTTAGCGCTTCGGACTTGTAACCGGAGGGTTGCCGGTTCGAACCCCTACCAGTAGGTGCGGCTGAAGTGCCCTTGAGCAAGGCACCTAACTCCTCACTGCTCCCCAAGCGCTGCTGTTGTTGCAGGCAGCTCACTGCCGGTATTAGTGTGTGCTTCTCCTCACTGTGTGTTCACTGTGTGCTGAGTGTGTTTCACTAATTCACGGATTGGGATAAATGCAGAGACCAAATTTCCCTCACGGGATCAAAAGAGTACTTATACTTATACTTAGTAAACCATAGGCAGAGAATGGGATTCCCGCTAGCATGCTAGCTAGCTTTGTATGCTAAGCTAAGCGAAAAAACGAACATATCATATTGCTTATTACAAAACAAAATGTTAATGTTTGTATATGAAACAGTTTGTATGAATTACCCAAAATTCCCAGTTAATTCCCGTAAATTTCCATTAATTCCCATCATTTCCTTTAATTCCATGAAACTTTCCCATTTGGAATATTTCCAAAATTCCCCAGCTTAACTTCCCATGGTAAGTTTCCGGAAATTTACCGGAAATGTTCCGCCCCTTTGCAACCCTAATCATAGCCAGGTGTAGCAGATATGTTTTTGCTATGATTGTGAGATTGTACTAAGAGATTGTACTCTGTATTTTTTTTTTTCTGAACTGTGCCTCCACAAATCTTCCCAACTATTCGATTCCATGAATTGAAGAATTCTAGTGCAAAAGCCATATCCTGCATACATTACAAGAATGTACTATATTAAAGGGATGTCTTATTGTCATTAATGCACAATGGAGAACTGAAATGAATGGATAAATGTGTATAAAGATATGCCCGTGTATATCACCTAAATTATTTTTGATCTATTTCGAAGTTTGTATATGTTCAGCTGGGTTGAAAGCCAGCCAGCCATTCATTCAGTCTGAGAGCCTGGACTTGAACAATATTGTCTGGTACCATACAGAAAGACCTTGACAGCCCATACAGAGATACTACTGTGATTCAGCTGCTAGTCTTCACAGAGTTGTCATCAAAGGCAAGCTCTTTTTGTGTCAAGGTCAGTGGCATTTTGTGATACCCCTCCAACACATGTTTAAACTCTCTCTTGGTAGTGATGAGAATGTACATATAGTTTTTTTTATGTGTCTGTGCTGTATAGTGCCTCCGCTTGACCTTTGCACTAATGGTGAACCTGGAGATTTGGCCAATCAATCTGGACACAAGTTTTCTGCTGTTTGATCGGCTGTTGCCTAACTGTGCCTTCATTTTATTTTAGCTTGTGGTGATTTTTTTCCCCCTTTCTTACACTTTGCTCTACAAGAGTTGAATCTTTGCCTGGCAAAGGGTTGTATTTCTCAGTCAGTTTCTTACTAGCATATGAAAGTTTTTTTCTCTTCTGAAACTATGTTACACTGGGACTGTAGGGTCAACAAGAGAGTGCAGTGTGTGTGCATGTGTGTGTGCGAGCGTGAGTATGCGCATGCATGTGTGCATGCATGTGTGTATGTATGTGTGTGTGTATGTGTAACTTGTAAATCTCTGTATATAGTGCAAAGGGCTGTTAATTATGTGACACTGTTTAAAGAAATTCTAAATTTATTAAGACAATCTTTGTCAACATCAGTTAGCACAGTTGTGTTTCTTTTGCGCTATATCATTCTGTGATCAACACATGCCAAAGATTATTAGATGCCCCCTTGAATATTTGTTATGAAGTGTACCCCATGTATTGTTTTTCAAATTTGGACCATTTAAATTGTCATGTTGTGTCATTCATTTGCAATAACTGTTTATGTTGCTATTTACTGCTGTAAATAAATAAATATCTTATGAAGATTTTTGTTTGTTTGGCTTTTTTTTTTTTACGCTTGAAGAGGAAACAAGGGTAATGGCACACCAAACCAAACCTAATGGAGGTGTGGTAGCTTGCTTTAGGGGCAGCTGTGGCCTGCTGGTTAGTGCTTCGGAACTGTAACCCCGACCAGTAGGCACGGCTGAAGTGCCCTTGAGCAAGACACCTAACCCCTCACTGCTCCCCAAGCACCGCTGTTGTTGCAGGCAGCTCACTGCTCCGGGATTAGTGTGTGCTTTACCTCACTGTGCTGAGTGTGTTTCACTAATTCATGGATTGGGACCAAATTTCCCTCACAGGATCAAAAGAGTATACACTTATACTTACTTCACACTAGATGGCGATGTTTCTCAGTAGTGACATTCTTACTGTAAGTATATTGGGGTTGGTTGAGTTTGCTGGTGCATGCAGCTACCTATTGTCATTCATAGTTTATTGTATTAGTTTACATAATTAGCACATTCTTAGAGCTTACAAATTTAACACTGAAATTTGGAATTTAACAAGCAGTCACACCATCATGTAGACTCAAATACAACTGTAGATTAAGTTAGTAGGGAAATGTGGTGAAAGTCATTGCCCTGTATCATTTGTAGCTTCCAAGATACTTAGACTAGATCATTCCTCAACTGATGGTAGCAAACGATTTCATGTTGCAATGCAATATTGGGAATAACCTGTATGATTACAGTGCCATCACACATCTGTTTGTCAGTGCATAGTACATTCAACAGAATGTGCCAAGTAGGTCTACTGCCATTTATGCCCTGAGAATTAAATCTTTTGCATATTTTTAATGTAGTTGCGTTCGGTGCACAGCTGGAGTATGGTAATCCAGCACATGGTGCAATGTACTGTGTAAGTCTTTCAAAACCTCAGAACTACCTGAGCGAGGCGCTCGAGGCTCACTGTAAAATGGCAGTTTGAAACAGGGAAGGCTCCCGCCTGTTTACCATCCTATAGGTTCTCATTCCACCTCCTCTCCTCTCCAGCCTCTCCCTCCCCGTCTTCTCGTGATGCTGCCCTTCTGTCTTGGTACCATTCACACAGGAGATTGAAAGTGGACGAGGAGCGTTTACGACAACGACATTGTTTACTTGTGCTGGTAGGTCACACCTTTGTCATAGCGCATTCATTCTAAAAGGTGCTCAAATGTTAGTATTATTTTTTTTTTTAAATGCCTATGCTATATGATTTTCTGCGAGCCGATAGAAACCAACAGACAATCTTGCATTCGTGAAGGCAAGATAAACTGGTGTATGCGCATCACCTCCTTTTAGCTAAACATTTGTTGAACGTGTATGCTTTTTTTTAATGCAGTGACGCATCGCAGGTAAAATGTAATCTGCTCACCTTGTGCTAATAGCTTTTGATTATAGTAGGGATCTTATGTTTAAAATGTCGATTCAACGATAAGCCTCTGGCGTTGTTGTTTGTGTAAGTATAAAACTGAATTGGTACATTGTATCTATGTTAATGTGTTTATCGTTATTTTTTGCTTCTTTACCTGAGACATCCATGATTGGCAATCATGCGTGCATGCGCGCGCGTGAGTGTGTTTGTGTGGAGAAGCTGCATGTTGTCCATGCCACTGAAGCTGTCATAATTCTTAGTATGGCGAAAAACACGTTAGCCATGTCGAAGGGATGTTCAGTGGCGTCCTAGACTATAGTGGCTAATTTGGTCCATACCAACACGAAATCTCATGCATGATGGAGGTTTAGCAGAACTATTGCTCAGTATTACTATGTGCTTGCGGGTTTACACCGCCATGCATGGTATCAGTTCGGGGACAGTTTCTGTGTGGTTCAATTGATTTTTCAATGGCAAATTCATAATTCTAAAGTTTGTCGTTTTTGAAGTTTTAATTTAGTTAGCAGAACTAGTTCCTCACTCTAATCTAAGCTTTAACATGCTATGATATCAGCTTCTCTGCTATCTGACTAAATCTAAACTCAGTACTCAATTTAATAGTTAATGGACAACCTCTCACAAAGAGTTAGTACCGGTATGTAGTTTTAAGTTATACTCGATAAAGGATTAGGTTTAGTCCATTGTCTAGTAGTAGTATCAAGTAATGCATACGACATGGAAAATCATGAAAAGGTCTCTGGAAACTCTCATACATTTATTTTCATCAACCTATTTCCCAAAAACATTATCCACAGAACCCCCCCCCCCCCCCCCCTTCTCTCTTTCTCTATGTCTCTGTGAGCAAATGATGCCTTTTCATCTAATTACTGAAAGAAGCAGTGGTAATAGGCCCATTTTCATAATCGCTTCTCTGTATTAATAGATGCTGAGACTCCTTTGTGGGAAATGAATTGCCAAGGCAATGGCGCGGTTCTAAGAGTGCACAGAAAGGTGAACTCGATGTTCTCAAAACGGTGTTCCAGCTCATTTACTGAAATTCAACTGTTTTTTTGTTTTGTTTTTCTCGATGGTAATGTTGCTTTTGGGGGATGACGGCTGTGTCTGTTTTGTACTGCAGAAAACCACCAATCTGTTCTTTGATGATGATATAATTATTATAATGTTGGTGAAGACATTCTGACTCTCAAATGCAGCATATTTATAAGTACAGGGAAAAACGGGTATATTTGATTAATTTTCAGTGTTAGGATTTGCCTGGGAGCAGAATAATTTCAGACAGTGTGGCCTAGAAAGAAGTGTCAAAATTCCCAAGGCAACAGACTCCGGTCACTGTTTCTGCATCTGCGGTAGAGAGTGAAGGCAGGAATTGAGCTGTGCCAGTGAAAAACGTAGGAACTACGCAAACCGCATGAATCAGGTCTGGACATGTGGTCATTTTTTGGTAATTTTTCACCTCTGAAGCTGTGAAGCTTACAGGCGCAGGACAGGGCCGTCTCCCCCCTCCTCTGTGTTTGGCTCTTGGACAGGTGGCCTGAGACGTGCCCCAGATAGGGCGAAACATTTTTTATGTCTGGGGAAAGGCAGGGTATTTGTTATCGTAGTATGGTTTGTGTCAAGAGTTCCTCCTGGGCCCTGGTGGTCAACTTGACAGCCTTGTGTCCAGCAGGTAATTATCTGAGTTCATTAATTACCTCCGCTGCTGAGGTGAAGGAAGTAACGATTTTTTTCTACCACTTAATCTTGAAGAAAGGATTAAAAATAAACCAATTAAAAAATAATGCCTTTGCTAAAAAGAAAAGGTGAAAGTCAATTTAGTCTTGAGCATAGGGATAATTCCCTGAATATCAGTGCTGGAAATGTTTTAGAGTGCCAAATAAATGCTATCACCAAAACAGAGGCATGACTAGTGCTGTTGGTGGCCATTAGGTTGCTTTAGCAAGTGGGACACAGTCCATGAGCTGTTTCTCTTGTGGGGTGGGCTCACTGAAACTATTGCAGTGATATGGAGGGAGCACCACCGCTGCCTTACAGGCCTGCAGGAGTTCACAGCTGGCAGACCACCACAGTCACAGGCAGACACGTTCCTACTTTCATCCACAAAACAATGATTCAGCCGGCGGGAATGTCAGCGGCTAGTGGCCAGTCTAGTATAGGACCGGCCTGTCGAGAAATACCAAAACACATACGTGTAGCTATAATTAGAAAGCTGTTAGTTCTGTTCTCTGTCCCCCTCTCTCTCTCTCTCTCTCTCTCTCTCTCTCTCTCTCTTTCTCTCTCTCACTCAACCTCCCTCGTTCTCCCACTCCATATCTTTTTAAGCCCCTCTCACTGTTGTTCTTTTTCTACCAGTCTCCTCTCTGTAGGCCTATCTCTCTGTTCAGCAGTGTGTCCATCTTTCTCTCTGTTGTTGTTTCCTTTCACATTCTCTTTTCATATTCCCCTTCATTCTTGTAGTATTGTAACAAGTGACCAAATATAGTACAACCACTGGTCATCATTGTGCTGCCTGTGTGTAATATTCTTACATAACACTGAATTAGCTGTTTCTATCAGATCCATGGATTACACAGGTCACTGTGTTACACAGTTGTAGTTGTATAGGCACATTATTCTATTATAAGAGCTATTCTTTCTGCTCTATGATATTCTTATACATGTACATACTGTTAGTTGTTTTCAGTACTAGACATGAATAATCTTATAATTGAATGAATGTTTATATATTTCCCATAATATTTCTTTCTTTATTAGCTTTTGTTTGGGTTATTTTTTACATATGCTATTGATGAAAGGGTGCTGAGAAGATCTCTCCTCTCTGGTTTTGAGTGGATGGGCCTCAGCACAGTGTTGCTGTGGGATGAGCTGTAACAGGCTGTTGACTTGCTGCTCATCTTGACTGAGAGCGGCTGGTCCAGGAGACAAAGGCGATGAAGGGCTGGCGACAGAGACGGGGTGAGGCTGAGTGGAGAGAGGAGGAGGATGGGGGGAGGTGGGGGGGAGAAGGGGGTGCGGCCCCCTGTTTAATATTTCATGAGGTTCCTCCTCCAGTTTAGTGCCCAGAGACCACGCAGCAGTCGTTATCAATGTTCACGTGAGCAGGGGAGCGGAGGGGGGCTTGTCACAAGGGACATGCTTAGGGCGGACATGTACACACACACACACACACAGACACACACACACACACACACACACACACACAAATACACATGCCACATGCACCTAGACATATATATATATATATATATATATATGTATATATATCCATATATTGTGTGCTCACACCATACATGTGTATATATATCCATATACTGTGTGCTCACACACACACACACACACACACATACAATGTCATGATACACCTGCCAATAGAAACAAACACACGTGTACACACACATGCACGCACATACACACAACACAGATATGGTTCACTCGCCCATGTTGTCCCAGAAGGTTACATTGTATGATTAGTGAGCAGGTGCTGTGGGCCTGAGCTTTGAACACAGGCTGGGGGAGTGTGCGTGTGTGTGTGTGTGTGTGTGTGTGTGTGTGTGGGGAGGGGGGGGGGGTTCAGAGGGGTAGAGGGCTACTCTGTCAAGCCGTTAAGGCCGTAAATTACCTCTGCTGAAGCAAACCTCTTTATCAGCAGGAGCAGGAGGCTGGACAAATACAGACAGAAGAAGGGAGAGAGGGGGAAGGAGAGGAAGAAATACACAAGAAGACTGCAGACAGCAGCAGAGTGCCACAGATCGCCGAAGAGAGACAGAACAAAAACAATAGAGGAAGTGGAGAGAGAAGTAGAGAGTCAGAGAAAAAGAGATAGAGGAAAAGAGGAAGGAACCGCCAAAGCCAGAGTGATATCTTGTAAGGCTGCAGCAGCATGGAGGCAGTCAGAGATCGGCCATGTGTGTACAGTATGTGTGTGTGACTCAGGCAGCCATTGTGTGCTGTAGACATGAGCGTGCCACATCCAGAGAGAGAGAGAGAAAGAGAGAGAAAAAGAGAGGGAGACATCTATCAGCTTGTCTTTCGGTCGCCAGAAGGGGGTCTCCCGTTCAACCATCTCCTGCTGTGCATTAAGGGAGGGAGCAAAAAGTGGAGCGTACGCATGCTGTGTGTGTGTGTGTGTGTGTGTGTGTGTGTGTGTATGTGTGTGTGTGGGTGTGTGTGTGTGTGTGTTAACCACTGCTTCCTGTGCCAAACGGAGTCCACAGCTTGTGCTGCAGGGCTAACATCAGTAGGGAGAGGCATGATAGAGGAGGAGGAGGACACCACAGACAAGAGCCTCCACCAACTTCTTCCTCACAGAGTCTCAGCATGGAGGCAATTGGGGAGATTTTGTTCCCTACTCCCTAGCCAGAGGGCTGCTTCAGCGAGTACAGAGTGCCTAGGTGCTGTTTGCTGCTGCAGTGCTTGATGCTCGTGTTGTAAGACCACTCATTGTTGTTTACCTGTGAAAAGCAAAATGCTAAGCTGCGTTGGAGTTGCTTAATAAGTAGGTTTCTGGAGCTGTACAAAAAACTCAGGTGGCTTGTTTATGTTTTGAAATGGCAGTTTCCTTTGTGATGCAATATGCTCAGTTAAATTACTACTAAGTTTCAAAATGCAGTTGGTGTGCCTACAGACTTAATATGGAGAGTCCTTTTGCTAAAATTTGTCCATCACACATATGTACAGTATGCACTGCTTAGCTCAAGTGTGTGTGTATGTCTGGCTATTTATACATTGTAAACATATTTTCTATGTTTGCCAATGAGCCTGGAATGGCAAGGTGGAATAGATGCAAAAGAGATTTCATTAAAGGCAGATTATAAAATTGAATGGCTGATTGGAGGGTATTGGAGTATAGAGATTTCCCTTCCCAGAGAAAGAGAGAGAGAGAGAGATCTCACTACTGAGAAATAACGGATAGACCCATTTTTTACCTCAGACACTAGCGACCTGCCTCTTTAAAGACAGATGTCGCGGGAGGGTTCCCCTCTAATGGACATTGGATATCCACTCACCACCATGGACTGTGGAGGTTTCCTGGAAGAGGGTCCAAGCTTCTGGTCCAGACTTCCCTTCCCATCCCCTCTTGACAGATTGAGGTCCCTGTCCCCTTGGCAACCTCTCTCTGGCTGCCGCCTCCGTTCACTGGGCTAATGCATTCAAATGGGCGCTTTTAGAAACCATTTGCAGCACAGATTCTTTCTTCCTAGACTAGAGGCTGATGGAGGTGACTGTAGCGTGCTCCGTCTTTGAGCGTCTATTGCTTCTTCTGCTCCCCGTGGATTCATGGCAGTCTTGAGTAGCAGAGAGCTCCTTTTGACATTCACAAGGCTCACCAGCAGAATTTTAAATATTGAAGTCACTACAGCATGGATCTCTGCCTGTGTCAAATACAAGTAAACAACAGCAATGCTCAGCACTGTGCCTCAGTCTAAGCCTTCCATCTTGCTTGTTTCCTTCCTACCAAGGTCTCTCAGATCTCTCTTTTTCTCCCTCGGTTAAAGAGAGGGATTGATCTTGACAGCGGTCCACAAAGGGAAGCATCTTATGGGGGGAGTGCCCGCTGGTCAGATAGGTGTCTGTGCTGATTTTCCTGGGCCTGTATTGATTCTGGCCGTGACTGATGCAGGTGTTCGGCTTTCACTGTGTGGGAAGGAGAGTGGAGGGGTCTAATTACCCTGTGTTTGCTGCAGTTTAAATGCAGCACAGCATGCTTGGTGTGCAAGGGGGCCTTGGGTCAAAGCCTGGTGAATAGGAAATCATCGCTCATAGACTGTCATGTTAAGATGGTGTGCAATTTTGGTTTGCTGTAAGGGCTTAATAGATGTTCTGTACACTAGCGCTGTTATGCAAATTGAGTTTGCAAATGCTCTTTGCAAATACACAGGGCCCTAGGGGGACATTTCCCACCATTGAAATGAAAGTAATAGCAATCAGATTCTTCATTTTTCACAAAAAAAGGTGAAAAGAAATAAAGCAAGCAGAGAATAGATAGATAGATAGATAGATAGATAGATAGATAGATAGATACTTTATTGATCCCCAAGGGGAAATTCAAAATAATAGCGAGAGAGACAGAGATGTATGTTGTGTAACATAATCTTGTATGCTGTCATGCCCAGAGATTGCACGGAGGATGGGGGCCGTGGGATGGGCAGGGTCTGTTAACTGAGTTCTGATTGATTAGCCAGCGCGGTGTTGAGGCAGTGCTGAGGTGGCACTTGTGTCACTTGGCTGGCATCCTGCAGGGCCAGTACGGTCTGTGTTCTAAGGCTTTGTCGCACATATATCTAAAGCCCTGTTTCCAAGTACTCCTGCAAGTGAGAGCAATGAGGTCAATACTCTGTGTGTGTATATGTGTGTGTGTGTGTGTGTGTGTCTGTGTGTGTGCGTGTGTGTGTGTGATGCCCATGAGATGAGCTGGTGTAAGTGTCCTGTCAGCAAATCATTACAAAGTTCCTGGTAAAAATGAAGGTCGAAAACAAGCCCAGTGCCCATGACGATGCCCCGTCTGTGTGACCGTCATCTTTAGATCTATCGCCCTTTTTTTGACCTCTCTCCATGCAGGCATGTTTTGCATAGTGACGTTTGTGTCTTTGATGTAGACATGCCCATGTGAGGTAGATCCACAAGGTGTTATATTTTGACAGGACAGGGTCATTTCAAAAATGCATCCATATAAATAGACTGAAGTCTTTACATGTGTTATCTGACATGATAAGGAAGAGCCGAGAGCTCCTTGGTGGTCCGTCTCGCACCTCTCTATACAGTGCAGAGGTGCAAAGCCACAGCTGGGTTATCAGAAGTTACTCTCCAGTCTTGGGAAGTGTGCCCTGGGGACGAGAGCGAGTGAGTGTGATTTATACGAGGAGAGGAGTGGTGAGAGGACATGTGTGAGGAGAGGGGGTCAGTCGCCCAGGCTGAAGTGGGTGTGAAGGCCCGGGAGAAACTGACAGCTGTAAAGTGTCTGAGTAGCTCCCCTAAGGAGGAAGTGAAGTCATTACAGCAAAATAAAAATAGATGTATTGTATAAGGTCCTTACTGCACAGGGCTGTACATCAAGTGCACTTTACTGTTTCTATCTCCCCCAGTGCTTTACCCAACTACACTGCTATGGCTGTAGTTCTGGCTTTTATTTCAGTGTGCATTAAACCATAAAAATGGATAAAAAAATATATATATAATTAAATGAGAATTAAGGTATTTTTCATACAAATATTTTTGTGGACATAACATTTTGCAGTGATGGTGAGACACTGAAATTATCTCTGAATTGATCTATTTTTGTCCAAAGCCATTAAACTGTGAGTTCTAGTCTTTTGTGCTTTCAGTGTCCGCAGAAAGCACATGGGTGATGATGGCGAGGTAAATGTTGAACTTTTTTAACCTGATGAAACCTTGAGCAGAGAGAGGAACTATCTACCTGAGGCTGACAAGGAAAGAAATGCAATTAAGAAAGGCTCAGAAAAGAAACGAAGGGAGAGAAAGTGGAGGCATGGAAAATGAGGAGATGCAAAATAGACGGCATACACAAAGGACACACATAGGGAACCAAGACGCAGGTGTCTGAAATGAGATTTGAATAGGAATTGTTTGGAAAAAAAACGCAATCAAGCACTTCAGGAATGCTGGTTTGGAGGACTAATGCGTGTGAGTGTTGAATGGTAGGCCTATAGTCAGATTGAAATGCAATGCCATTTCATAGACACAGACCCTGCCTCTACCATAATGGCTCCATAGTGGCTCTGAAGATGTTTTATTGATGGGCCAGAAAGAGGTCAGTCAAGGATACACTTGGTGGTCTTTAGCAGGGAGATGGCATCTGGAATGAGGACCGATGCCCAGACCTCCCCCTTGACCTTGGCTGGGATGAGCAGTTGATGGATGGGATGGAGGAGGAGGAAGATTAGGAGGACGGGGCGGGGGCAGAGAGGAGGGGAAGATGCACTTACATGTTGTAAATATATCTGTATGAGGTGCACAGATTGAGACTGGGTTGTCCAATAGTTGTTGGATCCATAGCAACAGAAACCGAGTAAAGACAAACTTACTTAAATACTTCAAATGTATACTCCTATGACCTGGATAAGGTGGAGGTGTAATTACCCATTGCAAAAGCATGCAGGACAGTGTGTGTGCTCTGTGGGGGGAGACTAGCTCAGAGAGCAGGCCTGATCCTGCCCCCGGGCCTGAGCTGAGTTCTGCTGAATATGGTGTGCCCAGTGTGAACCCATTTTACTGCTGAGTGTGTGCTCACCTCCAGCTGAAAAGTCCTGATGACGGGGAGGCTTTTAATGGAAAGATGGATGTTATTTACATTTAGCAGACTGCCAGGGGGAGGCTGTGTTGTATGACCTGATAGACTAGAAATGTTTCGCTTCGATTAAGAGAAAATAGCTTGGACAATGGACATCAAATGTGTCTTTGAGTGTGTTTGCCAGCATGTGTGCATGTTTATAAGTGCAGTGTGTTGGTGTCTATGTGTCAATGTGTGTGTGTGTGGGTGTCTATGTGTCAATGTGTGTGTGAGAGAGAGAGAGAGAGATAGAGAGAGTGTGTGTGTGTGTATTTGTGAGTGCATGCAAGAGCAATCAGCCCCTATTTGTTGTTAATCAGCAGCAGAGGCTGACTTGAGAGTATCCAAATGCATCCGTCACCCCCCCCCCCTCCCCCCAAACAAATCAACACACACACCCAGTTCAGCCACTGCAGGTTACCAATTGGACCAGGGAGAATGTCATTTCTCTCGATCAGGCCGCTGCGTCGAGCCTCTAACCCCGTTAAAGCACCTCCATTTTAAATTGTGCCTTTTTCCTCTGACTGCCTGTAATGAATGTTAGATGTCTGCTGGCTCTGAATTGTGCTCCCAGAGAATTGTGGTGTATTGGAAAGTCAGCCTGTCTCCTAACTGGCATGCTGAATATCAACAAATGCTTCATCTGCCGGTTCACAGGTTCTTTAGCCTTTTGATCTTTATCCAAATAGTATACATGTTGCTGACAAATTGGTGTGCTTGTGTTCCCCTGTCGTGCACATAAATCTGCTGGCAAAAAGTCCACTCATGTTCTGGCAAGTGGGCGGGATGCATCAAAGACTCGAGATGCCCTCGGTCGAGACGAGCCGCTGATGGATTGCCTCTCCTACCGCAATGCTACGTGTTCGTGACACTGCATGAGAATCGACTGTGAGCTGGTCCCAGGATGTGGCCAGGACTGTCACCTAGGCATGATTAATTGATCTATCAGTGTAGCTCTTGATGCAGAGGTTCAGGTTATGCCTGTTCAGATATTGCTGTGCTCTACTCCCCTGGGTGTGTGTGTGTGTGTGTGTGTGTGTGTGTGTGTAACCTAAAAGAAAGTGAGTGGACATTCGTTCAACTGATGTCTGATGTCTTAGTTTATACACGGAAAAGATTCTGTTTAAGAGTCTTAACAGTGAAAGGAATTTTTCATTTGTGTGGTAGGCCCACTGCTGTGTGTGTGTTTGTGTGTGGGTGTGTGTGTGTGTGTGTGTGTGTGTAACCTAAAAGAAAGTAAGTGAGTGGGCATTCGTTCAACTGATTCTGAGTTTATACACGGAAAAGAAACTGAAGTCTGTTTAAGAGTCTTAATAGTGAAAGGAATTTTTCATTTGTGTGGTAGGCTGTTGTATGTTCAATCTAATTAACTGCCTGTGTTTACCTTCAAGACTGCTACCAGCAGCTGATGACTACATCAAATATATTTGCCAGATGCCTGAAATGGAGCAAGACAGTTTACAAAGCAATTCAATATCACTTATTACAGATCTTTCTCACAGTCATCTCTCAACAGCTCAACTAATCCATTGGCTGAAGTAATCAATGGGAATAAAGTCTGAACACCAGTCTGCTATGACGTAATCAAGAATCACTGATAGCTAATGTAAAAAAAGAAAGAATATACCGTCCATTACTTAATAATCAAAGAGGTATTCATGTAAATCTGCAATCAATTACATTGTACGATACAGGGGGAAGTATCCAGATGCTGCAGAAGTAGCTTTTCTCGAGGACTGAGCATGTTCAGTGGGACCAATGAGCTCCTTTTATAAGTAGGTCAATTGGAAGATTCTTTGGGCTGAATGGGATATGAGTGCTGCAGAGCATCAGGGATGTGCCTCGCCGGCTGCTGCTTTCATGATTTTTTGGAAGTGCCCTCAGTCCCTCTCCTTGTCAACATCACAGAGGATCTTTATCCTTCGGCGCAATTAGAGATGGCCTTCAATCTGTCTGTGATACTATTTGTGTATTTGTAATATAAGTGAAACCACTAACTGGCAAGTTGGAAGACATTTCTGTCTGTTTGCCACATGTTAATCTTTCAGAACCGTTTTATTAGGATTGAAAACATGGATCATCATGATATAGAGGTCTGTTCAAAAACCAAACAATAAAATAGTGTAGAAAGTGTTATGCACATAAAGTCATGAATTATGAATACAGATAAAGCCATGGTGCTTTAAAAGCCCCTGAAACCATGCTTCCTTTTAAAGAACATAGGATTTGTCAGTGCCCCCCCCATACAATTTTTGGCTGACGATGCTTGGATATCCATACTTATCTTGATTTAATTTCAAATTCATGAAAGTGAATGTGGTAGATAAGGTGTATCTGTGGTCTATTTAGAAGGCACTGGGCACAGTCTATAGTGCATCTGACAGTGATTCTTTTGACTCCATGGAGACTCCATGGTGACAGGCATACTACATGTGACTGACGTGCCTACTCGACAGACAGTTAGTCATGGCCACTGTGATGCGATGACTGACACGCTCTATTACAGAGCATTCGTCATAGCCTGTGCATGATTCGAACTCATGATTGAAACTCTTTTAGCGGTGATCCTCCAAACATGTGTTGTGCATTGTTGTAATGGAACCAACCTCTGCTCGGACTTCACCTGAGATGAATTGGCTTTGTTTTGTAAACCCGATTCTAAGCCTGTCTCTTGCTGGTTTTATCCATTTTGATGCAGCTATGGATATTAGCCAGCCAAACCCAGGTGAGCCGGTTTCCTCCTTTCTCTCCACAGTAACTGGACGGTTACGGTGATGACACTCCTGAGGCCGTTGCTCACCCACTCAAAGCCCAGAGACAGGCGGGCAGGCTGTGCCCACCCTATCTGATGGCGACTGGCCAGCTACGTGTGCCTGCTGTTTGTGATGACTGGCATCCGGTGAAAATCCAGAGAATCCCTTCTGAATCCAGCGCCATGCTGATATCATACTGTATCTCATTTCTGAGATGAAATGCATTGTGTCTTGGAGTAGGGCTAAAATGTGGGCTGTATGAATCTGACATTTTAATGTTAGATCAAAAAGCTTTGAGGAAAATGTTGAAAAGATAATCCGCTAGGCTTTATTGTAGAGGACTATAACAATGAGTAAGTGAGTGACTGTGTGTGTGTGTGTGTGTGTGTGTGTGTGTGTGTGTGTGTGTGTGTCAGTTGACCCAGAGACTCATACTGTATTTCAAGATCATTAAATGGAACAAACTGAACTCGTGTTTGCTTTTCTCCATCTCATGTAGGAAGCAAAGTAGGTCTTGATATTGCATTGGATCTTTATTTTTGGAATGGCCAACCAATTACATAGTGAACATTGTTTAGTCATGTCAGAAGGATTATCCATTTTATTATGCTGTCTATAGCAAACTACACATATTAACTATTTATTATGCATATTATACTTTATTGACTCTTTTTTGCAATAATGATGTAATGTGGAAGTTATACGACTGCAAAAGTGATATATTGAGTTGAAGCATTGAGTATAAACGCAACAGTTTTGCTTTCTTTCTCTGGGGAATACATTTGAAGGGCTTTTGTTTTGTGTTATGAAACAGGTCTCTTCTGAGATCATCTTTTCTTTTATGCTGCCGTGAAGATTTATTTCTGTCAAAATCATATTCCTCTTTTGGTGTGTCGTCTTGTAGCGTAGGTTTCTTTGATTACCGCCCTTCCCCAAAATTGAGTTATGAAAGGGATGAGGCCCTTTGAAGATAAAATAATTGTGTTTTTTGTGAGGGTTTGTGTGGGCAATGGTGTAATACATTCACTCAAAAAACCAGTGTGGTCTTCCCTTATTTTCTTTTTCAGAATACTCTGACATAGTTCTGCATTTCTGTTTGTCATTTCCTTGGGGAACAGTCCACTGACGAGCCAGTGTGGCACTCGTGTTCTTGTTGCTAGGGGGAGTTTGTAGGGATCTGTGCTATGCTCTATCTTCTACAGTTAGATTATGCTGCATAAACACTACCTGTCCACTACTAACACTAACTACTGCATTAAGTGTGTCTCCTCATCCTTTGTTATGGATTTAAGTCCATGCTTCACAAGCCACTTGTGGGGCTAACATTGTTGTAGAAGTTTATGATTCAGTGTGTGTTCGTTTGAAAGACAATGGAACTAATTGTTTGTTTTGTAACTTTGAACAGGTAAGGGATCACCGACACCATGTACCCAGAGAAAGCACTCATCAATCAAAATCCATGAAACACCTGTTTCAAACTGACTCTGCAAAGGTGAAGCATCCGACCCCAAGTGAGCACCAGCAAGCTCATAATGGATTTCCTGGCGAGGCAAGCTTTGTCTTTGAATGCTTGAAAAAAAAGTGACCCAAGAACATGAGTTTGAAGGACAACTCTGTCAATCAGCTTGAATCGAACACACAGGACAGTGCAGGTGAGGTCAGCAACAATAACCGGCAGGAAGAAGTATCCTCTGATAATGGGGACGCCAACGCCAACAGGATTCAGGCGGATGAGGAGAGGACGGGAGAGGTGGAGGGCTTCTCCCCCTTGCTGTCTCAGACTGAGGAGCAGGACAAGGTCATTATCTGGGGGACGGACTCCCAGTTTGATGACCCGGAGTTAGCAGAGTTTGAGATGCTGGAATGCCAGGAGCTGGAGGCGTACCTCGCGGAGGAGGATGATGAGGCTTTCACTACAGATGGAGTGGCTGAGACAGGTTCTCTGTCCAAGTCTGGTCCCAATGAAGCTAACGCTAGCACGTCCAGTAAAGAGGAGGCGGCGAAAGGTGCGCAGCATGTTTTTAAGGAGCCAGAGATGACATCTCAGGCGTCTCCAAGCAAAGGGGGCAACAGGAATGAGGTGAGCTCGGAAACGGACATTTTCGTCTCGTGCTTCTCGTCTGTGTCCAGCCTCGGAGGCAGTCTGGCCAGTGCCCTGGACAACGCAGGCCGATCGCAGGCCACCGAGTCCTGCCACATTCCTTCTGGGCCGTACAGGACTCTGTCAGAGGACCTGACCCTCGCCTCTCAGTCCTGCTCCACCATCTCAGAGAGGGGTCGTGGATCTCAAAGGGCCGCGGCTCCCACAGCCGAAAGCACAACACACCTGTCAGGGGTCGACCTGAATCTTAACTCCACAGTTCTGCCTGAGGAGCCCATCCTAGAAGCACAAGAGAAAGAACCAGGTCAAAGCTCTCCTGAGGAGTGCTCAGGTCTGCTCACGAATGGCGTCGGTGAAAGCAACAGGAACGTCACAAATACCAAATGGGAGCACATCAAACTCACAGATGCCGAGCAGAGCCTAGGAGAGCAGCTGAACGATGACCACCAGCCCACTGATGCAAAAACCAGCTGTAGCCAACCCCAGCCCACTAAGCTAATGACCTCCGATGGTACACATTCACTTGAGCAGCATCCTGCCCATCCCAAGCTAGTCCCTTCCACAAAAAAGACAAGTACAACAAGGCAGGTGGCAGCTACTCCAACTCATAATGTGAATGGTAAACCAGCTAAGAGTGATGAAGCCTCCGATGTGAATGTCATCCCACCCAAACCGATTGCAAAGAGTTTGTCCTGCCAGTGCGTGTCTCCCACCCCCCTGATTAAAAAACAGGCGTCCTTCGAGAGAGCTCGCAGTGCGAGTCCGTCCAGCCTGGACAAGAGGAAACCCTGGGGGAGTCCCTCCAGACCCGCCACACCACCGTCACCCAAGACCACGTGGTCCCCAAAAAGAAGGCCGCTTTCCTCTCCTGCTAAAACCACCAGCACCAGGGCCGCCAGCCAGGAGCGCAGCGATTCTCCACAGAGGGTCGCCAGCGGCATCAAGCCCCCCTCCAAGGTCGGGGTCAGCACCGCTATCCCCAAGGCTGTTCTACACCCACAGCCCGAAATCAAGCCCGGCACCAAAAACACGTCCCCACCCCAAAAACCGAAGAACGTCCGCCCCAAGATCATCACGTATGTGAGGAAGAGCCCTCAAGTGAAACCGCCAGTGACCGAAGGCCCGTATGAAGTGTCCACCTTACCCCCAAGGCTGACCCCTTACGCCAGTCCCCCAACTGCGAAAGAACCCAAGGCAACAGGGGTGAAGACATCCACCATCCTCAGTTCCTCCAACTTGCTTTATGACAAATACAAGCAGGAGATGCAGAAGACGGGCTATTTCGGCCCAGGCTTGGTGGTGTCAGGGATCCGACCTCCCAGCTACACTGTCCCCCATAAGCTGACCGGCAAATCAGAGAGCTTTCATGGAGAGCTGCCCGAGAGGTACATGCATGAGGTGAGAACCTAGATCCCCTGACGGAAGCCGCTTCACTTTTCATATCTTTTTAATTACGTCTCTCATCTCTCATGATACAGCAAGATGTTACACTGATAGGGCCGGCAAAAAAAGACGGTGAGGGATATTTACTGTATGTGGAATCATGATTTTCTGAATGCTTCTGGCTGCTTCGTCTTCATTTTGCATAAACCTTCCATAAAACAGATATCACTTAAGCAGAATGATAATAGCCTTAAACCCTGGGATCTGTACCCCTCTTCCATCTTATTGGTGTACTCTAATTAAATATCTTTACCGGTACATTCATGCTAATTGTTTTCGTTGGCATATATGTATTTTGAACAGCTTGTTTCCGCAGTGATACTAAAATGATGTGATTGTTTGATCCACGCACAGATGAGCCGGGCGACAGGTGGAACCCCAGGCCCTCCTCCCGGAGCCGGGGACGTGGCCGGTGTCTACCGCTCTCCCCGAGCCCTCCGGCCACAGTTGGGCCTGGGTGCCGTTGCCAGGCAGCCCGCTGCTAAAAACAGGATGATGATGGCAGGTCAGAGGTCGTCTCTGAGCTTCAGCCAGCCCGCCCCTGGCGGCCCACCCACCCACCACTACCAGGACCCCACAGGTTTGTGAACACAGCCGCTGCAGCACGGTTGGCCCACTTCATTGCCCAAGGGAATGATGACATGCTTTCCCATTCACTGCTGTTGACGTGTTTACTTTGTTTCTTCCAGCACACTGATCTGCTACTGTGTAAGCTGCCTAACGTTATTAGGCTAGTGTGTCTTGTATATTTAAAAAAAAAAAACATTAGAAAGACATGGGGGAAAATAGCTCATAATATGCTCTATATGGACTGGAAATGGTTCATAAGGACTGGAACTGTTAAAAACATCTAAAACCATACCTTATAACTTACAGTATATCTATATATGCAGTTTATGCTGTTGCACAGTGTCTTAGTTCTGAATGTTTCAAGCGGGCTTGTTTATGTGCTAATTTCCTGGAGCTCTTTGAGACGCTATTGGTTATGTAACCACCAAACGTTTGAATACTCTCCACTCCATCTCCACAGCCTCCACTGACACCATTTCCTTCCTGTTATTAGACTGGAGGGCAGACTCACACAGCAGCAGCCAGATATTAGGTTATGAACCAGAATTATTTAAACTGATGCATATGTATAAGGCTTGACTTTTGCCACGTAGTTTCTTTGATGTGTAAACTACCTAAGCATGTGACAACTTCAGAGCTCTAGTATTTTCCCTCTGAACTTTGTGTTGAATCCTCCCCTTGGGTCGCTGCATCAATATTAATATGTCTGTCACAGAGAGCCTTCATGAAGGCAAAAGCTCTCATCACCTTGACAGAAAAAATGGGTCAACCATACATCCTGGTTTCATAAAGCTGATGCTGTGTGTGTATGTGTGTGTGTATATGTGTGTGTATGTTTGTAGGTAGGGGATTCTTCCTAATGAACTGATTAATAGTAAATTTATAATACTATTAATTCTAAAAATCAAATTCAAATTCCAAATTTCATTCATACACCAGTTGGTGAATGAATCTCCCACTCTTGCTTCAACATTACTGTAACATGGTCTCTACTGAGAGATTCAGATATTGGAATGTGGCAACCCTTAGGTCTCATACCTCCATCCATTACCCATCATGCTGTGAGCGAGTAGCAAAACATGACTGGTGCTTCTGCCGCAGAGAAAACAGACGCTATGAGCAGATGATTTCTAAATTGAGTATGAATCACCCTGGAGCCGGAGGTGAGGGAGAGCACGTCTCACGGTGGTGATCACGACAGTGTCTCTACACCTTCGTTAATGACCCAATAAGCTGTGGGGATGGAGGATTGAGGGACACCAAGTCATACAGATCAGAGAAGGCAGTGTGAAAAAGGGAGAATCCAATCAGTGCTTTAGATGTGCCATTTACTGACACCTCAATCCACTTGACAAATTGCTTGAGACTGTGTGTGTTCTCTGTGTGTTTGTGTGTGTGTGTGTGTGTGTGTGTGCGTGCGTGCGTGCGTGCGTGCGTGCGTGCGTGCGTGCGTGCGTGCGTGCGTGCGTGCGTGCGTGCGTGCGTGCGTGCGTGCGTGCGTGCGTGCGTGCGTGCGTGTGTGTGTGAGCGTGTGTGTGTGTGTGTGTGTGTGTGTGCGTGTGTGTGTGTGTGTGTGAACATGTGGGTGTGGGTGTGTGTGTGTGTGTGTGTGTGTGTGTGTGTGTGTGTGTGTGTGTGTGCGCGTGTGTGTGTGCGTATGTGGCATGCATGTGTGTGTGTGCATGTGTGTGTACGTACGTGTGTGCACATAGAGTCTCCTGTGTGTTGTATAGCTTATGCCTATTGCCACAAAGACTTGTCCATACGCACGCTCCATGTTCTTTCGGTTGCCTCCGGGTGTGAAGTAGATTGGTTTGGCAAGGAAACAGTGGGCACCTACTGTATTTCACCTTAGGGTATGTGTTACAGTGGCATGGCAACGACACTTCAGCTTTAACACATACTAACCTAGCGGTGGCCTCTCCCTTGGATATAAAGCCCATTCACACAAATAGCTTTTACATCTTTTTGTAATGGAATAAAAAATATAGACTGCTGGCTTTACAATGGTAAGTGCTCTCTCAACACTTGTGTATAATTGTGTATAATTTCTACTCCTATACGTTCATTAGAATGAATGGGTATAATTCAGTTTGATACTGGTTATTTTTAGCTAGTCGTGAGGCAAAATTGAATATGCTAATTTGACTACAGCTGGACAGCCATTGTGCAAACAGAGATTTGGGCATCTAGAAAGGGAATAACCATATTCCATAGCTATATGGGCTTCTAAATCTACCTATATCATATTCTACATTCAAAGCACTTCTACCAGAGAAATGAAAGCAAAGGACTCTTTCATGTAACATATTCCCAATAATAATATATGTGCATCAAATAAACGGAATAACATTTAAAAAATTACCAATGATCGTTTCTACTCTTGGCAACTGTTTAGTCTCCTGTGTTGCATTGCGAGGACATAACTCTATAGTGGTTTTGTCTGTTTAATGCTCTTCTCTTCTTCAGTCGACCAGAAGAAGCTGCTAGCTCTGGAGGGTGGGCCCAAGACCCTGCTGCCCAAGCCGGGCCAGTCTGGCCTGTGTCCCCCTGGCTTCGCCCACCTGCCCCCCGCCCGCCTGGCTGCCATTGGCTTCGTCCGCAGTGCCAGCGTGTCGTCTGTGTCCAGCAACCAATCCAGCGACAGCACCCACAGCGACCCTTGCCGATCAACCAATCGTGAGTCTTACCTTGTCAGCCTCCTGTCAACTTGTCTATGCTGTGCTGTGTGAATTTGTCACAGGATACTGTTCCACCTGTTAGCCACAATATTCTGACCCTGTTAAAATTAGCATCTTATTGACGACAATGAATAAAAGAATGAATTAGTTTGACCACAGTTAACCTTGTCTTCATTTTCAAGATAATAAAATATGTTTTATTTCTGCTTTAATAACCAGGTTGATTGAAAGTTCAGTTTTTTGTTCTTCCTCGGAGTATGCAGTGGAGTGATTTTTAGCCAGGCCTCCCTCCCAATCCTCTCTTCCCATACAACTCTCTCTGCTCCATCGACCCAGTTGCACCATTGTATCAGGATTAGAGTCTGTTACACAGCTTACTAGTCACTTCCTCACATAAGCTTGCATCTTAGCCATTATGTAGCAGAATCAATGCAGCTAAGCAGTGTGTATGTGTGTATGTGTGTGTGTGTGTATGTGTGTGTGTGTGTGTGTGTGTGCGCGCGTGTAGGGCAAATTAAATTACAGTAAACAAAACAATCATGGAGAGTTATGGAGAAAAAGGGGATGCATGATGTGATCTGACACTAAAATATTGTCACCTCAATGGAAATTTGACAAAAAAAAAAAAATAAATAAACATTAATGCTTTTAGTAAACATTAACAACATTTGTGCACATTGCACCATTACTAAGGACTTTGCAATGCAAATGATGCTCTCTCTAGCTGTTCCTCTCAGAAGCAGAGCGGGCGGCACAGCAGGTTGCGTAACTCCTCAGCGCAGCTCATCTAGTTTGTTGCATTACAGCTTCTCGCGGTGAGCGACTCTCCGGGGCTTTCCTCCCCTGGGTTCTCTCTGCTCTCCGCAGTGTGTTAAAGAGAGATCTGGGGGACTGAGGGATGGAGAGAGAGTGAGAGAGAGAGAAAGAATTAGAGAGAGAGCGAAAGAGAGAGAGTGGGAGAAAAAGAGAGTGGGAGAAAGAGAGAGAGAGAGAGAGAGAGAGACTGTGGGAGAGAGAGAGAGAGAGAGAGACTGTGGGAGAGAGATAGTAGGAGAAGTAAACAATAAAGGGGAGACAGCATGAGAGAGAGAGAGAACATAGAGAGGCAAGAGCAAGAGATGAAGAGAAGAGGGGCTTGATCAGGGAGGAGTGTGAGAGAAAGAAAGAAACAGATAACACCTGCATAGCTAACAGTGGTACTAATTACTCTAATGCAGCACTGAGTGTCCAGGCATCAGCTGAGGCTAAGAGCTGCCTGCATCTCTGACAGGTTGGTATACATATCCCACTGATGCTCCCTGTAGAGCACGCCGTGGATTTTCTGCCTTGCCTAACCGAGCCGTCCCTCATTATTTTTTACGCAGCCTTCAGGATGTTTTTCTGCCTGATGCTGCTTCTCTCCCATAAATTCAATCACCACAGACACTCTTGATATCCAAGGGAGTGTCTCAGAGTGTCTCCTCCTCCCACGCCCGTGGCTTCCCGCTGTTGCTAGGCAAATGTGCTGATCATTAATGTTTTAACTTGCTTTGTGTTTTTTATTTATTTCTTTTTTTACGTAGGGTGAGTTTGACTTGCTTAGTGGGAGCTGTTGTAGCAGCCTCAGGCATGTTCAAGGAGACTTCAAAGCCATTCAATATACCGGTATTAGGCTGAAGATAGAGCATTGATATTGTCAAATGGACTCAATTATTTACTCCAATTTGCTAAAGTGTTTAAATACCATTACACTTATTATGTGGATTCATATTGATCAGTTGTCTTCAGTTGTTTTATCAAATGCAAATAGGAGTAGGGATAGGGATAGGAACCCAGAAGGAATAGTGTTGACACATTTCCGTGTGGGGGATGTCATTATCTTTAGGTCACTCTTTCAAAGCTCTTCACAGTGCAACACAAATTGAAGCATGAGATCTATCAAAAATGATGGACAGAACTGACATATATAGATGCAGCATCCCACAGGGAGTGAAGTGAAGAGGCAGCCTGGAAGTGCGTTCTTGTTGTGGCATGTTTGGCCCAAGCCCACACTGTGTATTGCCTGGCATGTGTGCCACAGTTCTCCTCCAAGCTCGATTCTGTTGCTACCTGGCAGCAGATGGCGGGGGGAAGTGTGGATGTCTGTGGGTGCCAGTGTGGACCCATAAATGCTAATGTAGCGTAGCCTCATAGCGATTGGAGAAAGGGTCAGTGAGAGGCACTTTGGATTTAGTATGTGGTGTGAAAAATGTAGCGAAGTGCTTAAGCTTTGCTTTGCTATGTTTTGAAATTACCCTGCAGCAATGTCCCTGCAGCATTCAAACATGTCCAGTACACTTCATTCTTCAGATTCCTTTACACGCCATTAGTGTCAGCTTTAGAGATGACTAGTGTGTGTGTGTGTGCTTGTGTGTGTGTGTGTGCGTGTGCGTGTGCGTGTGCGTGTGCGTGTGCGTGTATGTGTTTGTGTGTGTGTGTGTGTTTTGTGAGTGATGGTGTAAAAACAATTTGCAAATGTGCAAGGTACAATTATTAACCTGTGAAACCTTTTTCGGCGACTGCATGTCACATCCTTCAATTATCGTGGATGTTGTCGCTCCCTCCCCTGTGTAATTTAGCTCTGTCATTTGGATAGCAGATACAGAGGCAGGCTCTCTTAGTGGGGCCTGATCTGTTTCACTTCCTTCCTCTTGACTAGCCAGACTGGTCTAGAGTGACTCCTCATCTTCGCCGCTATAAGCCAACCCTACCCGGTGCTGAGAGACAAATGCTGAGTCATCCAGGACTGTATGAGGTGGATGAAATGCTGAAAAGGCCATTTAGCAGAACACGCCTTAGCCCCCCCCCCCCCCCCCCCTTGTACAGCCTATTTCATATTCCATATTCCATATTCCATCTCCCATCCTCTCCCTGCCTCTTTTTGACCCCCTGGGAGTCATCAACCTAAATGGCTCGACTGCAATGGAAGTCTATTGAAGTTACATGGAGATAAATGAGATCCGAGGGACGAATAAAGATCGGGGAGACAGGAAACTGCTCAGATTGCCTTTTAATCACAGATCACTGGGGTTGGGCTCATGCAGAGGTGGATGTGTGATGTGTCTTTTTTGATGTCAAGTTGACAGGATTTCAAAATCCCACTTGAGTGGTCTGGTCAGATCCTACTAGTTGACTTGAATTCTTCATGCAGTCATAAAGGCTGTTAAGTATTTAAAGAGTTACACTTGATCCTGAGGCACTGGATGACCTGTTTCAAATGTGTGTGTTAAAAGTTAAATTACTCAGTTAATTGCCAGTATGCAGTCTAACTTGTCTAACCCCAGGATTTGTCTTTGATTGTTGAGACTTGACTTGTTGATATGTTGTTGCCAGCAATGTAGTGGGGACCGGTTTATAGTTTGCTCAGTTAAGTTTTATTGCACCTCTTGAGTAATGCTTGTAAAAAGTATGCTATTGGTGTATAGCACAAAGGAATTGATCATAATTAGGATTTTGCTTTAAATGTAGCAGTTGTTCCTTCAGAAGTCTAAGAGTCTTTGAACACACTTGTAGTTATTGTTGTAGAGCATGTTGTGGTGCAAGTGTCTAATTAAAAACTACAGGTTCAGAGAGAAGCCAGAACTGTTGCTGCCGTCTAGACAGCCAGTCTAGGGAAGGTTTAATATAGTTGTGACTCAGGCCTTCTATAGGGGGAGGCTCACACAGTTGTCCCTCAGCCTGGACAGCTGATGGTGCCTCTCACCGGTGTTTTTTACAACCTCCATCTTATTTACACATGGTGACACCACCATCATTTAAATCTTAGAAAGTACTGTGTGTGGCAGAGATGTGAAGTTTCAGAAGGTATCTTCAGTATCTCTAACATGTTGGCTGTGAAGACAGCTGTTGTGTCTGGCTATATTATCGCCACCCTGGAACCGTCTCTCTCTATATTAAGTATTGAGGCCATAAAACTGGAATCCCATCAGCTGTGTATCAATGGAGGTACATTTTGAGAGAGATGAGGATCCCTCTATTTAGAGCAGCACAAGAGTTAAAAGTAGTAGTAGCAGCAGCAGTAGTAGTAGTGGTAGTAGTAGTGTTAGCAATAGTGCATGGTTCTTTCAGGTCATCAATGCATTCCATTTAGAGGGAGAGGAGACACCTGCTCTTAATTGGCAGTCTTTTTTGTTAGCTTAAAGCATTAACAGGGAGAAGCAAACACATTTAGTCTGGAGGGTTAGCTTTTAGCATTAGCGGTCGGTAAGCCAGTGTTTATTTGTTCTTCAGATCAAACGCCATCTTCATCCTTGGCGTCTTAGGTAAACATCAGAAGCCCAATTGCTCCGCTGTGTGACCCAATACAGTCTGGGAACCTCCATGTTTACATTACTGGGATCCTTCATTCCTCTGCTAACTTTCGCTTTCCAAAGGGAGACCTGCGAGGGGAATGACCCGCACTCATGTAAGTGTCCTTCCACCTACAGGGAAGTAACTCCATTGGACATATGCACATGCTCTGTGTGCAGATTGTTACTGTTAGAACTCGTACCTGTCTGCTGTTGTTTATTTTTATCTGGTCCTAGGACATTCAGAGGGTAGGCTAATACTGTGAGGTATAATAGCATATCCAATCTTTGTGTTTTCTGACGCAGAATAGACACATTTATGTGTTTCCTAACATAGCAGAGAATGAATTGCACCCTCATCCCCTCTGTCCAACAGTTTGAGATGACATTAAGCACTGCAAGTTATGCAGTAGCTTCACTAGAATGTATGCTGCCCATGTCAATCTCTCGGTGTAAGCTGGTGAGTTCTTGGCTTCTGCAGCTGAATCTCAGCAATGTTTGATTTAAGTGATTTTAGGTGTCACCCATCAGACAAGTGTAGTATTAATATTGTATTTCAAACAATTATATTATTATTACTCATGATGCTGTCCAAGAGCAACACTAGAGGATTGTTATTGATAGGAAGTATAATGTATTTTATGGAAAATGCTGATGTGTTAATGATCCCTTGTAGCAGCCAATAACGTAATAACCATAATGTAACATAATAACGTAGTAATGAAGAAATTATTACATTATTGGCTGTTATTATGTTATTGAATGCTACATCCCTGTTTCAGAGGGCATAACAATATGATGCTCTTTAAACAGAGTGTTGACTCATCTTTAAATTGTGCAAAAGATTGTTTACCAATATCACATCCACAATGCAGATAATAGAGCTCTATCATTACCCTGATGTTTTCCCAGTAGAGGTCCAGTTGAATTACTCTGTGGTTGAGTCAAAGACTGTGGTGGGAGTAGATTATTGATCATAATGATTTCTGAGATAATGGTATAGACTTAGGCTTCGGCTCTGTTGTAAGAGCACGCTGTGAGCACACCGTGTGGCGGAATCTGATCCGCAAAGCCCACTGAGTCATGCTGAGGGATTTGGCCCTTTGACCTCAGTGTCAAAGGTCAGGTGATCGTCAGGGTCTGGACAGCCTCTTATCTACATTATCTGCAAGAATAACAGGTTAACTGCACTGCAAAGGATGCTGGGAGATGGTATCCTCCACATGCGTGTTCACACACACACACACACACACAACAGATGGATCTCTACACAACAGATGCTATCACAGTGTAGACACCATCACATGATGCAAGCCGGTGACGCTGAAATAGCTATGTATGTCTGTGTTGAAATCCCAAAGCATGTGCATTACAGAGCTCCTATTCAAAACTGCATGTATTACAAGCGTAAATAGAACACATTCATTAAGCACCCGCACACAGCTGCCGGGATTCGAGTTAATAATAAACATTATGGTGGTGAGCAGAAGTGTGTATTTCAGGCTTTGTCTAGTCTGCCTGCTCTGAGGCGTTTCTCCTTCATTTGATGGCTTTTGATAAATAATGGATGTACTCTTTCAGCTGTGTGTGTGTGT
>NW_027468598.1:16405095-16415095 GCF_046254945.1 Alosa pseudoharengus | reverse complement strand
TTGATACCAGGAAGATAAATGGGCTGCCAAGGGTAAAAAAAAAAAACGGCAAAAAACAAGCTTTCGAGGAGACGTTACGTTGGACGTTATCGATTGCCCGTCATGGCAGCATCTTCAAGCTGAAAGCAACCAACCTAATGGCGTGGAAAAAAAACCTTAGCCCTTAGTGTAATTATGGGAAGGAATGTGAAGCCACTGAACATGAATCTTAGTCTTGCCTTTGAGGTGCTTTTGGTTGTTGCGATTGTTTCCAGGAAACTTTTGTATGGTGGGAGGCAAGAACAGCATCCTTCTCTGTGGATGGATTGAAATTGCTTTGTGGTGAGGTGTGTGTGTGTGTGTGTGTGTGTGTGTGTGCATGTGTGTGTGTGTGTGTGTGTGTGTGTGTGTACGTGTGTGCGTCCCGCCCAACGCTGCTGGATATTGATGGGATGCATCTGCAGCCGTCTTTTCAAGCGAGCATTTAAATTCACTGTGATGTGAATATCACACAGTGGCAACCGTCAGGGAGACCAGATAAGAACGGAATGTCTCCGCAGTAGTTTCCATTAAAGTTGGGGGGGGGGGGGGGTTTCGGCAGGTCCTTGGATTACCTCGACTTCATTAAGTGGTGTGTGTGGGTGTGTTTGTATGTGAGCATTAAAGCATTACAGAGATAGACAAAAAGACAGACAGAGAATGTGAGCAGAAATACACACACACACACACACAAACACACATACACACACACACAGCAATCAAATATAAAGGCAGGGAGGTTAAAGTTGGAGAGGAAAAAGTATTGATGAATAGTTCTCTCCTTGTGGGAGGTCAAAAGTGTGTGTGTGGTGTGTCCATGAGCTGTTCACTGACCATCACTGATCTCTAAAAAAAGACATCAATATGTGTTTGTGTGTTTCTGTGTGTGTGTGTGAATTTAGCTGTTTTGCAGACAGGATAAAGTTGATATCAATTGAAGCTCTTTCAGACTGAATGGCCTGACATGGATTTCTTTTCCCCTCTGGATTTGCTTGGTGCAGGTCCAGCCAGTGGCTCAGGCCTGGAGGATGTGTCTGTGCAGAGAGCGCCGGCGCCCCCTAGTGAGCCGCCCTGCCCTGTGCGCCGTGGGAGCCCCCAGCCCCCCAACGCACCTCCTCCCACCCGACGCAGCTTCCCTCCCCCTACAAGGAGCTCCCCCGCGGGTAAGGGTGCATCCTGATCCACCCGTCAAAGAGGGCATAAGAGAGTATACTCTTACAGCATAAGTGGTATGTGTCATGTGGTGTCTATTACAGAGGAGCAGATCTAAAAGCAGTTGTAAGGATAGTGTAGTCAAGAGGCATTCAGTCCTCCAAAGCAATGGCATCAGTATAGTTAGTCTGTGCTTGACATATATTTTGTGATGTACTGTGGAATCAGTAATGAAGCCACCAAAGCAGAACTCTCATCCACCCATCCATCTATCTATCTATCTATCTATCTATCTATCAATCTATAGCCTATATCTATCTATCTATCTATCTATCTATCTATCTATCTATCTATCTATCTATCTATCTATCTTTTTTGTGATCAACTGTTTATTGAGTTTCATAAACAGGGGGCAAGGTGGTTCCAAAATATGAAATATCTATCTATCTTTCTCTACATCACTTGAACCAAATACATTACTAGTGGGGGCACATGTAGTTTGACTTTAGTACTCATCTAATATTGCTGTTAGCAGCATCACTATGCAAGGAATGTTTGTTGGGTATGCTGGGTATAGTTCTCATAAAGGCAAGCACACTCAACACTTTCAAGAATGTCACACACACACACACACACACACACACACACACACACACACACACACACACACACACACACACACACACACACACACACTTGGTATTTGAGATATCATAGCATGTGTCTGCATGACTGCATGACTACCCAGGGACTAATTGAGTCTAATAGATGTGAGAAGGATTTAGACGGTTGTAGTGGTTAGTAATAAGCACCATTACTTCTCTTAATAATCATGCTGAAAGACATGTGTATGTGCTTTTCAATATCAGAAATGCTTTGCAGTTTAGTCTATATATATTCATATATTCATATACTCATATTATTTAGCTATTATCTTCACTGGTTGTGTGGATATACTGTACATTGAGTGTAGTGTGTGGTAGCTCATTAGTCCAGTAAACAGCGTAGTGTTGTCAGGATACAGTCAGCATTTTACACCGAGAGCACACCACCAGAAGAGGTGCTGCAGGCCAGGGGATGAATCACAATGCAGAAATGTTTTCATTGTGGGAGGATGCAGATCTGTCCACTGTAAGCTGCTAATAGGAATATATGAGTTGATAATTCCAAAGTCACATTGTGTCTCTGTCAGCAATTGAACGTGATGCAAGCAGATGCAATAATGTCACGACACCCGAGCTCTGGATGATGAATTGTGTTTGGTGTGTGTGTTTACGGCTCTGTGTGGTGTGAGAGGTGTATAACGGGGCCCTCTGCTGGTTGTCTCTGGTGCTGCTTCTTGTGTAAATTGAGGGAAAGAACGCCTTCAAATCAGGGTTGTGCACAATTCGAATTGCAATTCTGCTTCCTGTTTGGTACCTCAATTGAAATGCAAGTGAAATTCAAGAATTTAATTGGAATTTAAGAGCCAGTTTCAATTCAATTCTGGAATTTTGCTCAAGCCTGCTTCATATGCCCCTTCAGCAGTGAAGTGGTTTCATAAGACTGGAACAATGCCTCCACCCAGTGGACATCCTGGACTGTAACAGTTGTCACAGAAAATGATTTTGCATAATTAATTTATGGTTAATTAATACTGTATTAATAACTTAATAAGAAATCTACATGAATATTCAGACAGTTTGATATATATGGTGGTTTTCAAATCCTTCAGATAATGAAACGTTTTGTTTGTTGTAGCCACTCGTAAAGAATTTCAGAAGGATTCTGAGAATACAAAGCCTGCAGTTTCCTCACCAAAACGCTTTGCTGTTGTGTCACCTAAACCACAATCTCCTGGTAAGTACTCTCCACTTTTCTTTTGTGTATGTATGCGTGTGTGTGTGTAGGGGTGTGTGTGTGTGTGTGTGTGTGTGTGTGTGTGTGTGTGTGTGTGTGTGTGTGTGTGTGTGTTCGCCTACCTATGTGTACAACAAGATGCACACACAAATGTGTGTATCAAACACATGATGGTTTGTGTGTGTGTGTGCGTGTGTGTGCGTGTGTGTGTGTGGGTAAATGATCTGAGTAGGCAGAGATCTTAATTTCCTGCCGGTAGTCATGAGAGTGCAGCCCCTCACCCTCCCACTAGTCTCTCTGTGCCCCATTACCTGGGCCATGGCTGCTTGCCGTTGTCATGGCGACTGGGATGATGGCAGCAAGTGGAGCTTGGTGGCTGCTAATTCACTTTAGCCTCTTCTTAAATGCATGTGACTGAGCTGTTTCTGCCTTCTCAAACTAGATAAGGGTGGCAGTGCAATCTGATTAAATTAATTAGATTAGATATTTTGACAGCAATTTGTGTTCATACACATGTTCTTCAACATTAAATATATACACTTTGTGATTACATAATGAATACTCCCACACACACTCCCACAAACACACACACACACACACACACACACACACACACACAGGGACTAATTGAGTCCCACACTAGAGCAACTTTCAAATAACACATACGAACAAGGTCCAAATATATTAATAGGGATGTGGGGGAGAGGCTGAGTAAAGAATTGAGGTAAACATTTTGCTTTAGGAATGAGACAATAGGCCATCAACTCTATACATTCACATCTGTTCCGATCAGTATGCTATGCAGGCTCTAAAAGGTTTCATGGAAGTGTGCATGTAATACAGTATGTCTGTCTCACTGCAGTATGTATGTACTGTATGTTTCATAAATAACTGATAATGACAAAATCTTCTCTATTATTGTGTTACATGCTCCAAATGTAAAGCTTTTTGAGCTACATTCTGTGTATGAAAGGTGCTATGAAAATAAATCTTATGATTATTATTATTATTATTATTATTAATTATTATTTTAAATGTAAGCATGGGCAGACGTGGAATAACAGAGAAACAGAGAGTAAAAAGAGAGAAAGACTAATATAAGAGAACCTGTCCATGTTTATATACAGTTGTGATCATAAGTTTACAGAAACATCCTAAAATTGACTAAAAAGAGGAATAAAAAATCATCTTTTGGAAATTGATCTTAATGCCTGAATTTAAAAAATGAGAAACAATCCAACCTTTAAGGACGCTAATTTTCTTTGTGAGTGAATAATGTAGCGTGAATAAATAAATGTTCTTCCATAAGTATATACTGTACCCCCCTATGTTAAATTCCCATAGAGGCAGGCAAAGGTTTATTTTAAAAGGCCAATTATTTCATGGATCCAGGATACTATGCATCCTGATAAGGTTCCCTTGGCCTTTGGAATTAAAATAGCCCCACATCATCACATACCCTTCACCATATAGAGATTGGCATGGTTTTATTTCAGTTAGCCTAATGGCTGGTTTGATTTGCATTGAGAGATGATCTTATGGAAAGTCCCCCTTATTGCCAATCGTGAGATATGGTTAGGTTATCTTCAGTGATCATAACATGACTCAGCCAGCCATAGCGAAGCGTTTCTGCTGATTCACCCTCACATCACACCTGCCAGAATTCAGCAGATTTCACCTCTGCACCTGAACCGTGCACCTGAACATGTCTCCTTCCTCAGTGCGCCAGAAGTCGTCTATGGGCCGCTCCAGCGTGCAGGAGGCTGAGCGTGAGCGGGAGAAGGAGCGGGAGAAGGAGCGTGAGCGAGAGCGCGCCCTGGTGGAGAAGCTGAGGCAGCGCTGCGAGGAGCAGGCCAGGCAGCTCCAGAGCCTGCAGGCCGAGCTGGGCAAGGCCAGCCGCGGTCTGGAGGTCTTTGCCATCACCACCCAGCATTTCTGCCAGAAGGTACGTGACAACAGCTGCTCTACTACATGCACCTTGTTTAGACTAAAGGGCTGTAGGCCACAGCTATACATACACGGTCAGAGATAACTGAGTCTAAATGCCCATATAATTTTGCTTGGATTGTGTTAGTGTTGCCCTTGATAAAGAAACAGACAGTCTTTAAGGTGCACAGACTTTATGGCAATATTATTAAGTTTCTGTCTTAAACTAGTGAACTAACTACATAAAAAGCATGCAAAAACCACCAAGAACAGTCCAGTTGGCACTGATAAAAAGCTGATACACGGATACCATGCTAACTGGTGTCTTTTGGCAGTATCATTGGTGCTGTGCTGTGAAGGTTATTCAGACATTTTCCAACCTGGACCACAGGACTCCATAGTTCCCCGTCTGAAATGTCTAGTTGAAAAAAGGATGAATCTGAAGATGATACCATGCTAGTTAGCTAGAAAAAACATGCCTCTATAAGAGATTGATTGTTGCATAAAGTTACAGCAATCTTTTCATAGGCTTTATGTGTTTAGGTTGGTCTGAAATGCCATCTTGTTTCAGGTGTTGACATAAATCCACTGTGTCAGTGTTGCTCCTGCTGTAATCCTTGAAAGCCACTTACACAGAGAATTTACAGCTCTCTTTGAGAGGGGTGTGCTCCTGTCCTGACGATGCCAGTTAGCTGTCCACTGCTCCAGGAAATGTGAGCCATAGTGTGGGGGAATGAAGTCAAACAAGGCGGGGGAAGGCATCCTTTTCTGAAAGAAATAATAAATAACCATTACGCAAAGAGTGCTACAGATTCAACTAAAGCTGCAAAATGCCTGACTTCTGTGTAAGGTCACCCATTACTGTACAGGTAAATGCCACAATGAAGAACAATTTCCAATTTGATCTTTAGCATCTAAACATGATTATTATGTTCTCATGGTACTTCATTCACATAATAATATTGGATTGCACTGGAACAGTGCACTTAGAAGATGTACAAAACTGACTTTGCGTTTCGATGACAAAGCATCCTGAGATGGCATGATTGTCTCATGGTAGGGAATAACATCAGAAGATGGGGACATGCTTACCGTACTTCGATTAGGTTACACACATCACCTGTCACAGCTTCATCTTCTCCCTTATCAGCCCATCTAGCATCTGCAGTCTTATGGTTTGCTGACAACATGTCTGTCTTACGGTCAGAAACTATTAACGTTTGGCTGTTCCAAAATGACTAGATTGAAAGAGGCAGAAAAACAAGTCAAGCCAGGATGCAGGTTCCATGGAATTCAATTATAAGTCTAAGCACACAGCAGGGCTTAAAAGAAAACTGTTATTGAAAGCATGGGTAGCATTGTGTATACTTGCATCCTAGAAATGACTCACAGGCCTCTATGTGGGCATTGGGAAACAGCAGAAAGCTTAGTCTACAGTCTGCCCTGCTGGTTCATGCCTCTGTGGACACAAAGATGTTGACGAGGTTTAGTTGCAGCTGCATTGTTGTAGACAGAGTCCTCCTGGAATTGATTTTTGATTTTGAATACGTCCAGCTCACTCCCTTTATGGTCAGAGCTAATGAGCTTTGTTGCAATGGTTTCAGAGGGATATTTTGATGTTGGTTTCACGAGAGAGGGATTAGTTAATAATGGACTTCAGAGTGTACAGACAAAGGCTCCAATTCATCTCTGTGGTTCTCATCATACATGTATGCTAATAAAGCTGCTAACTAAGGAAAAGCAAGACTTCATTAAGACCAGATAATAGATCATATTGAGTACTAGTGACCATTATTCTTATGTTTGGCTTGATTGCATTGACCAAGCTGTCACCCCTTGCGTCCAATGATAACTGTAAGTTTGAGGAAATCTACAGTGGCTGCTGTTAGGACACTGTTGATGGAGAAGCTGAGGTATTTTCAGTAGATTGAATGGATGCATTGTTTTACTGTAATGCAGCCAGAGCAGAGAAAGAAGTGACTTCATACCTCTGTGCCCATTATCTGTGATGATGTGAGCTCTTCTGATGACATTTACTGTACAGCCGCTTGCCCTGTTAACAGTGAGTGGGAAAATTACAAACCTGTTAATCACTAAAACTCTAAATCCATTAACAAAATGTTATTTTAATCTTCTCTCATCACTTACAATATATTATGCATGGTTGTCTGGGCGATATGGGATTTACATTTCTTTTGTTTATTTATTTATTTGCAGTATGTGGTGCTTTATGATGACTCAGATTTAAGAGTCCAATAATGTAGACAGTTTTGCATTATTAACTAGCCGTGTTAGTTAGAGTGTAAAGATAGAAACATTCATGCTCTGTGAAAGAGCCAGTAGCCTGCAGGATGGAGACATAAGGGAATAGTAAATGTTATTTAGTTGTATGGAATGTTACAGAGTGCAGTAGTTGTGTGTTGATAAAACTCAATCTATTCCAATCTGTTGTTGTCACTCACAGGAGCCATCAAAGTTTGAGTCATCTTCAGGATGCTATTTCCTTCCAGTTAGCCAATAGCCCTATGCTCCGGTAGTCTCCAGGCAAAATGTCCTGAGCTTAACCCAGCCGGAAGAGCTCTCTGCTGGGCATAATGAATTTGATTAGCCTCCATCCCCATCCCCAGGCCCGGGAGGCTTTTACTGTGATTGATCGGCCATCTCTGAGCTCCTTAGCCACACCCAGAGCCCATGCCCCTAGCTGAGTGGTTGGGGTGACGCAGACGTGAGCGTGACGCTGGTTGGGCGTTGGTCATTGAGTGTTAAAGAAAGCGCTGGAATATTGTGGCACATGTTGGTTTGGTTATGGTTGTGGTCATTTAATTTGAGTGCATGGGGAAAGGTAACATTTCAGTCACACTTACCTGAACACTGATATGTTACTCAATGAAACATTCCTATTACACATTTAGAATTTTGTTCAGTAGAACAAAAATCTCATTTGACCTGAGACATTTTGATTTTCATTTTGATGATTAATTGGTACAAACTATAAAGTAAAGTCTGCACACCAATCACTCCCAAGCAAATCATTTTTAAAAAAATATGTGATGTTTTGGGGCAAGCCCTTCTTCAGACATTTTATGGTACACACTTGTTATGAAAGCTTAGATACAGGACTTTTATTGTACTGTTCTATAGTAAATGTAACTGTAAGTGTTGAAATGCATTGCTCCTGGTGTAGGTAATTTCCCAGTGCGCTTCGTATCATTCCCATGTTACAATCATCATTTAAGCATGTCTGCCTTTGTTTGTGGTGATGTTTCAGAATGGATGTGTGCAGGTATGTAAATGTGGGCACACATATTCCCTGTGGACCCTGAGACAGAGAGAGGAGGGGGAGACATGCCGGTAACTCAGTCCTATATTGATCTGACCCCTCCCCCAGCCGTCTTTCCTCTGTTCCCTCGTTGACAGATGAGCCTTAATGTTTGTGTGTGTGTGTGTGTCGGGGGGGGGGGGGGTATCTAAGTTTTACATCAAGGGATATTACAGGATAGTGTGCACATGTGTGTCTGTGATAAATGTGTGTGAGTGCGTATCCGTGTGTGTGTGTGTGTGTGTGTGTGTGTGTGTGTGTGTGTGTGTGTGTGTGTGTGTGTGATGTGTATGTCTGTGTCTGTGTGTTTGCATGTGTGTGAGTGAGGGAGGAGAAACAGAAGGGGTGGCTCGAGGAGAGAAGGCAGATTCAGCGTTAGTCATTGTTCCAGAAGGGCACCACATAGGACACACACGCACACACACCAAGACACAGAGGTGAGGATATTTAAACTGAAGCATCCTCTCACTATTGCTATACCTCTCCCTCTCTTCCTCCCCCTCTTTCTCTCTCTTTCTTTCCCTTTCTCATTCTGCCTCTTCCCTCTCTGTGCTGTTAGTGTCTCTCTCCCTCCCTCTCTTGCTTGTACTGTGTGTGTGTACTGTGTGTGTGTGTGTGTGTGTGTGTGTGTGTGTGTGTGTGTCTCCCTCTGTTAGCATTTGTGAGCCCTCCTCCCCTGTGCTCTGGTGCTGGTTGAAGCCGTCTGCTGGCCTAGCATGGGTCAGACATGCTGTAGCCAGAGACTCCACCCTCCCTGCTGTCTGGATGCCACGGTAACGGCGGCAGCAGCATCAGCACCACTAGCAGTAGAATCTTAGCCGGCAACAAGAGCCGAGAGCTGGGGAGGATCTCCTTTTTGATTGTGTGGCTGGTCTGTGCGTGAGTGTCAGTTTCAGCAGTGTATGTGTGAGTCTGTATATATTCGTGTGTGTGTGTGTGTGTGTGAGAGAGAGAGAGAGAGAGAGAGAGAGAACGAGAGGTTTGTGTACATGTTAGCTGTATGTGTTAGCTGGGTGAATGCTGTTGTGTTGAGTCATCTTACTATCCTTTGCAGTCCGTGGGTAAGCTTTGTGCCTGTCTAGCAATGCAGACTGCAGTATCCTTACATAATATTGCTTGAGCCAGTGTGGGTATCAGTGTGCATGTACTGTCTACGTCTAAGTGTATGTGTGCCAGACAACATGTGGTTGTGACACTAAAGCTTGAGCTGTGCAGTGACTGAACACAGATCTGGTTCTTGGAATGCTGAAGGGAGTGATTTGCAGGGCACTGTGAAGTGCTTATTGTGTGGATTGTATCTGCTTTCCCACTCAAGTCTTCCAGTTGTAATCTTCCACAGTGCTCTTGCTGCAGAGGGTCTTTAATTGTTCCCTCCTCAATAAACTCTGTAATTGAGGTTGTAAATCTTTGAGCTCCATGTGAATGCTTATGGAGTCTCTTAAACTCAGTGTGAGGTGGAGTTGGGTGTGAAGATTGGATTTCGGATTGTGTCCTTGAGACGGAGTGTGTGTGTGTGTGTCTGTGTCTGTGGCTCTGTGTGTGCGTAGTGTATGTGATCATGAGTGGTGTTGTGAATAACAGTTAGGAATAAAGCAGATGAGGTCTCGTGGGGAGAGGACAGGTGGAACATTGTGATTTACAGCAGAATACCCAATGTGGGAGATTGGGGAGAAGCAGACTCATAAGCCCTCTCTGTAGGTGAAGGGTCATCAGAGTGTGCAGAGCCTATGGGATTGTGACCTGAGA
>NW_027468598.1:16352595-16402595 GCF_046254945.1 Alosa pseudoharengus | reverse complement strand
ACACATAGTCACACAGACACAGGGACACCAGCCACTCAACACTGCAACCACTGACCATAGACTACATACTTTGCTTGTGCGTGTGAATTACCAGGTGTGATTACAATGTGATTTATACAATCTGTCAGCTGTCTGTCTGGTGATTTGTTTAATGTTGTTTAATGTTGGTGTTTATTAGCTGTCTAATTGGGCCCTGTCAGGGGACTACAAATGTAAATTAGCATAAGCTAACTGTGGTACAATACATAAAATGGCAACACTTATCTTTAAATTTTACATGGTCCTTTACAAATGGAAATAATATAAAATAAGCATGTCCACCTGATCCTGCCCAACACAGCACAGGTCACAAAGCCACATGAACAGTGTTGCACACTGCATTTAGGTTTCAGCAACTCAAGAACACTTTGGACAAAAAAATATTTTACTTGCTTTACCCAGTGCATGGACACACACACACACACACACACACACACACACACACACACATGTAGAAAGAAACCTACTCCTGCAACCTACTACCTGTAGAACAATTACAATATAGACCTTCAGTGACATTCTAAGCACTTTGAGAACAATAGAAATAGTGTATGCTACAGAATGCACGTCTTGTAACTGTGGAGACCAAAGATTCTAGAACGGAGCTCCGTTATATGCCAATTATGAATCAGAGCCGGTAGGGCTCTGCTATGAATTAAATTCTAATTCTATGATGCCACCCATTCAACATTTAAACTGTAAGTTCTTAATTCTATGACAGTAGCCTGGGCTCCTGTTTGCAGTCATGTAGCCTATATGTTCCAGATGTGTTTACTATTTGTTGTATTGCCAACAATGAAACATAGTCGAATATCAAGCTCAAAATCACCAGGGACACAAGCTAAGTACAAATTTATTCGATCTACTGTACACAGGTCAACCAAACACATACACTTAAAAGGTCACATATACAAGCATACAGCAAGGATAAAAAACCAAAGCATCCCATAGAATTACATTAGAGAACTACATGCTCCCATAGAATTTAGAAGCCAGCGATATGAATCATGGATATTTGATACCTGTTGGATCTGGTTTTCCGAGGCTGGATATGGTTATCCAAGCCTGGATCTGGTTTTCCGAGGCTGGATTTGTGTTTTCCGAGGCTGGATCTGGTTTCCCGCGGCTGACCGTGTCCCTCTGTCTCTGTTAGGTTGAGGAGATGACTGAGAGCCATGAGGCAACACTGCAGGAGATGGAGGAGACCCACAACGCCACCTTGGCCACGCTGCAGGATGAGCACGCCAGGACCATCCGCAGTGAGTCTGCCTCCTCTGGGCCGATCTAAGCCTTAGGGGAACAGATTAAATGCTTCAGATAGCAGCTGTGTACATCCAGTCAACATATGCCATGGAGGCTGCAGAGATTGGAGATGGCGTAGACTTGATAACAAAAATGACATCCAGTGACATACTCTCCTATTACTCTACTGTATTTTAAAATACAGTTGGTTGTAATGATACATTGCTGAAATAAAAGTATATGCCATAAGGTTCATTTATAATTGTAGAGGACAACAACACACATGGTTCGAATTACGGGGGGTATTGCTGGGGTCCGTACCCCCTAGATGAGACTTGGACCCTCACAAAAGGGATAAAAATAATAGTTTGGGGGGTACTGAAAATGTTATCCAATAATGCATGTAATTAAATGCAGTATTACCATCACATACCAGCAATTCAGGATATAATCTAATGAAATATGATTTTCAAACCCTCACCCCCATTGGGCTATAAACATTTCTCTGGTACGTTCAGACTGTGTTATTTGCTATGATATAATACTGATGAATTAAAACAAATGTACAGTGTAGGCTGCAAACGCCTGATATGGGTTAACCAGAGGTGGCCAACTGACCATACATTTGTCTAATATTTCACTGCCTTTGTAACATAGTGATAGCCAACCTTAGAAAAACATTGAGTAGCAAGATCGCTATGGTTTAACCGGAGGTCTCCCTTCCACTCAGCGGCCACGACCATCGATCGCTGCTGCTTAGCTTAAAAATCAGGCCTACTGTACAATCACACGCCATAGGAGGAGTTCCATAGATATACTGACACGGGGAGAGGTTTAATGAGGCGATTTATCATTTTGTGCAATTTCATTCTTAATGTCTTAACACAAGGGAATCTGCACTATTATTCAGGGAATTTCGCATTTAGGTGGTTCTCAACCTTTTTTAAGCAAATGCCCATATTTGCAACTTTACCTGCAGTTTGTTTGAAACGCCATGTGAACATATAATAATCAATTGGGCCTGAAATGTCTTTCCTCGTTGCCATTATTAGAGATAAGCCTTTCTTAAAAACGTATTGCTGCACAAACGTTTTGTGATATAACACCAGGCGCAAAATGCACTAGGCTACATTATATGAAATGCCTAGGCTAAACAACGTGAAGATATTTTTTTCATTTTCATTTTTTTATTTGCTTGATCTTTGGTAGGCTTAGGCTATCCAAGAAAAACGAATTAAATGAACCAAAGGCAGGCCTTGTATTAGGCTAGGTGAACTTGGCTATTAAACGGGAGACTTTCTGTGGCCCATCTGTAAACAATTCTGGTTTTTAAATTTAAGTAGTATGTTTGCCATTTCCGTGCTATTGGTGTATGTATTTCCAGGTTTGCATTGCACTGCTATACCAAAAAATATTTTTTGACCGTGGCGTGCAATTTTACGCACGGGGCGCACCTTGAAACAGTGTTTACCCAAATTCAACCCTTCCCATAATGTGTAAGGTATATTGTGCTTGCTAGTATGATTACAGTACTTTCTTTTAACTTGTCGGCCAGCCAGCCACAGTCATATTACCTATATTTCGAAGGAAAGTTGACTGTGAACCACAAGTGTGAAATCATGTGTGTAAGCCTAATGGAGAGTGACGTCACCAGTCGAAATAGCTGTACCCCCCGAAGCTCACGGTATAATTCGAACACTGCACACACACACTACCTCCTCTGAGGGAAAATTTAGTATTTTGTCTCTGTAATGTAAACTGCTGACACCACAATGAGGGTTTGCCTTAATGACGCTCAGAGGATAAATACTGTCATGAATACACAGAAATATTGAGATAAGTGTTAATTCTTGCTTTAGTTCTTGCTAAATCATTGTTTTCATCCCCACAGATCTGAAAATGGCTCATGAGCAGCAGAGGAAGTCTTTAGAACAGGAATTTGAGAAGCTTAGACTGTCCCTGCAGGTAAGAGTCAACAGCTCAACTCGGTAGGTCAGAGTTCAACATAAAAGGGTGGCTTTTTTTACAGTTATTCATTCATAGGGAGAGAAGGGTAAAGGTTTTTCACTCGCCCAGTGAAACAATATAGTTATAAATAAAACAAAAAAGGTAATAGAATAGTATAAGGTAATAGAAAGTAGTATATCATATAATTTACAGTATATGAATGTATACGTTGTGATTAACTCTTGACCATAACCTGTCTTAACCTATGGGAGGTACAGTATTACTCTACATATCCATGAGAGAACTGAAGGTGCCTTGTAATGCTTACTGATTTCAGGCGACTAGGTGAAAATTCATGTAGGAAATGATTTATTCCATGTTAAATTCTAACAAGCTGGCTTGAAACTGATTTCTTTGTGAATGGCCATGGCCTGCATTGACCTGACCTCAAGTCCAAAATGCCTAGATAGTTATGTCACAGACTGCAGTCAACATCTGCTGATGGTTGTCATCAGTCTTAGGCATTATAATCTCACATTTGGTCCTCTCATTTGTTTATAATAAGGCAAAGGGAATATAATTGATTTATTTTGAAAAAGTGTTGTCATACATTTGTTTTTTTTTATTATTCCGGAGGCTACCCTTGTACTTTCTGTCATATTCACACATAGCTTGCATTGCCCTGTACTAACATACTGCATGTTAGCCTAGGTCCTGGGTCACAATTTTGAGTTTCACCTCTGTGTATTGTGAGAACCAGCATAACAAATTCATAATCAGCTGCTTGATAGGTTGATATTATGGAGTATAATACAATAAGACCAGCCAGTGGCATTTACCATTGTGATGCAGTCTGATTTGGCTGATCACTGTTATGTGTTGATTAGTGTTATATCTGTGCCCACTGTTTCATGGGCAGGAAGCTATCAGATTTGCACTTGCACTTGTGAATAGCAGGTGCAATATGATTTCCATGCATGGTGGATTTATTAGTTTTGGTAGGGGTTGGATAGAGTTGGGGGATCTGCCCATATCGGGGAGGAAGCAACCCCCTTATTTCCTACACCCCTGGCTGCAGCTGTTTTGAATATTGTAATAAGGACATTACCTATGTTAGTTTATGGGGTTACTCTCAGAGTCCTTCCAGTGCTCGGAGGTTGAGATGGACCTCTTCCTGGTCTGCTCCACATCCTCAATGGTCTCGGGCAGTCGTACGTTGCGCGTCTCGGGGAGCAGCAGGGCCAGAAGGCCTGCCAACAACGCCACTGCGGAGAAGAGCGCATTGGGCAGCGGCTCCCACACACCCTCGAGGAGGCTGACCAGCGGGGCCAAGGACACGCCTACGCGGGCCACGAACGAGTTGAAGCCCAGGCCATTCTGCCGGATCACTGTCGGGTAGAGCTCCGTGGTGTAAAGATAGATGCTGGTGAATGCCGCCTCGGAAAAGCCCTTCCCCATGACGGCCACTGTCATCCGGACCAGGTTCATGCGGAATGGGACGAAGACATTGACCGCCAAGCAGACTCCCGTGCCAAGCAGGCTACCCACCTGGCTGTACTGACGACCGATTTTGTTCAGGCTGAAGTAGATGCCGATCTTCGCTGGCAGCTCGGTGGCGCCATAGATCAGCTGGGTCAGGTAGATGTTGACGCCGAAGCCTGTGATGTTAAGGCCAATGCCGTAGTAAGTGAAAGCAACTGCGAACCAGGCGCAGCCCGTGAGCATCGTCATCCTCCTCAGCTTGGGCGTTCGCACCAAATCCAGGTAGGTGTACTTCTGATTACCTCTGTCCTCTGACACGATGACCGTGGAGAGCACGTGTGGCTTAATGTCCGTCATGACCTGCTCTCTGTTGTTGGCTCGGGCACACCTGGTCAGGTAGTAGTGAGCCTCGTCCAGCCGTCCGTTGGCGATCAGCCATCGGGCCGACTCCGGCAGCCACCACCAGGTGAGTGTGGCCAACACCAGTTGCGATGTGACCACAATCGTCAGGTACCTCCAGTTGTTGACCAGGTACGCGATGCCTGAGAGCAGTACGGCCCCCGCGGTCCAGTCCAAGCTTATCATCACCGCCGCCAGAGTGCGGTGGTCAATGTCCACCCACTCCACACACAGCACAATGGAAATGATACTGATGCCAGAGATGGCCACGCCTGAGAAGAAGCGTGTAGCGGCAAACATGGCGAAGTTGACGGAGAAGGCACTGGCCACAGCAAAGAAGATGGAAAACAGGTAGGAGAACAGCAGCATGCGTTTGCGGCCGTACCTGTCGCTCAGGGTGCCAAATACGGCGGCACCCACCATCACCCCGACAAAGAAGATAGTCGCGGTCACTTTGGTCATTCCCCTCTGGTCACAAACCAGGTCCCACTCGGTGGCCAGCGTGCTGATGAAGGAACTGTTGTCGAACACCCAGCCACTCTGGCATGGAACCGCAGGGAGGTGGGTTGCATTGGAAAAGTCGCTCAAGAGGTGGAACTGTGGCTCGGAGAAGATCTGACAAGAGGACAGCTCTCCGTCCTCCTGCGGTGGAATGCTCACGGTCAGTCTCTGCTCCCGGGTCAGATTCTCCAGGCCTCCTTCCGCTTCCAGAGCGCTGATGTCACAATGGTGGGATGGTACCGCAGCTATGAAGTTGTTGAGCAGGAAGTGGAAGGGAATGGTTAAACGAGGAATGACCAGCAAGAGGATGACCATCGCCTGGTGTTGCCCGAAACCCCCCAGTTCCACCAGCAAGTTCTCAAACTTCATCTTTCCTTCTGGTAATGTAAAAAGCCCTTCGACCCCCTCTCAGACTCGGTTGTGAAGCGAGTGCCTGCTTGCACTGTGGAACAGTCCTCTGTCCTGGGCAGTTCAAGAGAGCAGAGTGGTTTTCATGAGGCGTCCTGTGGACTTAATATAGCAAAGACTATTCATCCAGGGTGAAATGAGTAACTAAACCATATGGGAAACCATATTCATTCAGTGGCTGTGTAGTTCATTAACACATATTTTTAACACACAACACAGTTTTTCTTGTTTTTCGAACAAGCCTTTCAACCCTAACACACTATTTCTTCAGCACCAACAGTGGAGAGCCTGGATTTTAATATAAAACTCAAGTAAAGTGACTCACTAACATAAAGATAATGAGTCCTACCATTTTTAGGTGTTATAAAGACATTGTGCAGGCTGTAATGGAAGTTTCTGCAATATTCAGTTTATACCCCCCTTTCATCCTCTGTGTGTGTGTGTGTGTGTGTGTGTGTGTGTGTGTGTGCATACATTAGGAAAATCAGATGAATGATTACATTTTGTCCAAAGTGTCTTGACCTGTTTACCTGTGTTGTGTAGGGCAGGATCAGGTTGTAAGAAAAATGTTGCAAAACAAGTGCTTTAATCCAATAACATGCAGTAGCAAGGCATGCAACGATACAGTGACGGTACACAATACCTTGGAAATACCAGTGTCAAAGTGAATGCTTAAACTACAAAATGGCACACAATATATACAAAACATATCATGAGTATCTGGACACCCGCTAAAAGAAAGGGTTGGCTTCACTTTCTTCTTGGTAACTCACTTTGTGTCAATTAGCTAACCGTTTTGCTGGAATTATCAGTGACGGGAATTACAATGTGGATTGTTAATTAACTTATGGCAAATACTGTCTGTGTGATGGTTTCACCCAGACCTCCTCCTGTGGCCCATTCTTATAATTGAAGGCCGCCATTTGGCTTTCCTGTCTCCAGGTGAGATCCTGGCACCAGTGTGGGAACCTTTATTTAATATTATCACCCGGAGAGAAGAAATACTCTTTTCTGATTGGCTGGTGGGGTGGCTATTAATCTGAATAACAGGACACCGTTCCATATCAATGCTTATGAATGGTAACTATAACAACCATAGTAGGACGACGGTTGCAGGCTTCGCAACAATTGAATCAACTGTAAACAAGCTAACTGTCCATGCTATCGCTGTTATAGGGCCAACGAAAGTTGTACAACAAGCTGAACTAATGAGCTTCTTTTTAAACGGAGCCACGTGTTTCCTTTGCTTTACAGTGGCAACCGGGTGATAAGCGGGATAACGGCCTTCGAGGTGTGTCCTGTTATACGGAATTAATGGACTCGGGCGGAGGCAACTCCCCTCTGCTGCGCGTCGGGGAGTTTTTTGCCCCTCACCATCTACATTAATTCCGTATAACAGGACACCTCGGCGGCCGTTATCCCTTACTCAAAACACCATTTGGCAGACAAATGCAATTTCTATCACTCTGACTGACTTTCATGGGCTGGAGCAAAAACTTACAAGGTGGACGACATCAATAAGGCAAAATGAATCTAATGGATTTATTTTCAAAAGGTATTGTCATACATTCATGGCACCTTAGAAAATTGGGTAACACTTTACTTGACAGCATCGACATAAGAGTGACATGACACTGTCATGAACACATGACACTGTCATGACACATGAATCCTAACCCTAACGTTATGACAAAAAACGAATGACACTTAATGACAGAAGCGTTATGTTATAAACGTTTATGACTTGTTTATGACAAATTCATGACAATATCATGTCGCTCTTATGTTGATACTGTCAATTAGGTGTAACCCATAAAACTCCCCCTTTCATTGCCCTGTACTAACATACTGCATGTTAGCCTAGGTGCCTGGTCACAATTTTGAGGTTCACCTCTGTGTAGTGTGAGAACTAGCATACCAACTCATCAGCTGCTTGTAAGGTTGATATTATGGAGTCAGTGCAATAAGACGAGCCAGTGGCTGCAACCTGTGGTGTAGGAAGGTGGTATGAGGCATTGGCAGGACATTAAACCTGGGAAGGGGGTATTATACTATCATAGTCTATGAACTTGTACTTTCCAAGCATTTGGAGATGAGCACCTCCCGACCGTTGCGCTCCTAGACGAACAACGTCTAGCTCTGCCACCGGTACGCTCAGGCCAATCCAAACTTTTCTCATCTGTTGTTCCTCGTTGGTGGAACGCGCTACCAGTTCCTACTAGAGCAGGGATATCCCTCCCCATCTTCAAAAAACTCCTGAAGACCCAGCTCTTTAGAGAATATCTCCTCTCATAGCACTACTTACAACTAAGCTAATTACTAATTCTAGCGCTTACCACCTGACTAGAACTGACATTTGACTGTATAAAAACACCATGCACTTACTTGTTCTTATTGTACTCTACCTTTTAAATTGTTTTCAATTGTTTTAGATTTGTTGGGAGAATTGTTTTAAAAAAGTTTTAAACTGTTTACCATGTTGTAAGTGGCTTTGTAATGTAAAGTCAGCCAAATGTAATGTAATGTAATAAGCAGGACCACAAAAATGCATCATTTACTGTTACAATGTCATTTTGAATTTCTTGCATATCATACAGTACTGTATAGCTTCACATTGTAGCATAGAGCAGATCCATTCACATAAACCTTCCCTATTTTAGTTTGTTGGTATCTCTCACCTTTTCTTCACATGAATAACAGTCAAAACAATGTTTTTAAGGAAAATGGCTGTTAATGTTGTTTACAGGGGACTCCAGTGTCATAGCGATAGGACAGTTTGACTTGGCTGGCGTAAAAGGAGAGTGATGGGACAGTGTGGGGAGAAAACAGTCATTGCTCTGTTCCCACTGTTTCACTATCAGACTTGCTCTTACACTTATGAATGGCAGATGCAATAGAATGTTCATTATAGTTTTATTGGTTTTGGGAGGTGGTTGGGTGGGGTGGGGGATCTGCAGATATCGGGTAGGGGAGGAGTCCCCCATTTTCTTGGCTGCAGCCGTTTTGAATATTGTGATAAGGATATTACCTATGTCAGTTAATGGAGACACTCTCAGAGTCCTTCCAGTGCTCGGAGGTTGAGATGGACCTCTTCCTGGTCTGCTCCACGTCCTCAATGGTCTCGGGCAGTCGTACGTTGCGCGTCTCGGGGAGCAGCAGGGCCAGAAGGCCTGCCAACAACGCCACGGAGCAGAAGAGCACCTGGGGCAGCGGCCCCCACACGCCATCCAGGAGGCTGACCAGCGGAGCCAAGGACACGCCTACGCGGGCCACGAAGGAGCTGAAGCCCAGTCCGTTCTGCCGGAGCACCGTTGGGTAGAGCTCCGTGGTGTAGAGGAAGACACAGGTGAACGACGCCTCAGACAAGCCCTTCCCCAAAACAGCTACCATCGTCCGCAACAGCTTCATGCGGAGCGGGACGAAGAGGTTGACCGCCAGACAGGCTCCCGTGCCAAGCAGGGTTCCCACCTGGCTGTACCGACGGCCGATTTTGTGGAGGCTGAAGTAGATGCCAATTTTGGCTGGCAGCTCAATGGCACCGTAGACGAGCTGGGTCACATAGACGTCAAGGCCGAAGCCTGTGATGTTGAGGCTGATGCCGTAGTAGGTGAAGGCCACCCCGTACCAGGCGCAGCCTGTGAGCATCGCCATCTTCCTCAGCTTGGGCGTTCGCACCAAATCCAGGTAGGTGTACTTCTGATTACCTCTGTCCGCTGACACGATGACCGTGGAGAGCACGTACGGCTTCATGTCCGACTTCATGACCTGCTCTCTGTTGTTGGCTCGGGCACACCTGGTCAGGTAGTAGTGAGCCTCGTCCAGCCGTCCGTTGGCGATCAGCCATCGGGCCGACTCTGGCAGCCACCACCAGGTGAGTGTGGCCAATGCAAGTGGTGAGGTGACCGCAATTGTTAAGTACCTCCAGTCGTTGACCAGGTAGGCGATTCCCGGGAGCAGCACGGTCCCTGTAGACCAGTCCAGACTTATCAACACCCCCACCAGAGTGCGGTGGTTAATGTCCACCCACTCCACACACAGCACAATGGAAATTATACTGATGCCTGTGATGGCCATGCCTGTAAAGAACCTCATAGCGGCAAACATGGCAAAGTTGACGGAGAAGGCACTGGCCACGGCAAAGAAGATGGACAACAGGTAGGAGAACAGCAGCATGCGTTTGCGGCCGTACCTGTCGCTCAGGGTGCCAAATATGGCGGCACCCACCATCACCCCGACAAAGAAGATGGTCGCGGTCACTTTGGTCATTCCCCTCTGGTCACAAACCAGGTCCCACTCGGTGGCCAGCGTGCTGATGAAGGAACTGTTGTCGAACACCCAGCCACTCTGGCATGGAACCGCAGGGAGGTGAGTCGCATTGGAAAAGTCGCTCAAGAGGTGGAACTGTGGCTCGGAGAAGATCTGACAAGAGGACAGCTCTCCGTCCTCCTGCGGTGGAATACTCACGGTCAGTCTCTGCTCCCGGGTCAGATTCTCCAGGCCTCCTTCCGCTTCCAGAGCGCTGATGTCACAATGGTGGGATGGTACCGCAGCTATGAAGTTGTTGAGCAGGAAGTGAAAGGGAAGGGTCAAACGAGGAATGACCAGCAAGAGGATGACCATCGCCTGGTGTCGCCCGAAACCTCCCAGTTCCACCAGCAAGTTCTCAAACTTCATCTTTCCTTCTGGTAATGTAAAAAGCCCTTCGACCCTCTCTCAGACTCGGTTGTGAAGCGAGTGCCTGCTTGCACTGTGGAACAGTCCTCTGTCCTGGGCAGTTCAAGAGAGCAGAGTGGTTTTTATAAGGCGTCCTGTGGACTTAATATAGCAAAGACTATTTATCCAGGGTAAAATGAGTAACTAAACCATGTGGGACCATCTACAGTGGTTGTGTAGTTCATTAACACATACTGTAGTTGAACGTGTCTGCAGTAACTTGACTCCTACCTACTTGCTTTATCCTCTTCTTTTCAGTGCTTATGTACAGTATATATTGACATTCATCTATACAGGACATTTTTAATTTTGTATGGCCATCTAGCCAAACTCTCTTAGTTTATTGCACAGTGTATAAGATCATATCAATTTTATCTAACACTACAACTGCTCAAGTGGAAACGAGTCTGTCAACCCTGGCATACTACAGTATCTCTGCAGCATTAAGAGTGGAGAGCATTTAACATTCAAGTACTGTAATCATTACAGTGACCCACCATGCAAGTCCAACCATTTGTAGGTGTTCTAAAGACACTGTGCAGGCAGTAATTGCAGTTTGATCTGGATTCAGTGCTGACCCCTTTTCATCCTCTCTCTTTCTCTCTCTCTGTGTGTGTGTGTGTGTGTGTGTGTGTGTGTGTGTGTGTGCGCGAGTGTCCGTGCACTGGGTAAAGCAAGTAAAAGATCATATTTTGTCCAAAGTGTTCTTGAGTTGCTGAAACCTAAATGCAGTGTGCAACACGTGGTGTTCATGTGCCTTTGTGACCTGTGCTGTGTTGGGCAGGATCAGGTGGACACACTCACGTTTCAAAACCGCAGCCTGAGGGACCGAGCCAAGCGCTTCGAGGAGGCACTGAGGAGGAGCACAGATGAACAGATAGTGGTAATGTCTTCTGATCCTCTTTACTGAAGTGTGTGTGTGTGTGTTTGTGTATATGTGTGTGTGTGTGTGTGAACCTACTTTTCAGGAAATTGTGACACTCCGCACTGTTGAAAATATAGCAATTGATTATAGAACCACTGTTAACCTAATAAATCTGACTCCACTTACAGTTTTTCTCAGTCGCTTTGGTGCTTTTCTCAGATCAGAATGAAAATTATCATAACTATTAGTTCAACCTCCACAACATTTAGTCATTTGTGCACATCATTGTAGCAATTTCTCCTTCCTCTGAACAAATTGCAAATGCTTTTGAACATGTATCAGTTGCTTTGTCATGTCAGTCAAAATGAACTATACTTATGGATGCTAAATAGTCGTTCCCAATAAAACTAATAGTCTTCATTTCATTGCTTGAGTCATTACATACAAAATTGGTGAACTAGTTATCAAATTCTGTCACAATGCTATAGAATTGCAAAGAGCATATACAGTAAAACTGTGAAACGTACATATTCAGTGTCTTGTACTCACTTACTCCCCTAACTACAGCAATTTGTAACTTTACTGTAGTTTTCAAATGGCTGTACAAGTACTGTATAGTGCTGTCTTGAGCATTTTCAGGTAGTGTCACCGAGTTACAGTTTTTCTCAGTCGCTTTGGTGCTATTCTCACATCACTATTAACATTTGCACAGCAGTTAGTGCATTTCTCAAAACAATTAGTGCAAACTGCAAAACCTAGTGGATGACCTGCAAAAGCACGTCACTTGCTCAAAATGGATAGTCCATTCCTCAAAAGCAGGTATTCATGTCAATGAAACTGTCAGTGTCATCAAAATGAGAAGTCTTGACACCATCGTTTATGAACAAGATAGTCAAATGGCTTTGTCATGTTTTCATTATGACAGTTCTCTCAGTGTTTTCCAATGCAAAAAAAAGGTCAGAACTCGGTGACACTACCTGAACATGCTCAAGACAGCACTATACAGTACTTGTACAGCCATTTGAAAACTACAGTAAAGTTACACATTGCTGTAGTTAGGGGAGTAAGTGAGTACAAGACACTGAATACGTAAATGTTTACTGTATGCTCTTTGCAATTCTACAGCATTGTGATAGAATTTGATAACTAGTTCACCAATTTTGTATGTAATGACTCAAGCAATGAAATGAATACTATTAGTTTTATTGGGAACGACTATTCAGTATCCATAAGTATAGTTCATTTTGACTGACATGACATAAGCAAATGATGTTGAAAAACAGCAGAGAACTGTATGAAAGCAACTGATACATGTCCAAAAGCATTTGCAATTTGTTCAGAGGAAGGAGAAATTGCTACTATGATGTGCACAAATGACTAAATGTTGTGGAGGTTGAACTAATAGTTATGAGAATTTTAATTCTGATCTGAAAAAAGCACCAAAGCGACTGAGAAAAACTGTATGACCTTTTTTTGCATGGGAAAACACTGAGAGCATAAACTGTCGTAATAAAAACATGACAAAGCTATTTGATTATCTTGTTCATAAATGATGGTGTCAAGACTTCTCATTTTGATGACACTGGCAGTTTCATTGAAATAAATACTTGCTTTTGAGGAATGGACTATCCATTTTGAGCAAGTGACGTGCTTTTGCAGGTTATCCACTAGGTTTTGCAGTTTGCACTAATTGTTTTGAGAAATGCACTAACTGCTGTGCAAATAGATAGATAGATAGATAGATAGATAGATAGATAGATAGATAGATACTTTATTGATCCCCAAGGATAGTGTACAAGGCCCTACTCTGCCAATTAATTTGGGTGGTACCAACACACAAGTAATGATCCTACTCTGAAAGTTGGTCAGAGGCTATAGTGCTGACCCGGACTGCTATGCTCATCTGAAAATTAAACAACTTACCAAAGCTACAGAGGGTTCAGGGTGTGGTAAGGGTTTAGCTGTCTAATTCCAGACTACTAGTAAAATCAGTGGTCCACCACAATACAACACAATAGTCAGTTATTCTGTAGCGTGCCACTTCCATTTGATAGGCGCACACTTTCATGAAGCAGAGTAGCTTATCAAAAGTCCACATGATTGAAAGGATTATCATCAGCTCGGGAATTAGGACCCTTACCTGTGTGTTTGAATGGAGAAGTGGAGTAATGGTCAGGTTGTACACTTCACGGTTGCAAAGGTCCTTGGAATCAGTCTAGCATAGAAGTGTTTGTATTTGTTAGCCCAAAGTAGTTTACTGGTGAACATATACTTTCCCCTAACCTCTAATATTCCATAGGATGCTTTGGCACCATACCGACACATTGAGGAGGATCTGAAGAGTCTGAAGGAAGTTCTGGAAATGAAGAATCAGCAGATCCACGAACAGGAGCTGAAGATCTTACAGCTGGAGAAAATGGTACCCTTTAAATGTAGACAGACAGACAAACACTTTGCCATGATTGTCTGAACTGAATGTAAAAGTGAGCTAATATGTATTTTGGGCATTGTCTTGTTCTCACACTGAGAAATAATAAGGTCGCAGCAGGTAGTTTCTAAATATGTAAACTTTATTGGTGCTTACTGACCGTGGTAGGTCCAACTGTGAGTTACCGATCTGACACACCCCAAGGACCCAAGTAGCGTCCCATACTGATAGTAGGGGGTGTCTATTCAGATGCCTGAATGTATACAAATGTTACAGGTATAAGCTACATACTCTCATGGGATCTACCTTTGTGCAGATTTATAGATTATTGGTTAATGATTCCCCTTAGTCTAAGGCCTCTATAGGTCATCATGAAGACATCTTACTATAGTGAGATACAATGCATGATGAATGAGTGGCCCTAAACTGTATGTCTTTAATCACCCTGTCGTCCTGATAAACTAAACAACAGAATAAAGGGTGTCATTTTGGATATGTAGTATGAGGAATTTAATGTTACACTCTGTGTGCCCTTGTTTTTTTGAGCAGGCTCAAAAGAATGTGGTTCTGGAGGAGCGTGTGCAGGTGCTGCAGCAGCAGAACGAGGACCTGAAGGCCAGGATCGAGACCAACATCGCCATGTCCAGGTACAAATATCGCTCAGCTCAACTTATCTGTGATGTTCTCAGAGGAATCTAGACAGAACACTAAAACCAGAAGGCAATGCTGATTTTCTAATAGCTCTTCCTCAGGCTCCCCTATTTGAAAGGCCACCCTTAAATGTACTGGTGTATATGGTCAATATACCAATGTCATCTACTCTTTTAACAAAGCAAAAAGAAATTAGAAGGCAATTTCTATCATTTGTATAGACATACGTAAGGCTTGTAGTGTGGGAATTAAAAGGCTCCACCTGACAACAGTCCATAAGAGTGTGTGGCATTTGGCATATGAATTCAAAAGCTTTACCTTTTGTTACTACTTACTGTCATTAATGAGCTAGGAGGTCCAAACCAGTGTCCTTATAGTGCTTCCTGGTAATATCTGTATTGTTGTGTGTAACAGATTATATTTTGTATGTTGAGAGAAGGCTTAAAAAGACTTTTCATTGCTGTTAACGCTAAAATAGCTTACCAATTTGAAAATAATGTTGACCCTGTTCCTTCACACTTTATCCAGACAATGAAATCTAGAGACCAAACCTTATCCTTCCTCCTAGAATTTAATTTGGACTGTGTGAGAGGTCTTCTGAAGTGTTGTCATTAGGCTACTGTTAAGTCATCTGAAGGGCTTGACCATTTTCTTTTTATTTGCTCCCTCCAGGCAATTGTCCGAGGAGAACGCCAACCTACAGGAGTACGTGGAGAAGGAGAGCAACGAGAAGAAGCGCTTGAGCCGCAACAACGAGGAGCTGCTGTGGCGGCTGCAGACGGGCGAGCTGAGCCCACGCATGTCCCCCTCGGGCTCACCCATCCACCGCGCCGCCTCCGGGTCCACCTCGCCCTCTCGCGTCCAGAACTTCCCCAGATGAACCATCCGCCCCACACACTAGATACCTCCTCGGCCTCCGTTCCTCGCTCTTGCCCGGCCTGTCCACTCAGTCGTCCATCTCCTTCGGATGGGGGGACTCTTCCTCATTGCTTCTTTTCCTCTCACTTTCTCCTCTCTATTTCCAACACATGCCAGGGACATTTTTACAGATAAATATCCAGATTGATATTGAACAACTCAAGCTCTCTCTCTCTTTCTATACTATTCTTTCTTTGTCATTCTATATTTTTCATCCATCTACAGTATTGCACAGATTCACCCGTGGAGCAATCTGGCCTAGGCTCTCTCAAATATACTGGAGGAGGGGGAGAATATGCCCAAACACAATGCCCTCTCTTTGAGCATATTTGGCTACTCTCATAAAGCTGCAGGACTGTCTCTGTCCTGATGAAGAATTGCCCTGTTATCTAGTCCATTGTCCAGTGTTTTTTTTTTAATTACTTCTTAATATGTGAGTAGTTTGGTGGGTCAGAGCCCTGATCGTATCTCTCTTTACCTTCCTCTATGAGGTGTGAGATTTTGGTGAAAAGGTCCTTGGTCACACTCGCTTTGGGTTGGTTTTCAACAGTCCCTTAGCAGTTCTGGTAAACTAGGTTCAAACATCATTGTGCCTGTCCCCAAATCTGCATTTGTGCTTTCGAGCAGAACCGCCAGCTATTTGTTATGGCCTCAGGTTTATGGATGTAAACACACAAGAAATGGAAGCATTTTCTTTCCTTTTTCATAAAGCGCCTTCTGCCATTCGCCTTCCCCACAGGCAAACCGCTCACCAGCAATAGTTATACCAGACCAAGCAGAGTGGTATGCACACAAATTGAGAGCATTACAATGGTAATTTAAGTATCTTGACCTACAAAGAACTATACACCAGTGCAACTCCACACCTTATTTAAAAAGGCTGTGACGCAGGAAAATGCAGTAGTGATATCAAAGTAGACCAGTTGACATGAGCATGTTTTTGACCTCTTACTATCCAAGAATAAGTAGACTGGTATTTCATCAATGTCAGATTTGTATGTTCTAGGTTGCAGTGCTTAAAGGTATGTTTACATCTTGCATATCTCTGTCTAACACAATCACCCATAAAGTGAATGCTTCAGGAACAGTGTACATGTATAACAGAATGTCATGTAAACACTCAGACTGTGAATTGAACAGTGACAGTTCATCCATCTTGATATCCGAAGCCAGTGTGTTTCCTCCAAGTCTGTATATGCCTGTAAGTGTCCTCGGAGTCATACTGTGCTTTCACAGGGACCCATCACCATCAGCCTTGTGCAGAATCATGTTTCCTCATTTTGCTCCTCAACCAGAACAGCAGGAAGAATACTCATGCTTTTACCCTGGAGGGCCACAAGGGTTTACAGAACTCACTCACTTCCTGTTGTGCAACACATTGATCGGTCAGAACCCTATTTCGCTATTACAACTTTCTTACCAAGAATTGTGACTCACTCTGAAAACGACCTTTTATCGCAATGGACAGCATGCACTGTAAAGTCTTCCAGTTGTAACGGACAGCTTGTGGCTTCAAGGACATGGCTGGATGACCACATCTCCAGACAGCACATGGTGTGGTCGAATGGGCTGTGGAAAAAGCATTCAGGTCCCATATCCCCGGTCCTGCCGGATTTAGGATCTGTTTACCTCCAAGTTCAAAGCCCCATTTTGTGGAGCAGAGAATGAGAATTAATTCTGAAACATCGCTGTACTGTGTCTGTTCAGGATCTGTAACCTCAAAGCCATTGCGAGTTTCTCCAAACCATGTGACGTCTCATGCGTATGTGCAGTTGTTGGTGATACATAAGGGGTTCAGGGTGGCTTTGTACTTGTTTGTATTCACTAAATTGTTACACAGTTTCCAAATATCAGTATTTATGTGGACACCTAAAATGTTTTAGACGAGTGATTTCGACTTCTGTGCAAAAAACAACAACATAAAAACTAAAAAATATTCCTTCATGAATGTTTCATTTATGAAAATGTTATAATGTAATATTTTGAATTTGGTGAAATAATATTTTATCCAAGTGTACTTATCATTTCAGTTTTAGTTTTGGAAACATCAGAGGCTTTCTTTTTGCATATCATTCCATCCCTAAGTTTGGGTGGAGGCGAGGCTACAGTCTACTGTGGGCTGTGCTAATATGCATTTGTACTGTTTAGATAGAGACTGGGATAGTGCTGATGAGATGGGATGTTAGATGGTGCTGATCACTCACTCCACTTGTGTGGAGACTATTGCTGTTTGGGCTGGTCGTTAGAGAATCAAAGGACTTTCATTTCAGGTCAGGCCTCCTGCTTACGTGTGAGCATCTCATTGAGAATGATACGAAATACGCACACAAACATACACCAGGCTCCCAGTAGACAGGGTTTTGCACTCTGAGGGAACCTATACTGTACCTACCTATACTTAAATGAGTGTAAAGCACTGAACTCTCTCATAAGGAGTCCACTGACACTGCATATTCAGTATATGGCTGACCATGTGTATGGGCCCGATATCACTGGCTTTTTGTCCTTGTTAGAGACAAACTCAGGTTTAGAAAGAGAAGAAAGGCTGATGGGAAAATGAGAGCCAGCTTCAGTAGACTGAAGTCATCCATGTTAAATATTTATTTATTTATCTTGCTTTTTATTTCACACTATTTGGAATGGATTACAGCTACAATTCAATCTTATAATCTGAGAAATCATGTTTACTTTACAGGTCAAGGTGCGAAGCCTACAGTACAATGCAACAGTGAAAAAGAAACATTTTCTAATACTGGTGTAACTGGGATTGCAAATGTGTAAAATTGAACTGACCCATTTGTAATGGTGTGTATTGGGTCAACCACAGCCATCTTTTGCTGACAGTAATTGTTCATGGGGAAGTGGAGAAGAGCTTAAGGAGGACTAAAGAGAATGCTAGCCCTAACTCAGTTTGTCAGTAAGGAACCCTACATGTGTTTAAATACTCCTGATCAGGTACTGAAACTGCACTGATAGCTTTTGTGTCCCATGGATACAACTATGTAATCAACTTCTGAATGTCTGTTCCACCCTAACAAACATAACTGAGTTGCTGTATATTAAGAAAAAGCAAAGCTGATTGTGTCATTTATTGTTACACTATTCATTTGCTGTTGTTTACTGTTGCTGTTGTTTTTAATGTACAGACTATTAAATTTGTATGTCAGCCTTGATTCAGCATTACGTTCAAATGAAGCGCATGTCTATTTAATGCTGTATTTGAATTTAAAACCTGTTTTAAAACATATTCTGATTTGAACCAACACTAGCTTAGAGGATGACATATTGGCCATTGTGATGAAATGACTAAGGGCCCCATTGTCTGTCCATGTTGCACTTTGTGTTTGCGTATTAAAATGTAATGAACAACAAGTGGCACCTATTTCAGCAGTTTATTTCTGCATCTTCATCCCATCAATTCTTCCGAGCGAACTGCTGCATCATGTCCATGGGCAGGGGAAAGATGATGGTGGAGTTCTTCTCGGCTGCGATGGAGGTGAGGGTCTGCAGGTAGCGCAGCTGAAGCCCAGAGGGAGACTCTGCGATGACGAGAGATGCCTCCTTTAGCGCCCGAGAGGCATTCATCTCCCCCTCAGCAGCAATCACCTGATATAGATACACAAGGAGTACAGTTCAAATTGACGTAAACCCTAGAATGAATTACTCCTACAGCTACAATGTGCAGTATGTACAGTATTAGCCTACAGTTTTTACCAGTTGCTTTGGTGCAAAGTTATTGCAATTCTCAAAACAATTAGTGCAAACTGCACCAAGTATTACCCGCGAAAGCTCGTATCTCAAAAGCAAGTATTTATACCACTGAAACTGTCAGTGTAATCAAAATGACTCATTGTCATGCCATTGTTTATGAACAAGGTAATCAAACTGATTATCAATATGACAGTTTACTCTGTAAGTCTAAAGAACAATGCACAAGGCAGCACTATTTTCTGTGGCACAGCTATTTCAAATCTACTAAGTTACACATTATTGTGTGTGGAGAGGGTTGATTGCAAGAGAGTTGATATATTTCAGTTTTTACTGTTCACAGACATTGTGACAGTATAAGGACAACAAAGGCTTTTACACATTGTGCAAAGGAAAATGACAAATAAACAGTAAAACAGAGCTGTGGTCCACTGTAAGCCAGATTTACTGTATAAGTAAATCATCCTGACATTCCTGTCTGTCAGGTCATATGTACAGTATATGTTAGACAGACTATGACAATTAGTAATGACAGCTAATTCAACACTTTGATACTGATACTCTCTCTCTGTGAACGTTTTTTCTCACCTTAGCTCTGGCCTCCCTTGTTGCCTCTGCCTCAGCGGCCATAGCTCTCTGCAACTGGTGGGGAAGCTTCACGTCCTTAATCTCCACACGCTCCACCTTGATGCCCCATGGATCTGTGGCTTCATCCAGAGACTCCTGTATGTCAGCAATGAAGTATGATCTTCATTACTTTCATAATTACTTTCACACCTTTAAAACACTTACGTATTTAACTAGTATATAACTAGTATCTTCACTTACAGTGTAGTTCTCAGTACTTACGAGTTTACTATTATAAACTGAAAGTGGGCCAATTTAGTCGGAAGAAGTATAAACATAGTACATGTACAAGTGTACCACAAGTACATTTATACTAATAAACTTACTACCTAAAGTAAACTTGGGAATTATACTTCAACTGCACTTCAGTTTACTTGATAAAATGAACTTTAAGTATACCTTTTTTTGATAAGGGTGACTCTAAAGCCTTGTCGTACTCTCCCATACCTGCATGCTCAGTGATATGCCTTGTCGGTCAGAAAGAAGCTCTGAAAGGTTCTTGGTCCCCAGAACATTCCTCAGTGTGGTTTGTGCCAACAGCCGGGTAGAAGAGTTGGCATTGGAGACATTAGCCACCGAGGAAATAGGGCAGCTGACTCGGAAGTACACTACTCCATCCACAGACACAGTGACTGAGTCTTTGGTCAGAATCTAATGTGTTGTCAATATTACAGTAATAAAGTCAATATCAGTGATACAGTCATAACCATCTTTCTATGTTACTGTATAACATTTCTGTGCAAATCAGTAGTCTTCAGACAACTAATCCGATATAATTTCAAGGTTGTGTTTAGTTAGTTACTTTACTTAGGAAACTAGGAACGCAGTTTAAGTTCCACTGAGCAATAAAAGCTGTTAGACAGACCTCTTGTGGTGGAATATCAAAGGAGATGGTGCGCATGTCCACTTTCACAAATGTGTCTGTGAAGGGTACCACAATGAAAATGCCTAAACAGATAGAGAACAGGACATCATCAGATTAGTCGTCTTCAGTAATCAATGCATTACAGAACTTAATTGGAATTGATGTGTGTCAGATAAATGATCAGATCTCACCCGGTCCTTTAGGTTTTCTATCCACAATACGGCCCAGTCTGAAAATAACAGCTCGTTCATACTCCTTCACAATCTAAAGGAAGAGAGTCAAACGATAATATTTAAATGCCCCTTATTTGCTATCAAAATAGGATTATGAATAAATGGAGCAGGTTCAGGCTAAGTTATTTACACACTTCATATTCATTTACCTAGTAGTAAATGATTTATTTTGTTGATGCTATTTTTCTAATTTCAGTGTTCATTTATGTTGTATATATGGGAAACATACCTTTATGCACATGAATATAGATATAGGAAAAGTAGCCAATGTGAACAGCACAGAAATGAGAAACAATATCCAGCCACACCGTCCCAATCCTGCTTTATCTTCCTCATCTGAGGGTAGAGGTGAGATGGATTAACACAATACACACATTATTTGTGTTTTCGTCATTTATATCAAAATGGTCCTTCAACTGTGCTCCATCAGGTCTTCCTCATGCCACTATGAGAATGTGAAACTAATAGTTAAGAATGTATGTGACATTTTAAAGACCCATCACCCAGATCACTGTAACAACAGGCCAACAGTAAATCCAGATGATGGGGAATGTGATGTGTGTGATGTGATTTTTTATTCAAATCAGCAACTATATAATTCAGAATCCATAAGGCTTTTTGAATATATTAATTCTATAGTTTCTCTATGTTTACACTTCCCTTTTGTCATTGTTCAATTGAAATTACATGATATACTGTACTTATTTTAAAGTAGATTTTAAAATAATTCTAAATATTTAAGCAGAATTTACTGTATTATCTACACTATAAAACAAGTCTGTGCTGAAAGTTTAGCCAACCTGGCTGCTGTATGGTAATGAGAAATTAGATTACATCAGGTATCAAGTCCTTTTCCCGCTCACTGCATGTTGTTCATTTAAAAGTATCAAGTGATGTAAGTCACTCCAGTAACCGGTCACATGTCCTTGCTGACTCACTGTTGTCTGGTAACTATGCCTCCTCCCCTGCTAACTTCTCCAAAGAGCATACACCAGGGTCCCCGCTCCACATAGCAACCACTTTTAAACACAAGGAAACCTTTAAGAAATAGCATACCCTAAACTAGAAACAGTCAATAAGGATCTCAACAAGCTGTAAAGTCTGAAGTTATTCGGTCCATGTAGCATGTCTACAGTATGTTCCATTATAGCAGTCACCTACCCTAGCAGTACACTAGGCGCATGTGTGGATAGTTTACCTACCCTGTATGATGCTTTTGCTACTCTCACTGCGAGCATCTGCGATCTTCAGCTGGTTCACCATGCCTGCTGCCAGTGCACTCGTTGGGAAGCGTAAGGAGGCTTTGGAGGCCAGGAACAGCTCTACGCAGGGGGTGAGGGGGAGTGGAGGTTTTTGTCTCCAAGCATTTCAGGGTGTGGCCTATCCCCTTACCTGACAACTGACAGCATCCCAGACTCAGCCTCAGATTCATGGCCTGCAGTGCAACTAACCCCAGCTAAGTAGGTATCAACATAAACAAATACAGAGCAAAGCCTATCTGCATCCTCCTGGTCAGAGTAGCTTCACTTTTGTTTTCCAATTTCCTCCTCAAAGAGTGAAATGCTTCTGAAACCCTGCTCTATTGATGAAAATTTGGTTGTGTTGTGACATGAATAAATCATGGGTGGATAATATGACACCACTGTCGTGAAATATGATCACACCACCATGGTGGCGTCACACATCCAAGACCTTGTGAGTTTGGATTTTACTGCTCCGTAGGTATGGCATCGTGCATGTACTCTAGTGAATTTTAAATGCATAGGCTCATCATGTCATAATGCATCTCATGTGTGTGCTTCTTTTTTTTTTTTTTTAAACCGCAGTGGACCTTCATAGTGAAGACGGTGGCTGTGAACTCCATTCACCGTGCACTTCCCTTTGCACACAGCCAGGGATTCATGTTCATGTTCCACCACAGAGTGATCTCTCTATGCTCAGCTGCTGTGTTGGGGCCCCTCAACATCACTTGTTGTTAAAAGGTATCCTTCGCCCTGAGGAACAGTTCCCTGGGGAGGAGACTGGCAGCTTTAATGATGTTTGCCTTCTCTGCCCAGGACCACAAAAGCTCTGTGCAAAGTGCTATAGATTATCATTTGTATACACAATCCGAATAAAAACAGAATGTAATATTTAGATGCAAAAGGGACACTGACAACATATTCAATGTTGAAAATGACAAATTTGACTATTTCATGGATAATATGTATGTTCATTTTGAATTTGATACCAGCAACACGTTTCAAAAAAAAAATTGGGATGGGGCAACAAAATGCTGGAAAAGTTGTGTAATGATAAAGAAAACAAAATTAGGAATATTTCACATATTTTTTGCAGCTAATACTTTTCCGAGATTTGTAGATTTTCAAATTCTGTTTTTATTTGCATTTTACATAACATCCCAACTTTTTCTGATTTGGGTTTGTATTTACATATATTTCACCACTTTATAAAATACTTTAATATACTGCTTGTTGTATCCAAGATCCAAGAAACAACAGGTAATATACTTGCACCATGTTCAACTGTTATGTTCCCTGTGTTTCTTGGATTAGCTGACACATGACAGTGTTTTGTATGGTTGTGAGGATTTGACTTCCAAATCACTTTTTTTTTTTTTTTTTCAAGAATAGAGTTTTTGTCTAAAACGTGCAAACACCATTAACAGCACTGTCACGACTGATAAAAACAGACATCCATTGGGTGTTCTGCCACGGACCACATAACTGGAGTGGACGGCTAATGGGAGCAACAGTTGAGTTCATCTGTGACACATCTCACATGTAAAAAGGGCTTAAAGCAAAGAAAATGCCTGTGCCTGAAGTTATCAAGATGTCATATAGGCCTGTAGGCATATTGCCCACTTTCAATTCTAAAACAACCCAGCCCATGCCTGAATTTAGAGTCTAGCTCCCAAATGTCCCAAATTAAAACCAACAAATCTCACATGACCATATTCCACAGAATTAATTTGAGATGATTCAAAAGGAGTTACTCATAAAAAAATACTTATGCTACTACAGACCATCTCCCCTATAACTGGTCAGCAGGCTAAAGGAAGTGAAAACAAATCCGACATTGGGATTCAAGATCATGCCTTCTTATCTTTTATGAAATGTTGAAGTAGTAATAGTGTTAGTGGTTCTTAAAGCTGCAGTAGGCAAGTCTGACAGATTGAGGGGACTTAATTTTGAATGTTTACAACTCTCATGCCCCTCCCCCACCACCGAGCATCCCCTCATCGAGACTGCACCAGACTGTGATTGACAGTCAGATCTCACACAGCCCTGCTCTGATTGGAGCTGTGGAATTTTGCAAAACAAATAACAGGCTCTAGGTGGAGGAAGAAGTGCATGATTGATGCATGCTGATTTATGTTGTTCTGTCAGAGCATAGTGTCGGTTTCAGTGAATATGATCAAAAAATCTTGTTTATGTTATGTGAGTGGACACACATCCACACATCCGGATCCAAGATCATGCCCGCATATCTTGTGCGAAATTTTGAAGTTACTCAGACTAGTTATGTGAGTGGCCACACAAACACACAGATGGGTGAATGGCCCCCATTACAATGCAATACCTTGCGCCCCCTAGTGGAGGTGGGAGTAAAATGACATATTATACAGTGTTACTTTCAATGAAGTCACCAGAGACAAAATGTTTTAATAGATCATGTGATTAAATGTGCTTAGAGTACAATACTAACTGAGGAGTGTAAAGAGATTTTCAAGTAATATTACTAATAATAAAACAAGCTCACAAGCAGCATAGCATCGCATCATCATCTTTGCTGGGAGATAAATACAGTCTTGACATTGTTTGAATCAGCATGACGTGCTATTGTTATTTCCTAACATATTTTTACAGAAGAGGCTTGCAAGTATCCCAAGACCAAGTGTAAATAAAAAGCAACCCTGATAACAGAGAACCCTCCACCACTCCCTCCAGTTACTAACGTCAGGCAGACGGGATAACGTACCACTAGCTCGGAAAAACATTCACAAGAAATAATTCATCCCCTCTGCAATAGCCATTTGGAATAACACCAAAGGAACACTCCACAGCCCCTGTCTTGTATGTCTGTATGAATGTCTTTTAAATGTGAGCCTTGTCGAAGAAAACATTTTGTAACCTTTTGAAACGAAAAAGTATATCTAATCTAAATAAAGTGCAGTGGGACTTATTTTAAAGGAAAAGTACGGAGGCATTGTTTAAGGACTCCTGCAAAATATAAAGGCGTACAACTTCAAATAAAAGTAGATTTTTTTTGTCTTTAAAGATGTACGCCTGTTATTTTGCTATCTATGTGTACATACAGTATATATAGTGTACACATTAGTCGTGTTTGCAGAAAGATGCATGAAACAGGTGTAAACAGCCTTTTTAGACATGGCACATTTGAATGGGAACAGGCGGGCAGGAATGGGGTTGAAAAATCCATCCCGTGTAAACTCCGCAGGCTTTTGCAGGCGGGTGTGGTGGTGCAAAACGTGACAGAACAAAACAAAACATGACATAATTCTGTGTGACAGTACCGGAATCCTTCCTGCTCAGCCCTCTAACATACCTACTGCTGTAAAACACAAGTCACTGATTTTCCTGAGAGAGAGAGGTGCAGTGGGCGGAATGGCAGCAAGGCGATGAGGAACATCATCATCATCTCTGCAGACGGACAGCGGAGGACCTCAGCTGTCAAACTTCCTCATCAGGGCTTTGCGGCTGAGCTCGTAGGCCAGGAACAGGGCTCCGTTTGCAGGGAAAGTTCGGATCATGGTTGGGGTGAGACCAGAGTACAGCGGTGCCACTCCTACAGACAGACAGAGAAATAAAAGTTAAATGAAACTTTATTCTATACTCACATACTGTATATGTACTTTTCTACAGTATGCATATACACATAATATATAGTACACTGTATGTATAGGCTTAATATATTTATATAATTGCATTTTTAACATGCAGATGGCTTAGTTTAAAAACAGCTCACCTTCGTTGCGCACAATGCCAATTAAAGTCTTGAGGAAGCCCTCCTGCCGCCCAGCCAGAGACAGTACTTGTATGCGGGACTTTACACAGTCGATGGGGTACACCACCAGCCAAAGGCACGCCCCCCCAAAGCCTCCACTGAACATGAGGGGAAGCACACCTGCAGAATACAACCACCACTGAGATCACACACCAGACTAAGGTATTCCAGATCAACTCGGCGACTAACAACGAGTCCAAAACAATGCATTACAAAGCTCTCATCAAAAACTCACAATGATAAGCTGTGAAAGGCTGGACACAACAGCATTTACCAACCATATTGTTCATATTTAATTCATGATGTGGTAACATCTGAACATCTGATCTGACACTCGTTAAGACAGTGGTCTGAGCTGAATCTCACCTATGTCCTCTTTGTCCTTGCCCATGTGCTGAGCGAATGTGGAGCGGCTGAGCTCGTATCCGCCGAAGAAGCAGAAGTATCCCGGCAGCTCCCGGACTATGGTGGTGGTCAGGCCCTGGTAGAAGCCCAGCGGCCCATTAGTCCGAATCACGTTCCTCACTACTGACCACACCGTGCTGGGGGAGAAACATTCAAATGAGTAGATACAACAGCAACGACTGTCACCCAATGTTATTTGGATATATTATTGTGTTTCTCAAAGAATTTTCTCTCTTGTGATCTTTCCATTTACTTTTCTCCTTCAGGTTTAAAAACCCCTGATAGCAGCTAGACAAAATGTCAAACACACTACCACCACCACCGCGTCCGCTTACTTAATCACCATCTTTTATTAACCCTTTGATGGATTCCCTTTTGCCGGACTAACCTCTTCTGGCCGCTGGCAATCTTGCCCGACGCCTCCATTTCATGCATGGCCTGCAGGCGACACTTCACCAGCTCCGTGGGGCAGAGGGCCAGCGAGGAGAAGATGGAGGCCACTGACCCCGAGCACGCCTTCTGAATATCACTTAACCACACGGCCACAGAGAGACAAGGACGAGTGAGTGAATGAGTGAGCAGGACAGTGAGAGGAATGGAGACACCCTGCTCTGGTGTTTATCATGGGCAGCAGCAGCTGTGTGCTGGAAAGACTAAAAGCGCGACTGACATTTTTTAATTTTAAAAAAAAAAGAAAAGAAAGCTGGGACTTCTTGTTGTAAAAAATGATATGCGGTTGCAAGTTCCGTTGAGAAAAAAATTATAACGTGGTGAATCCCTTTTTTTGCATTCCAAACACAATCCTAAGTACAATCCTCCAGGCATTCCAAACCAGCAAAGAGCTTAGATATGCAAATGACTGATGGCGACATTTTGACAACAAATAACATGATTATGTTTGAGCAGAAAAGATTGACGATAGAAATGAGAACATCAGCAGGGCATGACAGGGGTTGCAGCTGAACTCAGATGCACTCGGGGCAGCACAAAACCATGGGTTAATTTACTGCACACACACACACACACCCACACACACCAGAGGCTCATGTAGCGTACCTCCACGGCACTCATAGCTGAGATATGAAACTGGTAATAATAAACATGAGCAGGCATATCATGTTCGCTACTGGGCATGCCAGTCCGTGGGACACTTAACATGGAGATCAACACAAGATATGCTATATTCACTTTGTGTACATTCACTATTCTGGCATCAATATCTTTAGTATTGCTGTAAGTAACTCAAAATAAAATTGTCATACTATTAATGTATAATTTAAAATCAGTAGTGTACGAGTTGACCACATATTCTGTATAACACCCCACAACATAGTTTAAAAACATTGATGGAAGACTATTTTAAAGCATATCATACCACTACTGTAACTAAGCTTGATAAATACTGTACAATACCAAGCTTAACCTAAATTACTACTATGTAATAATGTGTTTACAAAACCGGTAGAAGCACAATGCATTACAAGCACTTTGCCTCTGTGGTGATTTAGGCTACTCATTGAAGTGTGCTCAAAGTCTAGGTAAGGCTTTGCTATCAGGACCCGTATTGCAAAGCTACTAAATTGCACTAAACTTTTTTAACAAGGTTTCTCGTAAAACCTATTCACAAAGCTGCTGAGACCAACTTTTAGTACGTTGAAAAATGACAACTCCTTAGATAAGATAAGATAACATAAGACAAGAGCTCCGTTGCTATGGTTGACGTAATTTCTCTTGCACGAGCTTGCTTGCAGTGACCACGGTCTTTGCTGATAAGAAGGCATAGACCTCTGAAGTTCACCTACAAAAAGCTGACATCTTTGTCCATATATGGAGATCTGGTCTTTTGTGATTTTTCTTATGGGAAAGTAACATGGGGATTTTGAATAATTGCACCTGTTAAACTCTCGCGGGGACAAAAAAAGTCTAAAATGCAGACGTTTTGCTCTACACACTTTGTCCTCTGCCTCCTAGTGGATACTGTGATCTTCGGTATGTTAACACAGTGAACTTTGACTTTTACCCCCCTTCCCCCTTTTCTCGTAAATCCCCCGCTCGAGTTGGAAAGTGTAAATTACCCAGCTTTCTTGCGGCATTTCACGCAGGCACGCCCCCTTTACCTCGGAGTTCTTGAGGGTACCCCGCGGTGGCCGTACAACCTCATAGATATATACACTAGATGTCGCCAGAGCCCGTCTACGGAGAGCCTTGCCACTCCGTATTAAGTCCCATTGTACCGAATTTTGGTTGCAGTTCCACTAGATTTCCACTGGGGGCGATCGCCATGAGTGCAGAATGAATGGGAGTCAATGGAGCTAGACGGCTAAATTTGCCTCTTTCACCTGATTGTCGTTGACAAATCTCAGATTTGATTGTAGTTTGTATAACTTCAACATGGGTTATAGGTCAAAAGTTGAATGAACGAGTACTTATGTCCTTTTGATTTCTTACAGGTTGGGTCGTTGTTGCCCATAACACGCTAGCATTGTGCTAATGAATGACGTCATTGACACGTTTGAAAGGCTTTTTAGAACAATTAAGTGACTTTAAAAAATATAATACTCAACCAAGTGTATTTTCTTTGCCTCCCCTTTCGAAAACAATATTCAAATTACTTGGAAAAAAATTATATCCAGAGAAAAGTGGATTTTGAGGGGTACAGCTCCATAGACCTCCATGCATTCTGCACTCGTGGACGAGCGCCCTCATGTGGAACCACAGCAGGAACTGCAACCAGTTCAGAAACCGGAAGTTTTCCGAGAGTGGCAGTTCTCCCCTTATTAGACATTCTCTGATGTCGCCTTGACTACTGCTGTTCATTGGAACGAATGCGTCAATCGAGACGCCATCTTGCTTCAGTGATCCACTCCTCTATAATGCATTAGCGTCAATCTGGGCAAAGATCTAGCGAAAATAAAATCACCATAAATCGTCAAAATCTCAAGCAATTATCTAACTTTTTGGGTTGTTCCAACTGACAGGCATGTATTTATGGTTGAGTCTACAGAAAACTAAGCTTAAGACGATAATAAAGATACATTTTACCCGTCTAGCCCCATAGACTCCCATTCATTCTGCACTAGCTAGCGGCGGCCCCTAGAGGAACAATGAGTAAACTGCAACCAGGTTCGATACAATGAAAGTAAACAGGCTCTTCGTAGACAGGCTCTGGTTGAGGCTACATACCCCTCGTCTCGTTTACTCATGTAAATTGTAATCTCACCAGAAGTTGCTGTAGATCTGTAGAACATTTACCTCTGCTACTACATAGGCTACGCCAGTCGTTACTTTTATAATCATGGGTCAGTGCCATGGGCAAACGAGATGTAGCTGAATTCATAAATGACAAAGCCATGAGAAAGGTGATTTTCTTACGTTTCAACAACAAAGAAGCCGATCTGCCATCATTGTGAGAAGTTCCCAAATTTGTCGCTAATCGCTAAAAAGGTTTTCTATCGCTGGGGATGGCCAAACGTCGCTAAATAGGTAACGCTGACAATACAGGAGAACTAGTTTAGCGATTCAGATCCCTGTACAAAGATGGCGGCGGTGTTGACGCATGCTGAGAAGCAGAAGGCGACATCTAGTGTATATATCTATGGTACAACCTTACGACAAACATGGCTGCGCCCATAGTTGAGATGAGATGACATGTATTTTCTTTGCATTTGTACTGTGTTGGTCATTTTAATGTCGATACAATGCTCTTACACACTAGCTTACATTGCTGTTTCAGTCCGGTCACCAATTCATTCATGCATTGCACGTTCTTGCTGTGCGTGCAATACAATGTAACGATTTGTTTTCCAGATTTGTTGAGTTTTAAAAAGTTTTTATTATTATAAAAGTTTTTATTATTAATTCACATTGACCATACCCAACAAGGGACAATGAGGGATGTGTTCTCGTGTTCTAGACCAATGTCCAGCACTAACGAGACAGCTGCTGCCCTGGTGGCATCCATGTTCTTCCCAAAAAGACTACAAACCCCAGTGTTCGCGCTAGCAACTCATTCGTACATGTCGTACGGGTGGGAGTACGAGGATTTATGATACAAAAGGAAAAGGGCCATTAGCTTCTATTAACACCCAGATCTCCTTATATGGGCAAAGATGGCAGCTTTGCGTACTTTTTGTAGGCGAACTTCAGAGGTCTGTACGAGCTCCGCGAAGGCGACAAACAAACAAATAAATAAATAGGCAATAGGCTACAAAGCAAATAGCCTAGTAATGGAATACACTACAGACTGATGCCGTATATTTGCAATACAATTTCATTTAATTTAATTTAATTTAAAATAACGTTACATTTAGTTTAGATCTTGACAATGAATGGTTTTAGTGGTTGTTGGTGGCGTTATTGCATCCTTTAAAACGCACAATTATTCACTCCCGATTGAGATCAACTGTAAGTGATTCTGCATGTGCATTTTCAAAACATTGCGACGTGGAACACAACAAACAGCTGCTTACAATCGTTTGTGAATAGTGAGTTAAGGAGTCCTCTCGTCTAGCCTTCTTTGAACCTGTCCCAGACTTAGGTGCTAGTTTTAGCACTAAAATACTTTAGGTGTTTCTCCTTAATCCGCCAGTAAGGAGCTAGGCCTTTTAACCTTGACACTCTTTGTGAATATGGGCTCAGATCTCTCTGATAGCACGTCTCATATCTCAGTGGAGGTCCTGACCACATGGCCTCATGGAGTCGCCTAATTCAGCATGTCCTCTTGGGCATGCTTGGACATACTGAATTCAACCTACCGGTACTGTATTGTCAAAACCCACTGACCTGAGCCTACTGACAAGCGGTCACTGATTTCAGATAAACCCTGGATGTCAAATGCCATTGCCTGCAAGGAAAGGATAGGTCACACCTCAGCTGTAAAAAGACAACAGGACAGACCTACAGTTTGTTGCTCCAAACCAATATTCACTCTAAGAGAGGCAGTAAGGTGTGATGGCAACAGTTTTGGAATATTTAGGAATGTCAGGTTGCCAACAACTCCCTCTTTCTAAATTCCAGCGTAACAAAGAGGTAGAATATCTTTCACTGAGCCAAAACAATAGTTCTGTTGAGTTGTCTTTTCACAGTTGGATACCCTGACTGTGTGACTGCACTGGTTCGGGTGTTTGTGTTTGGGGCGTTCGGTCACCTCAGCTCGGTTCCCCGCTCCCGCCCAGAGACGTAGCGCACCACGTCCTGGCAGAAGCCGTAGCTCATGAAGAGCACGGCGTTCTCAGCGATGTTGGCGATGAGGGCCGGTGAGGTGCCCCGGTACAGGCCTCGCAGCCCCACCTGCTGGTAGACGGAGGTGAAGCAATGCAGGAAGCCGCGGTACATGCCCGGGAACGTCTGCATCTTCACCTTGGCCGTGTCGAAGGGCTGCCCAGTGAACACACACGCAGTGCCGCCTGGAACAGGAGGATTGGTGTGTTGACATAAGAGGGAGAGAGAGAGATGAAAGATTACCAGTTACAGTAACACAACAGCAGAGAGAGGGAGAGATTGTAAGTTGGATGAGCACAAAATGAGATCAGGACATGGACTGATTCCAAAAAGCAGTGGATGGATGGTCATAAACAAAGACATCATTCAGTACAGTGAGCGCCACTCTCACTCACAACATGGCGGCCGGCCAGCGCGAGTGCACTTGGGGGTCTCCCTTCAACCCAGCTTGCCGCTATCGCACTGCACACATGGTAGGACACTCAATCTGCCCGGGAACCACACAGCTGCGGGAGTGAGTGAACGACTGCACCTATACAATTCTGCACCCAGGGGTGGAAATGTGCTTTTTTTAAATGGGCATATCTGCCAGCCACTGACAGACTAGTGCTCAAATTCACCAGCCACTCAACAGTAGATCCTTATTTTGTGTCTTACTCCTTTTACTTCTTATCCTTATTTAAATCTACCAGCCACTTTCATATTGGCTGGTGACCAGTGGTCAATCCAGCCCCTGTCTGCACCATTACACTGCATTCCTCAGCACTGCAACTGGATTTATCTGCAGTTCTAGCAGGCCTGCATATATCAGGGCTTACAATAAATTTTTCAAAATTAAAATTCCCCCTTCAGTGATTCACATAGGGGGGATTAATATAGTTTGGGGGGGGGGATACTTGTGGGCTTAAATAAGTCTTAAACTACACCAAATTAGGCGCAAGGCCAAACATTTTATAAACCGAGGAGTTTATTACACTGTTGTTAAATTTAAACTACAGATATATTCTAAGACATTTAGGCCGACACTTGTCTCAGGGCTGCTTCCCCTATGGGTTAGAGGAATAGAGTTATGGGTTATGGAGATAGAGCATTTTGGAACCAAACTCTTCAAGTGTAAACCTGATTACCTTTAAACTAGTTTTATAGTTTGGTGCAACTGGATTAATGGATAACCATTGATTTAATCCAGGTTAAAACTTAATCCTTGTTGGATTAAGATACAGCTGACACAGCCATTATTTTTTAGGAGTTTCAGTTAGGAGCTACTTTTAACCTTAAGATTCTTTGTGAATACGGGCCCTGGACAGTATCAAGTGGCACAACTGGCCACATCGCCCGTACCACATTTAGGTCGACGTGCCCATGGGGACCTGGGTTTTAGTCGACCCAGGTAATTTCCCAATCCCACCCCACCTCGTTCAATTCAATTCAATATGCTTTATTGGCATGACTGTGCATTGTACAATATTGCCAAAGCATTACAAATGAGTGGGAAAGAAAATAAAAGCAGTGATAATGGTAATGTTAATAATAGTAATAACATATGATTATAAATACTAGTAATAATAGTAATAATGAAAGAAAAAAATAAACGATTAGAGAAAAACTACAGTATAAAAAAGGAATAACCCCCCAAAGAATTAAATAATCTTTCTCCCACTTGCTTCCTGTCACTCACTTCATTGTACTATCAAATTAAAGGTATAAAAGCCCATATTTATTTTTAAAAGTGGAAAAGGTCTACCATACCAATAGCTCCAGCTGAGAGGTCTATGATGGCCTGGACAACAGGATGTGGAGCCATGATGACGAGGATGATGATGAAGATGATGATGAGGATGATTAAAATACAAATCCCCCACACAGACTCTAGTCCTCTCTTACACGCCGGTCCCCCTCACAGCAGACTCTAAATCAGAATGGCAGCAGATCTTCAGGAAGGTCTACATTCACGATGCGATAGGCTTTTAAGCAGTCATCAGAATGGCAGCAGATCTTCAGGAAGGTCTACATTCACGATGTGATAGGCTTTTAAGCAGTTACGGAGAGGTGGAGACAGAAGGCAGACACTTCTGCTTTTTTTAGCTGATAGTTCCTGCTTCCATTGTATTCTCACTTTATATCACTTTCACATACAGTAAGCTATTACTCAAGAGAGGATGAATGCAAGGTCATCTCATCTCTGTATTCCCTTTCTATGTCAGTTATTTACAGTTTTTACAACTGTTTACACACATTTTCAAAACTGTCTGTTTTTGATAACTCTACACACAAAACCCAGAATTGCTCACACAAAATGCAAAATGCCTGAATTCTCCAGCAAAATGACACAAGCAAGCATTCACCTGACATTATAAACACTTTTGTCATTATATGACATTTTGGATACGTCATGTCTTTCATTGACTTCTATGTATATTTTCATCTAAAGTCATCTATAGAGAGAAGTTGAAATTCACAGTAAGCAATATTGAAACCAAAAAATAGTGATTTTCCCAAATAATTTGCTGTTGGGTGCAGCTGGGTGTGTATTCATAGGCCTGTAGACCCTTTCAACTGCAGAAACAAACATGTATTCCTAAGGCATATCAGGAGGCACAGTAAACAACATTGAGTTACTGTAATGGTACCTTGGGGACAAACAAAAATAAAGAAGACACTAATGTCTGATTAATTTTCATTTCAAAGTATCTGCATTGGTTCTGGACATTTAAACCAAAAAAGTATAATGTAGCGAGTGCCCGCACTATGTATAACCCCGGCCACGCGTTGGCAGCCTGGCGAGTGTGGACCCCTGGGACATAAGCGACCTTTTTATGTTCTGGGCCAGATGTGGAAAAAGAAAAACTAACTAAACACTGCCATTGAATGAGAGACATTACAATATTATATCATACAATAAGTAGACCTATACTTTATAATACATAGTCATATACGGCTTTGCCTACTGGATTTTTTTACCACACTAAAATCCTCAGCTCAGAATCCAGTGTGGACCATTAATTACTGACTAATGGTTAACAGTAAGACGTGATTAAAAGGGTCACATTTTGCAGCAGTAGGCCAGTAAGCAGTTTAACAGTTCCACATCAGAAAAATGTCCTATTCTAGACCTACATCCAAGCACGTCAATACCTAACACCTGATGGATAGGCCTAACAAGTTCACGTGCATACAGTCGCCTTCATAAAAAAAATGATCTGAGCCTTTAAGAAACATGAGATCTATTTTGGTGTTGAGATGCGAACGAAGAATTAGCCCACATTAGGCACAAGAAGTCTAATCCTGTTTAAATGAGTACGTGCCTGCCTGATACATCACCAGGTTTTGCCTTAGCCTACGCTATGGCACCAGAAAATGTGACCAGCGGTTGGAAATATTTCAGTGAAACTCGGTCTATTCATTTACGCACACATTTCAGCACAGATACTAAAAACGTGGATGATCCATACACAGTATGACAGTAAAGCCTTTACCTACCTTGTAGCCTACCTGCTGTTTAGCCGGACTCAAACCTCATGGCACATTCCGGCCCAGGCAATCTTGAGGATTCAGTCACATATGTTCCATATGGTAACACGTTAATGTCTGAGGTCTGGCAAAAGGTAATTTGGGCAAAGTCTATTTGCATTTCCAGAGCTAGACCCGGAATTGCCGCATTCCGTGAAACCTGAACAGCAGACACCTGAGGCAAGTTAGCTAGCTAGAAAATGTAAAACGGAAAGAAAAGGTGTTTAAACCTATTTAAAGATAATATCTCTGGTGATTAAAAGCACACATAAGTGTGTGCAATAAATAAAAGTGTCTGTGTGAGAACTGCTGCTGAATAAACACGCGCCACCACGACCAAAGCAATAAGGAAGTGCGCAAGTCTCAAGGCGCACGCAAGAATGTTTATCTAGAATGGGGTAGTTCAGAGTATGGCCACAAGATGGAGATATTGAAACAATAATAATACTTTGTATGATTTGGGAATAGAGTTGGTCATTTTGTATTTGAGCAAAAAACTCACTTTGCATTAAGCGTGATCATGATGTCGGCTACAGTTAGAAGTGATTTATAAACATTATTGAATGGCCGAGGCCATTTGTTACAACGCTTGTGCTAAATCTTTCCAGCGTCCATCGGTTTATAAAAGACGAACCATCTTTTGGCAGGTGTCCCAATTTGAAAGGCATTGATAAGCTTCAAGAGTAGGCTATGTTGATCACATTTCGTTTTTTGCTAATAAGTTTTCCGTCTGTTATCATACACGTTGGTTTGAATTTTTTAAAGTAGATTATTGCGCCAAATAATTATTAAAATTATTATATATTTTAGTATTCCGTATTCACATAGCTCATGAATATAGGCTACACATACATGTTCACATACACATCACATCTATCTTTTGCCTATGCCTTAGGCTGTAAGTTATTACAATTAAATCAATGCAGGTGATATAGGTCTAAGTTATTACAATGTAACCACCATTTATTAAACAGCTTGCTCGTGACAACGCTTTAAAAACAAGCTCTTCCCCGACAAATTTTCCCCGACTCAAACAAAGTGTTTTGAGGAAAATAGGTGAATACGTCTGAAAGAAACAATTCATGTAGAAAACAACACGGCTCTGGCAGATTCGTTTAATTGAGACAGGATATGTTTATCAGACCAAAGAGAAGAAAACATTCCCCTGCTGTTTCACTTTTAAAAGGCGCACTCATTGGCGGTCCCGCGTTGTCACTCAAGTAGGGGTGGTGTCAGCTGACATATGATAGTTCCAGTAACAGCACTTACGCTCAGTACAACCACACTCAACAGGCAGGAATACGGATAGGCACAACAGCCTACGAGCGGAGTACTGCTTAGACTGGATTGCAGACAACAACTACCGCCTATCAGCTGGACAGGGACGTTTCTGAGTGTTTTGCTGCGCCACATCTAGTTTGGTGTTTACGCTTTGGACTTCGCTTGGATTCACGGACTTGTAGCCTACACTAATGTAGGTTAATAGTTTTAGCGGTGTATGTGACGCGACTTATTTCCTTTACCATTGCTGTTCAATTTCGGTTTGTTTTTCTCTGGGTTTGTTGCGCATGAGTAACTTTCCCCGTGAAACTTCTATGTGACTCTTGGATTGGACTTTCTATTGCTATTATGGCTGAGGCAGCCCAGCGACAGTTAGTGGATATCGACCCGGATTTCGAGCCCCTTTCCCGGCCCCGTTCTTGTACTTGGCCCCTACCACGGCCGGACTTTAGCAACCCGGCTGACTCCAACACATCCTCGCCAGCTCCCTCCGTCAAACAGGAGCCCACCAACAATGCTGACTTCATCAACAATCTCAGCTTGTTAGAAGAGAATGAAGACTATCCAGAGCAGAAGCCCCTGGGCCTGTGCAGTGACTTCTCATGTCAGGAGAACTGTATCCAGACTCATCCACATCAACAGCAGCAGCAGCTGCCGAGCCCACAGATAGCGCACCAGCAACAGGTGCCCCTGCTCTCCTCTCCGGTCGGCTCGACCTCGTCGGTGGCGGCGGCCGCTGCTGCCGCTGCTCAGCGGAAGAGCAGCTCGTCTCGCCGTAATGCCTGGGGAAATATGTCTTACGCTGATCTCATCACGAAGGCTATCGAGAGCTCCCCGGAGAAGCGCCTCACCTTGTCGCAGATTTACGACTGGATGGTGAAGAGTGTCCCTTATTTCAAGGACAAGGGTGACAGCAATAGCTCCGCTGGTTGGAAGGTAGGCCTTTGTATTTACGTATAAACGTACTGCTTAGTAGTTCCCCTGAGTGTGTAGTTCGGAATCTTAGGAAGCTGTCATGCTTTAAAATTATCGACTGATAGCGTGCCAGTTATCCATGATAAATAGGCTACTTGGCTGGAATACAACGAAGTGTTCATAACAGAAGGCTGATGTGTAATGGGACGGATGAACACATAGACACGTGTAGAAACTCAGTCTCTCTGGCTGACATAGACAGAGAGACTTGGCAATGTCTCAAGTAGAACTATATATACAGACTTTTTCGATGTAGTCTACATATATGGTCTTGGAATTGCCAAGGTATTTTCTTCTCCATTGTATTTTGCCTGAACTCTGTTTTGCACCCTGGCTCTCCTTGAATGCTGCCTATTCATCGCTCAGTGCAGGCCACTCTGCCTGACCATTAGCAGCACATGGTCATTTTCAGAGACAACAGGTCAGTCGTTTCTGTGGCTGGCCGCTCGCAGTCATCTGATTCAGACCTTGAGCTGTTACCAAGTGTCTGCTGACTCAAGAGATCCCCCCCCCCCCTACCGTATGTATTTCCCTCACGGGATCAAAAAGTATATATATACTTATACATACACAGTCATACACACACACACACATACACATACACACACCTCCCCTTCTCCAGACTTTCCCCCCTCCAAAGAAGATCAGGGAGATTGGGGCTATATATTACAGGGTCTGTGGTTCCCTCCAATGGTGTCTTCCGTTGAAATGACTCTCGGATGCAGCACAGTTGTGAATCGGGAAATAAGAGAATGAAACTGAGTCACGGATGCTTCAGATCTAGCCTGCCTTTGGGCCAGAGTCACACACTCGTTTGGATGGGGGATGGCGGTAGGGTGGGGGTGAGTTGTGAAGCCTTTGGTTGTATTGTGAGTATTGATTTATCCATGGCGTGCAAGAAAAGCCTTGACAACGAGAAGGTAAACAAGTAAACAGTGCCACGTGAAAATCCATGGCAACAGTGTAGTGGTGTAGCCTGATTGATGGAGGTTGCGCAGTATTTAGGTGTAGCTCCCCGCCTGTGGCCTGTCGCCACCCAGAAGGATTTAGAAGACAATTCCCTTACTGGGGTTTGTCAAAGTCACACACGTCACTCTGTGGCGGTTAGACAGGCTTACTCATTTTCTTTTTCTCTTATGGGTGAGACTTTTGTCCCCGCATTCCACACAGACAGTATGTTTTGACAGGCATTGACAGACCCGTATGAAACTGTATGAATAGAATGAGGGTTGCCCTCTGTTTTAGAAGTAGGACGAGTCCTGTCTTTTTGTAACTGTGTGTTTTGGTGACGCACTGCTGTCTAGGTATCGATGGCAGTGGAAGTGCACTACCATAACCCTGTGTTTGTCATTACGTGTGTGTGTGTGTGTGTGTTTTACTCTCTCTCTCTCTCTCTCTCTCTCTCTCTCTGTGTGTGTGTGTGTGTGTGTGTGTGTGTGTGTGTGTGTGTGTGTGTAATCCAGCAGTTGTAAGCCAGATAACAACACATAAGTGTTATTCTTTGGATGTTGTATGATGTAAGAATGACATGTGGCTTACGTACACCAAGTTCATAGTACAGCTTAGATAAGAAACTATACTCAAGATCTCTACACTCCGGCATTCGCAGCACACACCCCATTTATTGGCACTTCCGATTACTGCAGGTCTTAAGTAACTTGTAATTACCTGTGTTTTGATTTCCACTCAGGGTCACTGTGTCCAAATGCATGTCCTGTCCTTTTGACCTGTTGATCATTTACAAAAATGGTATAAGCCAGTGCTTGAACAAATATGTGGAGTTTTTAAGTTGTTGTTAACAAACCATTTACATTAATTGACATATGGTCTCAAAGTCATATATACACCTTAAAAAAATTATGGGAACACTTACAGTTTTCCACAATTGTTAAAACACATTTTTTTGAAACCTTCCACCTATTTCTCCATTCTCAAACTACATTCACAGAATGTCTGACAGTTCTTGCAAAATAAAACACTCGCTTTAAAAGTGTTACTTGTGCTCAGAACCAAACAGTGTCAGAGTACCAATCCAGTGTATGAGCAGTATATATATATATATATATATATATATATATATATATATATATATATATATATAAATAGTACAGTATATATATGACTTTGAGACCATGTGCTTGACTTTGCTGTCATACAGCCATCTCCACTCTCTCTCTGTCTCTCTCTCTCTCTCTCTCTCTCTCTCTCTTTACCCTATTCGCCAGTATTCGCCAGTACCGAAGGGAGAAGTATATGAACACAGTTGTCCAGTGCCCATGGGCACAGGGGCACCCTGCCTGCCTGTCTCTTCTGCCACTGTTATGGGCATGGAGCCCGCCCTGGATAGCGCTGCGCTCCCACTGGCCCTGGCACAAAGAGGGGTCCAGGCGGCGGGGTGGGCGAGACTGTGGGAAAGACGAGATGCCATTCAGCGCCACTCCTAGCTGGGTTATTCATAGATAGACCCCCTTGCATCTCTCCCACCTCCCCCTCACCATCCTCCTCCTCATCCTCCTCCTCCTCCTGCTAAACTGTCATGGCTCTATTAAGCCCTCCTTTGTCTGAGCCCACTTGTCACAGATTGTAAAAAAAAGGGAGTGAAGGGGTGGAGGGAGAGAGTGAGGGAGACAGAGAAAGAGAGAAAGAGAAAGAAAGACAGAGAACACAGTGGAGGAGTGGGAGGCAAGCACTTCATCTCCTATTCTTCAGAGTCTGTCGTCCACGGCACGGCAGATATCCCTCTTTTTTCCTGCTCTCCTTGACACAATGAAAAGAGAGAGAGAGAGAGAGCGCTCTCTTTTGTACAAGCCGTGCTTGCCGTGATTGGACTTTGGCTTGTCCAGTCGCGCCAGCACACTGAGGCTCTGGATGGCTAACTTTGTCAAACCAGAGCAAAGAGAAGCCTCAGCTAGTTTTAAGAGCCACTAGCCTGTCCTCCCTAGTTCTCTTGCTGGCCTCATATTGCAACTCTCCTATTATGTTTTGCTAAGGGTCAAACCAAGTAGTTCCAAGACAGTTTGGACAAGTGTTACTGTTCAGTGGCAATCATTCACTATTACTTACTGTTGTTCCCTCCAAACCATATGTGCATAGTTAATGATCAGAGTACAGATACAACCATTATCCCACCACTCATTCTGAGGGTCTGTTTTATGTAGTTTTGTACTTTGCTTTCATGTAAATGTGTTACTCTTATGGACCCAGGGAAGTGCCCTGAAACCTGTTGAATTGTGGGTGTTAAAATTTGACTGATCTGTGGGGTTTCCATTAACTTGCAAATTTCTCATTCTGAGTTCTGAGGAAGAGGCCACCACACAGATTGGGTAAATGGTATCGCAAACAGAAAGAGATGATCTGGAACAAAAACGTTTCTTTCTTTCAGTCTTTCAGACCTTTCTGCTATTTAATTTGCATGTTTACCACAAAACTTCAAAGAAAGCACTAGACTTTATTGGAAGACAGGACATGAGAAACATGATGACAGCTTCCTAGAAGAAAGACAAGTGGAGTATTCGCCTCCTGTTTATGCAATCAGTTGGCTGTGTGTGCACATTTCATAAAGAGAGAGAAAAATCTTCCTTGGTGTGAGACATTAAAAGGGCAAATGCTGGTGATTTTATTTTGGTGGTTGAGTCATTCCTCACACACACACTCTCTCCCCCTCTCCCCAATGCTCTCCATTCCTCTTTCTCCATCCCTCTCTCTCTCTCTCTCTCTGTCTCTCTCGCGTGAGGTGAGTCATGACACACTCACAACAGGAGCCCACAGCTCACTCCTCCCTCGCGTGCATGTGAGCGAACGTGGTCATCGCCGAAAGCCACGCGCCAAAGAAGAACCAGGACACAGTGGCTCCTTTCCTCATCTCCCACTCTCTCTCTCTCTCTCTCTCTCTCTCTCTCTCTCTCTCTCTCTTTTTAAGTCTCCTTCTACTACTCCTCATCTCTGCCCTGGCTCACTGAACTTGGACCAGTTCCTGCTTGAAGCCTTTCGACTGTGATTTAAAAAGTGTTGTCGCCTAGAATAAACAACCCTTTTGTTTATCGACGTTCATCTCTATAATGTTTATCCTGGATGACTATCCTGTGAAGTTCTTCGAGTGATATATTAGTGCACACCACAGCAGATAGTGCTGAGGCAACAGTTTATTTACGCTCGTTCAGGAATGGGGTGGCGATCAAAAACGATTTAGGATTTTCGCACATGAACCCGGTGTCTTATTTTCTTCATTCGCCTTGTGCAAACAGACACCCACACACTTACGTCGAACACACGCATGCTGGCCATGTGTCGGCCGCTCAGTGTGTCCTACTCCACTTGCACGTCACTGGCCAGCACAAATATTTGGAGCCTGAGCTGTTCTTTGATGTCCTGAATCGATGGCCGCAGGTCCGGCAGGAGAGCAGGCAGTACCTTTGGTTTGTTGTCCTAAAGCCCTGATATAATCACTGATGCCTTCATAGACAGACAAATAACAAAGGATGGGTAAATCTGTGTATAGCATACAGTAATGTTAGAGGATTTTTGCATTTCTCATATCAGAATTTATGTTCTCATAACTGATCGTTCATCCTCCACATTATCTATTCACTTGTTTACATCATAAGAGCCATTTCCCTTTAGAACATCTTGGCACTCACCTGCTGTGTAGTCATACCCCCCAAAACAGGTATTGACAGTGTCCATTGTGTTGGCCAAGTCATGACATGCGGGTTAAAGCAGTTATATCATTATGTGTCAGACATCGTTTCATCAGGTTCTGAGGTTCAGTGAGGTTAGAATGTTTACTAAATTACATATCATGCAAACTTTGATGTACCAAAGCAACTAAGAAAACGTATTGTTTATGTTTATGTCTATAGTTCTTACCAGACGCTTTTGTCCAAAGCAATTTGCAATGACATCAATAGACATTACGTTAACATTCAAATGAACAGTTTAACATAAAGTCAAACAGCCTAAATTAAAGTGTAATAGCACATATCACCGTAACTCTGACTTTTGGCCCTACATTTGGTACATAGAATTGTGTCAGAGTCAACGGAGTCTTCCACCCAGCGCTTTTTTTTTGCCCCTGTAGTACTGCCTGAGAACCAGCACGAGACCTGGAGTGTCGTCCTGTTCGTTTTTCCGAGAATGTTGCAAAGCAGGGCAGAGATGCAAGATCAAGCAGGCTGATCTTGCAAGCCTCTTTGAGTCGGTCGAGGGGTAGTGGTGTGTGTGTGTGTGTGTGTGCGTGTGTTTTCTCAAGCTCAGAGCCGTCCCCTCTGCCCCTCCTCCGCCTTCACTCCTCCCTCTTTTTTTGTCGAACTTTGTCTCCATAACTCCCCAGTAGGATTGCCTCTCTGTGTTTGTCGGTCCTTTTCTGTTCTATCCATCTTGTTTGTGTCTGTGTTCGACTTGTAACTTGCTTGAGCTGTGCTGAGCGATTTAAGTAATGAAAGCCCTGAGTATAATATTTCAGATTTCTAAAAAGCCACATAGGATGGGGTCGGTTTTAAAAAGCTGCTCCTGACTCACAGAGCCGAGGAGTTCAGATAAGGTGACACTTATTAAGGGGTTGCATAACAAGGAGCGTTTTACTGGAATCACGGTGCCTCGGGCCAAAGTCTGGTGCCACTTGTTAGTCAGCGGAACTATGGCATGGAGTGAGGGCGCTGGTGGGGCACCATTCCCGCACTGCGCACCTCCCTTCCTCCATTGCACCCCCCCCCCCCACACACACACACACACACACAAATGTGACACACAACCCCAAGCCTGGCATTAAAGCACCCCTGAAAGAATGACACACACACACACACACTCACACATATATTTAAGTACATGCGCACAGTAGATTCCAGCAACAACTGCTAAATCGCTGCATCTTTCTTATCTCTTTCTAAGCTCTTTGTCGTTCAGTTTTGTTTAATTAAATTCCTGCTTCAGTGACTATGATTTCTTGGTTTTTTTTTGTTGTTTTTTTTTGTATCTGAAGTGCTAAATCATTATACAGTACCTGCTGTATAATAGCTAACAGGGTCGATATATGTGTGTATCAGTGTGTGTTTGTGTACGTGTTCAGGTTCTCAATTGTCTGCTGCTTGCTCCATGCTTTGGAGTCTGTGTGGTATGTGTGAAGAAGGACACTGAGTTGAGGGGGGTGAGGGGGTGAGGCTGCACCCATCCCACATGGCCGTGTTCAGTTCTTAAATCTGGTTGTGGAAGCAAAGCAAGTCCCGCCCAATCAGAAGAGCCTACACAACACAGCAGAAAGAAGCCAACGCCACACACACACACACACACACACGTCCACTCAGTTCCCCACCTGCCGGCTTCCATTTACGCCCTCCGGACCCCTCCACTCGTCTGACTCTAGTGACGGCCTGAGCTCGCTAGCTTGCTCGCTCGCTTGTTCTATCGTCCAAACACGGGCTGGCTTCCTTCCATGCCCCACTGCCCAGACTAAACATTTGCCCTGACAAAGAACAAAGAAGGAGGCCTTGTTTTTGCTTCTTGAATTTAGTGGTTGAAGTGGAGGCCGTGTGGTTAGGTACGTCTGGCGGAATAATAATAAAAAAAAAAGAGTTGTAAGCCTCAAACCCTACAGCCCTCTTGCATTGAAAAGTTATTCTCTTGCAAACTCCAGACTGCCTAAGCACTATGGTGCAACATTATGCCGAAGTGGTGTTAAAGAAACTGCAGCGCTGCGAAATGGAACAGGACACAAGCCAGACGTTACAGTGTCCCTGTGTGTCCTCTCCACTTCTCGTGTGTGTGTGTGTGTGTGTGTGTGTGTGTGTGTGTGTGTGTGTGTGTTGCTCCGTCTCCTGTTGGGGTGTGTGTGTGTGCGCAGGTGTCAGTGGCGAGGTGTAAAGGTCCGGGGGCCTGGCGTGAGGGAGGGCAAGGGGTTTATTTTTGTTGATCACTACGCTCCTGCCCGCCTCTGTTTACCACTCCGCTGGCCACCTGGGAGCTGGCATGCGGTGGCACGCCGTCACATAGCGATCTCTGCTTTTAGTGGCGCTGATGTAACAGAGCGGCCCGGGGTTACGGTGTGCCAAGTAGGGCAAACAGGCAGGGACACACTGAACCGTTCCCGGGAGTCACACCCAGCATGCCTTACAGGGACTTTGTGTGGGGGGCGGTTGCCGGAGCTTGGAAGCACATCCGTGGAGGGTTGGCATAGCTTCCCGCCACACACACTTACATAAGATACCCTGCCCCCACACACACCTTCCCCCCATCCTCTCTCATCTCATCTGCACCTGTGTGGGTTTATGTCTGTCTGTTTGTCTGTCTTCCTGGGTGGTCGTAAAAGTGCACAACCCTCCACCCAACAGTATGATATCAGGTGAGTCAGTTCTTTTTCCGACCACTGTCATTCCAAGAACACCCTGAATCAGTGTCTGTATTGCGGCTTGGTCTGCTACTGCTACTGCTGCTGCTGCTGCTGCAGATAGAGTCAGCTGGCCATGTCCCAGGCACAGGACAGAACATCACATTCTCATGATTCAGTTTAAGTGCCGGAGATGCGAGATTTAGCCGAGGAGAGGATCTGAGGACAGGCCTGGGCAAAGTGCTCCAGGGCGCGTTATCCTGTTACACGGGCGATGGTCGACATGCCGGCACGTCCTCTTGAAATGCAATGACTCGCAGCACGCGACAGATTTAGGATGACTGGTTGCCTCAGTGGCCCGATGCACAGACGTGTGTGTGTGTGTGTGTGTGTGTGTGTGTGTGTGTGTGTGTGTGTGTGTGTGTGTGTGTGTGTGTGTGTGTGTGTGTGTGTGTGTGTGAGTGTTGCCATGTGTGAGAGCCCTTCATGTGATGTGTCCCAGGAATCTGAATCGAGAGAGTCGAGTCTCTGCGCTGAGGTCTAGACCATCCAATCTCTGAGCTGAGGCCCGGACGCAAAACATTTTCTGGAAATTTCTGCCAGGGAGACAGCTGCTGCTGTGGTTTGAAAAAGACTTTGGGGCTTTCCTACACTGCACTGCACAGTCCAACCAGTGTTGCCTGAGTGTCACTGTGGCCTACAGTGAAATACTGTAAATGGGTCGAAGATGGGAGGATGTGCACGTAAGGCTTCATTGTGGAGAGTTTCAGGAGGAATAGTTGTCTCTTATCATTGGCAGGCCTTGTATTAAATAATGAGGGCAGTTCCGTAGACTAATTTCCAGTCATGTTTGTGTTTTTTTCTTCTGTCTCCTCTGTTTAGGTTTGGAAGTAGTCTGTTGAGGGGGTAGACATCTTGGACTGTTTAAGAAGTATGCAGTCATGGAGACTGACTCAGTGACTGAGTCAGAACGTTGTTTTGTATTTTAGAGCGCTCCGAGTTTTGGCTTGGTCTGTGCTCCACACGGTGGTAGTGTGTGTGGCAAGCGGGTTTTGGAGTGGAGCTTTGTTTGGAGTAGACTGCTCCACTTTTCCTAGGCTTTCCTCGAAAAAGCCCTCCTTTACTGACTTGCTTCAAAAATATGTAATACGTAACTTGCACCACAGTGATGGTGTGATTAGCTTGGTATAATCTCATTCAAGTCTTGTATTTTTGATTAAATGACCCATTTCTACAGTTCACATTACTTCAAACAGCAGCACAAATGTATTTTTTTGTTTCGTTTAAATTGTTTATTTCTTGAAAAGTATTTCTGGTCATCGCAATATCCCACTCCGCCCCACCACAAATAGATACATTAAGCGTGGCGAAAAATATTTCACATGAAACTTCAATCAGGCCTCTCGGAGCACTAGTGGAAAGTAGTTCCGCAGGAGAACAAAAGCAGTGCTATATCAAGTCCCATTCAGTGCTATGGGGGCGAGGGTTCCATGGATATTTTTACGCTTTCCTGTAAAAACAGAGATTCGGGCCCCCACAATGAACTTTGCGTCTCTTCCTGCTTGGCGGTGGGGATGGGGCGGGTGAGGGGTTGGAGGGGGTTGTTATTTAGATTCCGCCCAGCTGGGGGGTCATGGGAAGGCCCCAGATAGTGACATTCACACTCTGATTTCAGGCGTGGTCACGGTGGGCCTTTTACTTTAATGGTGATGCGATTGCGATTTTTTTAAGTGGGTATTTGTGTGTGTGTATTAGTGTTTTAGTGTGTGGTTTTGTGTGTGTGTGTGTGTGTGTGTGTGTGTGTGTGATCAGTGGTCCAGTGTTGGTGCTGAAATCAGGGCTGCCTTTATTTTTATGGAAGGGCTGTGTGCAGTAGAGAGGGCCTGAACCGCAGGCATTACCCGTTCCACGCTGTTGTGCAACTCCTGCCCTAAAGCGATTATGTACGGTGCCTGTCAGACTGGCCCGCCGTTATGACACACACACACACACACACACACTCCCAATCACACACACACTCCCACTCTGTAAAGCCAAGTGCACATGCACACAAGCAAGCACTCACCAGTCTCTCTCTCTCTCTCTCTCTCTCTCTCTCTCTCTCTCTCACTCTTTCTCTCCTCGCTCTACTGCTCTTCTACTCTCGCTCTCCCAAACACACTCACTGTGTCCACAGCCAGCCCCATTGGCATGATGGCCAATTAAAGTGCACCATTCAATCGCTCGGCTGTGTTTACAACCAGTCTTAAGGGCACTTCCCCCCACACCGAGTGCCCAAATGGATGAGACAAATGGCTTTAGCACTCTCTCTATGCGGGCCTGACAGTAGGAATTCCTCTTCTGACCGCATTTACATATCTGCTCGTCTCAACATCTGGTTTCGCTTTGCTCTCTTATTTCTGATTCTTAGTTTGAATGAGAGAATTGACACTCCAAGTGAGAGAGAGATGAGAGATGTCATTTCTGTTGGGTTTTTTCCATTTGTTTTGATTGGTGTGATGGTAAATTCAACTTCATTCAAAGATCAGACATGAAGAAGAGGTCGACAAGGACAGAGAGGGGAAAAAAGAAATACAGATGCCTTAAAAGGGAGAGAGAGGAAAGAGGTGAACAGAAGAACAAAGAGACTGAAGAAGACAGAAAAAGAGAGCTAAACAAAGAGAAAGAGAGAGAGAGAGAGAGAGAGACAGAGAAAGAGAGAGAGAGAGAGGCATTCAAGTTCATTGGCACTGGAAGAGTAACCTGAGGACAAAGTGTTTATTCCTGACGATCCTGTGTGTGTGTGTGTGTGTGTGTGTGTGTGTGTGTGTGTGTGTGTGTGTGTGTGTCTCTGTGTGTGTGTGTGTGGAATTCTGGATGGTGAATTCCTGGGAACAGTCAGGCAGAGAACGTGTGCCCACATGCGGGTTCATTTTTGTCTCAATGAATCATTCATGTCCTTGGCTTTTCCCGCTCACCAAAGCACAGCGCAGTCTGAGGAGACAACACGCGCCCAACGCAACAAAAACAATTACTGAGGATCGTTGAGCATGCATACTGTGTTCACATAATCAATTCACATATATGTTTGCATCTATATGCACACTTGACCATGTACAGTAAGCACTTACATAAACATTTGTAGACACACACTTAGACACATGAAATCTTCTTGTAGTTTACCATGATTTTGATTTATCACCACCCACACACAGAGGCACACGCACACACACACACACACACACACACACACACACACACACACACACACACACACACACACACACACACATGCATGCACCGACAGATAAAAGGCACCAGCTTCCCGCCGCTTTTGCACACCACAGGGTTCTAGCCATTCAGCAAGCACACCCATTTTAACTATCTGCCAAAGTTATCTATATTTTATCTATATTATTGCACCACGTGCATGGCTTGGGTAAGCACAGATAAGGGAAGGTTGAGCTCCATATCAACACATTGTATCTTCTGTCCACACTGCTGGCTACAATAGAATAGAAATATAAAGACGAGTGTTGACTTTGGAGTGTTTTAAAAGGTAAAGCCGTTCCCACACTCTTGCGATTGCCACAGGTCTCAGCCACACGGCAGACTTTCATATCACCCTCAACCTGGTTGCAGAGAGTGCAGACATGCACACGCACGCACACACACACACACACACACACACACACACACACACACACACACACACACACACACACACACACACACACACACACAGACACACACAGACACACACATACACACACACACACAAACACACATACACACACACACACACACACACACACACAAACACACATACACACACAGACACACACACACACACACACACATAGACACACACACACACACACACACACACACACACACACACACACAGACACACACATACACACACACACAGACACACACACGTGAGAGGAGCGTGGGCTGGCTGCAGTATGCAATCTGACCTGATTATCGAATCCGAGGCCTCACTATTAGTCAGCCCGGGCTCCCTCTGCCACGTTTCTCGCTTTGAGAACGACGCAGCGCCAAAGGGGAAATTTCTGCCATGCAAGGGGCCCCACAGGAAGCCCACGGGGGCCCTTTTGAAGGCGGCCGCGGAGGTGCCTGCACGAAACGAACCAAAAAAAAAAGGTGCTAGTACGGCAACGGCGCAGTGATGTCAAATCGGGGAGCAGAAGCGAAGGCCTCCCCACCCCTTTCCTGTCCGGCTTCCCGTCCTCCCGCCTCTTCTCAGCAGCCTCTCATCCTTCCTCGTTCCGTCGTTCGCTTCTCGTTTTTTTTTCTCTTGTTTTGTTTTTTTCCCTTCCCCGCCGCTTCCACATTCCTCTGTCGTTCTCTCCCTCTATCACACCACCGGGAACGCTTCCTTAGGATCCCGGCCTGGAATTTGCATGGAGTTATTTCTCTCTCTCTCTCTCTCTCTCTCTCTCTCTCTCTCTCTCTCTATCTTGTTTTCATTCTTTCTTTTTTTCCCCGTGTTTGTCTTCTCCTCTATCTCCTCTGCAATGTACTTGGGCCACCAATGGCTACAGACAGACACACCATATAACTGTCGGAAAAGAAGAAAAAAAAAAACGAGAGAGAGAGTGGGGAACAGAGATTTAAGAGAAATAACAAATCCATTGCACACTGCGACCGATCCAGTCTCTGACCTAATGTGATTCAGCAGAAGACTACTCAAGCATGCTGGAGAGAGCAACCAAAACATTACGAAAGCCAGGCGAAGTGGAGAGGAAGAGGGGGGAGAGAGACCGACAGACAGAGGGACAGAGAGACAGATGGAGAGAGAGAGGGACAGAGAGACAGACAGATGGAGAGAGAGAGAGACAGACAGATGGAGAGAGAGAGAGAGAGACAGAGAGATGGAGAGAGGGAGAGGGTGTTCCTCGAGCAGTGAGCCAGCGTCGCTGCTAAAATGGAGGCCTTAATCCCCAGGCTAAGTGATGTAACAGCACAGTGTGTTCCGCTGTGGCGCTGGCTGTGGTCGGACGGCACAAGGGACACGTCGTGCTATAGCTGCGCTTCGCCCTGTCGCCGGGGTCACTGTGGGTCTCCGATCATGTTAGCATTACATATGCAGTGGAGCTGGAGACGCAGACGCTTGCTCCGGCTGACCCCTGTGGCACAGCATTGGTGCTAAAGGTCTCTGGGCCATCTAATCGCTGGCCAGTGACACAGGTTTGGCTCAGGAGGGGCAGTTTCCACTAGCGCTGCCCAAATAA
>NW_027468598.1:16292595-16345095 GCF_046254945.1 Alosa pseudoharengus | reverse complement strand
CACTGAGGAGGCTCAAGAGTTCTGTGACACGGCATGATGTTGGAAAAGCGCGCTGGTTTGGAAAAGGCTCTTGTGTTTTTCTGCTGCGATCATGCGTATGTTTTTGTGATGGCCGTTATAGGCGAGGCTGGTTTCTGCTGCGGTGTCGGGCATCGGTGGCCTCTGAGGCGTCTTCCGGCCCCCCCATCGACGCTCACGCCCGTCGTCACCTGCGAGGACGTTCTGCCGCGAGGGGAGAGGTGTCGCAGGAAGTGAGCACATGCCAGGAAGTGGTGTGTGTGTGTGTGTGCACTGTGAAACTGCTTCTGTCCCCAAGTGCAAAGAAATCAACGTGCAGATTGTTTACTCATTAACTGCGAATAGCACACCCCGTCAAGCTAAAGGTGTGGAACTCCGTCACACATTGTATATTCTCCCCATCTATTGCAGCCATTTGCTGTATGTGACTATGTATGTATGTACACTACCAGCCAAAAGTTTGGAGACACTTAGAAATTTCCATTCCACTCCATTATAGACATGATACCAGCTGAGATAATTTGCATTTTTTTTTTAATCAGGGCAGCAGTTTTCAGATTATATTATGTGCTTACATAATTGCAAAAGGGTTTTCGACTGAAAGAAATGGCTGTTCTTTAATGCAATATCTACATTGCCCATTATCAGCAACCATTAATCCAGTGTTTCAAAGGCATATTCTGTTTATTAATCTGATATCATATTAAAAGGCTAACTGAGAAAACATTGGAGAACCCTTTTGCAATTATGTAAGCACATAATGTAATCTGAAAACCGCTGCTGAATAAAAATGCAAATGATCTGTCTATAATGGAGTGGAATAGAAATGTCTAAGTATCTCCAAACTTTTGACTGGTAGTGTATGTATGTACTGTATGTATGTATGTATGTATGTATGTATGTATGTATGCGTTTAGTTGTATAATGGGTGCATGTGTGACTATGATTGTGAATGTGTGACCCTGTTGGAGTCTATGTATAGTAACCATGTGTTTTGGGGGGAGGGGGGTAAATGTATGGTGGTGAATGTATGGTAAAAACTGTGAACAGGCTTTTGTGAGACTGTGGTGGACAAGACATTGTGTGTGTGTGTGTGTGTGTGTGTGTGTGTGTGTGTGTGTGTGTGTGTTTGTGTGTGTAACAGAGAGAGGGAGAGAAAACGAGGGGGGACTATGTGTATCTCAGTGCGATCTCTGCCCAGGAGATGACAGTAAATCAATGTTGCCAGCCTGCCTCGCCGTCAGACACTCGTGTTAGGATCTTATCTCACTCTGACATCTCCTTTTGATGTCTACCGAAAAAGGGCTCCTCTCCCTCACACTTCTGCAGTGGTGTCAGCCAGCACGCTTTCTGTCATCTCTATCTTTCTCTCTGTCAACCCTGCACTAGAAAGACAAGCTGAAACGAAAAAAAGAAAGAAAAAGAACACAGAAGAAAAGGTCAGATTCCAACATGGTGATCTTCTTTTTATGGTTTTTGAGTCTCGGTGCCAGTCCAGGGAATTCCCTAGTGCTGCGCTTGCAGTCTTAATAAGACACGTGGTTGCATAAGACCCATCATTTGATTTTTTTCCCCTTCTCTCTCTGTCTTTCTCTCTCTCTATCCTCTCTCTCTCTCTGTCTCTCTCTCGACTGATGAACGGGTCTATTCAAGATTTAGTGTCCCTGGGGGGACAGCGTGAACAGGTGATCAGCTGGGAGATAATGGCACTCCTGACACTGATGGTGTCTGTCCCACCTCGCTGCTGCTGAGTGATCACCTTCTGCTCTCTGGCACACACTCCTCACTTAATCTGCCCATTACTGCTCGCATGGAAACTCAGTCAATAGCACATGATATGCACAGCACGCAGTACAGTTGTGTTGAGAATCGCTCACACACACAAATATAGGGGGCAGCCGTGGCCTACTGGTTAGCACTTCGGACCTGTAACCAGAGGGTTGCCGGTTCGAACCCCGACCAGTAGGCACGGCTGAAGTGCCCTTGAGCAAGGCACCTAACCCCTCACTGCTCCCCGAGCACCGCTGTTGATGCAGGCAGCTCACTGAGCCGGGATTAGTGTGTGCTTCACCACACTGTGTGTTCACTGTGTACTGTGTGTGTGTCACTAATTCACGGATTGGGATAAATTCAGAGACCAAATTTCCCTCACGGGATCAAAAGAGTATACTTATACTTATACTATATGTACAGTATCTGTGTGTAAATACAGTATATAGTAGTACATGCATAGATAGGTACAGTAATGCATATGCATATGCATTAATACTTATACATAGTCAAGGAATATTTGTATTTGAAAATTACTATGTGAGCTGGTTTCAAATGTTGCCATTGTTGGTTACCTTTAGCTAATTCCCAAGATGGTCTTAAATGAACTGCTCTAATTGAACATATTAGGAATCATATTATATTTACATCGCCAGTCTTGGTCTATGTCTTGTTGTGTTCTCTCTCCTCCCTGTTACCTGCTGCTGTCTCCGCCCCTGCTCTTAAGACTGTATTTAGTGTGTGTGCGGCGTGCTGAGCTGGTGATGCGCTAATGACAGGGTTGGGGCCGTTTGTCGGGCTCCTGCTAACCGCCCCTAGCCCCTGCTCTCTCTCTCTCTCTCTCTCTCTCTCTCTCTTTCTCTCTCTCCTCTCTCTCTTTCTCGCTCTCCATGTCAGCAACAGTCAGCAGTCCTCCCTGGCCCCAGACATGACCCAACTCGAGCCTCCAGCACAGGTCTCCTAGGAGCAGGCTATCACGCTAATGCTAGCTGTCGCACGTCTGAGCTCAACGACAGAACCTAATGAGAAGTTAGGTTTATTTAAATAGCTCCAGTGGACATTTACTCCATTTTTTGCCCTTAATTTGGCCTTCCATGCATTTCCCTGACATGACTCTGACATGTAGGTGCATTGGTTAATGTCAGGCCTTTGAGCTGCCCCCCAGCCACTTGATCTCTCAAACAGAGGTAAGCCTGCTAGCACTTTTCTCATTGATGAGAATGCATCAGAGCTCAGAAGATCCTACACACTTAGCTGCTACAAGGCCTTTCAAGTGCGTGCTAGAGTTCAGCAAGTTCAAAAGCGATTCTGATGAAAATTGTCACTTTCTGGTCTCTTTACATGGAATTTCTGCCATGACCTATTGTACAGGTGTCTCGTGCTACCAGTGACCTTTTCCTCTCTTTGTGCATACACTCACCTCAAAAGGGCTGTGTTTCTTGTGGTTGAGGCATTAATCATGTCGTCCCCCACAGACAGTACCTATATACAGCATCACTGAGTCCCTAACCCCCCCCCACACTCCTCCGCTTCACATCTCAATTTGAGTCAGCACCGTTAGCAATGCTAGCATATGCCTGGGGATTTTTCAAGGAAGCAATGTGACCTTTTGAAGTCAATCGTAGACTGTCAGCATTTAGTCTGATTGTCAGTGCAGATGGTTGGAGTGTGCATGGCTGTATTCATTTTCATGTCTACACTTAGCTGCGTCTCTCCAGCGATGCTATACTCGGCCCAGAGTTTTTTTCACATAACCTTAGTGAATGCTTATAAGTAACTAGCATTTAGCCTTTGAGACTGCAACCTCTCCTAACTTATAGTTCCCCCATCATGCAGCCTTTTTACAAGGGCATTTAGTCTATACAGCCAGTGGAAGTGCAGTCCATGCAGCCTCTGACTGTTAACCGTCCAGTGCTGTCCTTCATCTCCAAATCTTCCTGGTGTGGCACACACAGTCAGCCTCATGGAATGGAATCACTGGTGTCAAACGAGTCCAGGTAACAGGTGGCTCATGTTTATTCATTAATTTATTTATTTGTTTGTTCATTAGTTTATTTTTGAATATCCCCCCCTCCCCCCAAAAAAAAAATTTAAAAAAAAGAAACCGTGTGGCTGGAAATTACTACAGTGCTTTTTGGCAAGTAACATCAGAAGAATTGCAAAAAAGGCTCCTTTTGCCTTGCAGATGAAAATCTTCAGTTTCCTCAGCCTTGCCCTTCTCCTCTCCTGCTGGCACCAGGTGGACCGGCCTGGTGGCCTCTTGGCCTTGGGCTGAGGTCAGACAGGCCTGGTGGGTAGCGAGAGAGAGAGAGAGAGAGAGAGAGAGAGAGAGAGTGTCTGGAAACAGTGTCGCCTTTCAGGAGTCTTGGAAGGAGTGTTAGTATGAAATGGCACATTGTGTCCTTGGCTGTTGGCTGGCCCAAACACATGATCCCCTCCGCCACTTATGGAGCTAGCTCTCTCTCTCACACACACACAAACGATACACACACACATTAGAGTACACACACTCACTCACTCACTTACTCATTCACTCTCACACACACAGTAGAGTACACACACACACTCATTTTTTCTCATGCACACACACACATCATATATATTATGAAGAAAACACGAAACAACCCCACACACACAGACACAGACACACACACACACACACACACACACTGACTGACAGACTAAGACTGACACCATCACAACACACAGTGCACAGTAATAGGTCAGTGTGGTCACATGTTCTCTGCTCTCATCCTAAAAGGAGACTTGTCGCATATGCCTTGTGTGTGTGTGTGTGTGTGTGTGTGTGTGAGAGAGAGAGAGAGAGAGAGAGAGAGAGAGAGACTGTGGTGTGTGTGTGTGTGTGGTGTGGTCACTCATGCTGTCACTGCTCCAGTGTGTTGTTAGCACCGCAGAAACGTTTGCGTGTGTGTCTGCATGTGTGTGTGTGTTTGTGTGTGTGTGTGTGTGTGTGTGTTGTTGGCCAAAATGACTGTTAGACAAGCTGCAGACGTCATGTCTGCTACCTGAGTTATTATAGACGGACACTGTTGATCCTTTGTGTTTACATGTGTGTTTGCGTCTCATTTCTCTCTGTCATTTCTCCCTCCCTCCCCCTCTCACAAACACACACGCGCGCACACACACACACACACACACACACACACTTATAGTTGCCTGTATGTTAATGTAAGTGCAACACTAAAAACTAATTCTGGGCTTAACTTTAAACTACTTAGACATGGCCCCTGGAAATGCAGTTGCTCTTTCATAAACTTTGACCACTAGGTTGCATACTGCAGTTATTGTAAGTGGAGAAAAACATAAACCCTTGGTCTCTCTCACTCAGCCCAGTACATAATGTGGTTCACAGAAGCACCCTAGTATACTTACCTAGGCGCCTAACATTTTCACAGTCGACAGTGTTTGCGACAGTGTCAGGATTGAGGATATATACACTCCAATCCAGTTAAATGCTGCACAAATGTTCCACTCATTTTCTGCCTTGTCTGTTGGAAAAAGTATGAGGCAGAAAAGTAAGGACTTCACCCTTAACTCTCCATTGGATAAATGAGTGGTTAGAATGGTGCGTGTCCAACTTCTAACCACCTTTGACTCAGTCTCACGCAGATCGGTTCCGATGACCAACTCATTGATCCCATCAAAACATGTGAGTTGACCTTCATGACATCTCGTTGCCTAGCGCCAGATTGTTTGTGTGCGGCTTTTAAAATACACAGCATTGTGTTGGAAAGGGATTGTTGAGTCCCCGCATTGTGCATTCTCCGAGTGAGTAACAGTAAGGTTGGCACTAGAGCCAAGCTCGTATGGGTGTGGGGGAGTTGCGGAGGGTGGGTCTGGTGCCTACAAGCTTTTATTGCGAGGGACACCCCTCACACACACCCCACGACTCCAAAGTGTGTGGCCAGCATTCCACTCCCTCCCTCCCTCCCTCACAACCACTGTTTCCTGAGAGACAGGAAGTGAGCCTGGCTTCCTGTGACAGTCCTCTTTCATGTGGTCACTTCCTTGTGTTTGGCTAAAGCTGTTGACGTGCTACAAGAGAACAGGGGCCAGACCAGTGGCTCTCTTCTACTTCTTCTCTCTCTCTCTCTCTGTCCAGATTATGGAGAGACAGCCAGGTGGGCTAGCTTTTCGGACAGGGATCAGACTAATACCCGTTCCCTTATGAGTTGGCTATGAATCGGCTGCCCAGTATTGAGTCACTGTGATCTATTGCAATGTTTTTCCCCACACATTTCTCTCCGATTATTATGCCAGATGAACAAAAAGCATCATGGAGAAAGCATCATCTTTCATTTCATATTGTATGACATTTCAATATTACAATATAATGTTTTTTTTTATTTATATGAGATCTTTGGAATAGTATTGTATGCATATGTAGCATATATTTCTTTTTTTTAAGTATATTTTTTGGGCTTTTTATGTCTTTAATTATAGGACAGTGGAGAGTGACAGGAAGTGAATGGGAGAGAGAGCAGGGGTGGGATCCGGAAAGGACCACGGGGCGGGAATCGAACCCGGGTCGCCGGCGTACGGTGCAGGTGCCCCAGCCAGTTGCGCCACAGCTGGGGCCATGTAGCATATATTTCTATGTTACCCATAAGCACAATATGTCAATGCTATGTAGTGTTATATAGGCAGCATGTTGAAGGGGTTTCTTTGCAGTGACATCTTGGATCTGGACAAGACAAGATTGCAGTGAAACTCACAGTCAAAAGACAGACTGTGAGAGTCAAAAGAAAAACAAAACCAGGACGTATCAGAACGTTTCGTTTGCTCTCATCTGAATGTTTGGTAACCTTGTGCAGGAATGTGGATTGAGGATGGCGTCGGATTCAACCACCCCCCCCCCCCTCCCCCATGCTTTGTCCGGTTTCCTAAGAGATACTGACCCTGACTGAGTTGCGGCAGAGATTACATGTGAACTTTGAACGCCGTGATTAGTTGGAATGTTTAGGTCCCTGTGCATGGCAGAGCGCTAATAAATCAGCCATTGTTACAACAGGCTGGTAGAGGGACCATAGGTAAGAGAGAGATGGACAGAGGATCCACGGACTCTCATGTCCTACCTGGACACACACACACACACACACACACACACACACACACACACACACACACACACACACACACACACACTGGACATAACAATCATGACTGTAAAATCGAGAGGGAACTGGGCAGTGACATCAGTGTCAGAGAGGGTGTGTGAAGGGGGCTCAGAATGATCCAGAAACAGACTAACAACAAACTCTTGATATTTGTATGACTCTGTAGAATAGAATGGGACCAGAGGGAACTTTGGTGCTAATACTTGAGGAGTGTGTCTGCTGTTAACACCTCAATCATAGTGCAGAAAGACACACACACACACACACACACACACACACACACACACACACACACTCACACACACACACACTGAGGGCTAGACTCAGGGGGGCCTTCCAGCCTCTTGCAGGCACACTCCACTGCCAGGATCTCTTTCCACACAGCATAGGGAGTTCTGCCCAGGTATTTCCCGTCCCAGTCGACTCTCTCTCTCTCCCTCTCCCTCTCTGTCTTTCCCTCCCTCTTTCTCTCTCTTTCTCTCTCTCCCTCCCTCTTGCTCTCTCTACCCTTTCGTAATGTTTTGATCGCTCTCTCCAACATGTTTCGGTAGACCACTGTTGAATAACACCATAACATTAAGTCAGAGACCAAGTCTATTTCACTGCCCTGTGGAAGGTTTCCCCCATTTTCTTTTTTTCCACTCTCTCTCTCTCTCTCTCTCTCTCTCTCTCTCTCTCTCTCTCTCTCTCTCTCTCTCTCTCCAACACACACTCACACACACACACACACACACACACACACACACAAACACAGACATTCACACACACACTCCATATCGGTCTCTCTGTCTCTTGCGTAATGCTCGTGTTCCTCTTTCCAGCATGGTCTCGGTAGACCACCGTCAGAAAAAATCAAAACATTCAGTCACAGACTAGATCCCGTCCTCCACTTACGTCAATACTGGCTGAGGCATAGACCAGTGTGTGTGTGTGTCCCAGTGTGCTGGGAGTGTGTGTGTGTCCCAGGGTGCTGGGAGTGTGTGTGTGTGTGTGTGTCTGGTTCTGGTAGGCCAGTTGAGGAGGGACATTTAATCCGCAGGCTTCCTTTTCCCCTGCCGACATGGGAGGCGTGATATACGGCGGTCACAGGACGTTTCGGCGTCCGCGCACTGACATTCCCGGCATTCCTTGACGCTGCTCAGCTGAAATTACACAGCAGCTCTGTGGCGGTCACGGGAGAGAGGCCCACACGGCACACACACACACACACACACACACACACACACACACACACACACACACACACACACAGAGGCACGCATACGGAAATATACATATACCCATTCTGTGTGTGTCTGCGCTGATTGAATGCATGTGGTCCTGATCACTGCACACTCCCCGATATGCCTGCTTATCACAAAAGCTGGCTCCAGTTTTTCCATTTTCTTTTTCTCTTCTCCTTCCCTGCCTCCTTTGTAGGACTTCGGAGGAGATGGGATGATCAATGTTCAGGGGTACGCCATTGTTGGCTTTCTTTATAATGCTTAAAGAAGTCTACATGCTGTGGTCTGACTGCCAAGGGAACTGCAGGATGTCTCTTATTCTACCAAAGCTTTGGTGTCAGTTGTGCTTCAGTGAGTGTATAGTTTTTTTTTTTTTTTTACTGAGTTACATAAAGCCAAACAGGAGACATAAAGTAAGTAAGTCTTCTCTGTCAGAGCCACGCAGCGCTGAAAGATATCCCCACTCTGGCTTGTTGTGGCAGTCGCTTGGCAGAGTAAAATTGGATTTACTTTACTGGAGGTGCACCGGTGCTCAGCTGCCTGCATGTCGCTCCTTAAAGCCTGTAGTCTTCGAGACATGCACTTGAGTAGAGCAGAGCAGACCGCTGTGTGTGTGTGTGAGTACACTTACTCCCCATACACATACACATACACACTCACTCATCAGCTGTCTTGAACTCATCTGGCCTTCAGGCCCAGAGCTGACAAGGACGTGGGCCAGATCTGGCAAGGACGTGGGCCAGATCCTGTTTCCTGAGGCCAGATCCACTCTTGAGTCTCTCACTCTGAGACCCTGATCCCTTTAACCCTCTTCCTCCTCCTCCTCCTCCCCCTCCTCCTCCTCCTCCTCCTCCTCTTCCTCCTCCTCCTCCTCCTCCTCCCTCCCCAGTCTCCTGTCAATCTTACAACAGAGAGCCAACAGTGGCGAAAGCCCAGCGCATCAATCATCCAATCTCCCTCCTGCATCCCACTGGGTTTGCCTCGTGGAAAAGCAATACCAAAGGCAATGCAGTAATACCAAAGGCAATGCAGAATTGGTGTGTCAACCAATACATGTGGTCCAATGTCAACAGGAGTCAGTCAGTGTTGTGCACTTTGGCTGATATGCTCCTTCTCATCACAAATAAACCCCTACGGTGTTGATTTCAACGTCCTCAGCAGCACCCCTTTACCACCCCCATGTGGAGACTTCCTGTGTCTGACGGCACTGTTCAGACTGGACAGTATTGAACCGAGCGCAGAAAGCAACACACACACACAAACACAAACACATTAACTTACATAAACACATACACACACTTAAGCACACACACACACACACACACACACACACACACACATCAGTGAGCGCCTGGGCTCATGGTTCCCATGACGACAGTGAAGGTGAGGATATGACAAACAGGAAGACAGAAGATGTTCATTTACTTTTACAGTTTTAGGGCCTAGAGATCTTGAAGTCAGCACCCTTTTGCTGATGCATAATGTCTCAATAATTGCATAGCATAAAAGACTACCCACCATTTATGTTGTTTCACTGAAGAACAAATGTGGCAGGGATGTCAGCAAAAAAAAACTATTGTTGACTAAGTGACTCTTAATTGTTACAGAAGTATAACAGAAGGTATCTTGCGTACATATGATGTGCATAGGCTACCATTTAAATGTGAATCTGCATCTATAAAGGTGAATTACTCATACCTGTGAAGGCTAGAGACATGACGCATGAGAACAGGCATAAGGTGTGTTTTTTCCAAACATCACAGACTAAAATCTGGCTCCTATTTTTGTTCTCTGTTGCTATGCTAACAAAAAAAGGTATAAATATTTGTTCGTGGGAAATAACATCCTTATTTTGTCAGAGTTTGCTTTTTTCTTTCTTTCTATTTTTCCATAGTTTCACTATGCTGTATCAGCAGGTGTTTTTGTTAACTCCCCGACGTAATGGTTTTCTGTTATTATGCGGCCTTTTCCGTTCTCGTCACTCGGTTTCGGTGAACCTAAATGTCTGCCTCAGCTTGGTCTGTTCTGTGTAGGCTACATGCATAGATCAGGCTAGTTCTTCTCGTCCCACTTTTTGAGGGACCCATTATATGATCCATGCATCTGTATGGTACTGGCCTGTAGATTACAATTTTACAGTAAAGATTCACTGTATCACAGATATTGGTTTGTATTTTTGCTGTCCATTGGGGTATTGTGTATTAGCGGATGTAGGCCTACATGTTGTTATGATGTTATTGTTCAATAAGTAGCAGGCTGCATGCAAAGACCTGTTGTGTTTTTGTCAGCTATCGTGTATGACGTCACCATCAATATACAGAAGGCCCTTTGGACTTGGGTACATCAATAGCGTTTCATGTGTGTTTATGTGTGTCTGTGTGTGAATCAGTGTGTGTCTGTGCATGTGTGTGTGAGTTTGTAAAGTCAGTGAGATGCATTCAGGTGGACGCAAACCACCACAAAGTGACCTTAAGTGGTCTTTCTCCCTCTGTTCGTCCGTCAGCACTGGAGCGGACATAAACAGAAAACAGGTGGTGGAAGGATTTGCACTAGTGTGATTGGCTGTCAGAGGACTCATTATGAGAAAAGGGCACGCACTTACATCATAAAACATTCACAACCTACACCTACACAACACACACACACACACACACACACACACACACCGGAACCACACACACAATCGCTGTAACTTGTTTCTCACTTAACTATGTACAGTGTGTAGGCAATGTTTATTAAGATCACTTTAACAAACCAAATAATCACACCATAACCCCCTCTATCTCCCCCTCTCTCTCTTCTCTCTCTCTCTCTCTCCATGACAGAACTCCATTAGGCACAACTTGTCCCTGCACAGTCGTTTTGTGCGCGTGCAGAATGAGGGCACCGGCAAGAGCTCCTGGTGGATGCTGAACCCTGAAGGGGGCAAGAACGGCAAGTCACCCCGCCGACGCGCCGCGTCCATGGACAACAACAGCAAGTTCGCCAAGAGCCGAGGGAGGGCCGCCAAGAAAAAGGTAAGGCAGCAGCAGACTGGTGGCAGGACAGAAGCCTTTGTGACTCTGCATGGGAAACTGGACTGAAAGCTAGTGTTTTCATTGTCGTTACAGAACATAAAACGTTCTAATTCAAAAATGAATAACACAAGAAATATCATAATATAAACATAGAAGCACCAATATTTTGTAACATTTGACACTCGGCTGAATTTCTGAACACATACCCTTGGATAGAGTTCAAGTGCTCATTCTCCACAGTCATTCCATTCTCATGGATGTGGCTTATACGTCGCAAACATATCTCCCATTCCTGAGGTGGTAATCTGAGACCTCTGGGCTCTCTCTCTCTCTCTCTCTCTCTCTCTCTCTCTCTCTCTCTCTCTCTGTCTCTGTTCCCACAGATGGCTCTGCAGGGTGGGCCTGAGGGTGGTGCGGACAGCCCCGGCTCCCAGTACAACAAGTGGCCCGGCAGCCCCAACTCGCACAGCAACGACGACTTTGACACATGGAACGGCTTCCGCCAGCGCACCAGCTCCAACGCCAGCACCCTCAGCGGGCGCCTGTCGCCCTTCATGCCCGAGCAGGACGACCTGGGCGATGGCGACGTGCACATGGTGTACCCGGGCGGGCCCGGCACCAAGATGGCGGGCACGCTGCCGAGCCTGTCGGAGATGGCCAGCTCTCTGGGCCACCACCCGCACCACCACCACCACAGCTCGGAGAACGTCATGGAGAACCTGCTGGACAACCTCAACCTGCTCTCCCCGAACAACGCGTCGCAGGTGGGGCCGGCGGGGACCCCAGGGGCCCCAGCTTCAGCCCAGGGCTCCGCACAGTCCTCCCCGTCCCCCATGATGCAGGGCAGCCCCGGGTACCCGAGCCCGTACAGCTCCCCGAGTCTGGGCGGCAACGGCGGCAGCCAGCCCCAAGGGCCCCAGGAGTACCGCAAGTGCCTGTACAGCCAGGCCAGCATGAACTCCCTGTCGCCCATGCCCATGCAGCCACTGGCCGAGAACAAGGCCAGCAGCTTTGGGCCCGCCCTGGGCCAGTTCGGCTGCCCGGCGGGGCTCCTCAAGGAGCTTCTGACGTCCGACAGCGAGTCCCACGGGGAGCTCATGCCCTCGGTGGACACGGTGGTGACCCAGTCGGGCGGCAACGGCGGGGGCGCCGGAGTGCGCATGTTGCCCCCTTACAGCAGCGCCGGCGGCGCCGGTCCGGTCCAGCACGGCCGCTCCGAGCTCATGGGCGGCGGCGGTCAGCAGCACGGCAGCCACGCCCTGCCTCCACCGCACCCGCACGCCCACGGCGTGGTGCACAACCAGGGACCGCCGGCCCCCGTGGCCATGAACGGCCGCCCCATGCTGCCCCATGCCAACATGAGCCACAACTCGGTAGGTCCGGCCGGACGTCTGGGCACCGTCAAGACCTTACCCATGGCCTTCAACCCGGCCGCCCACCTGGGAGGCGGCATCGGCGGCGGTGGGCCTCTTACCTACTGCACCCTCCACAGCCCCAACGGTTACGGCGGGGGGCGCCCGGGCCCCCTGCTCCACCACCCGAGCCAGCACATGCACCCGGAGAAGCTGCCCAGCGACCTGGACGACATGTCCATCGAGCGCTTCGAGTGCGACGTGGAGTCCGTCCTGCACGACACGCTCATGGACGGCGACTCGCTGGACTTCAACTTCGAGCCGGTGGTGCCCCAGCAGGGTTTCCCACACGGCGTCAAGACCACCACGCACAGCTGGGTGTCCGGCTAGAGAGGAGGCCAGGGGGAGCAAGGGCCGCACTCACACTCGCTCACAGGTAAAGAGCCGCGCTGGACCGGGCACTCCCATCAATCACCTCTGTCTTTAGCAATATCTCCCAGCCCCACCAGGTAGACGCTGAATATACAAGGGATGTACCTCTGATTTTGTACCGATACGGTATTTGTTGCCCCGGCAGTAGATCAGAACGTCGTCCTTATACATTTATTTCTATATTATGTTCTTGTTGTGGATCAACTATCGTAGTTATGGAGAATGTAGTACCTAGTACAGTGCTTTTGAGGGGTCCAAAGCCAGCTACCACTGGACTGCATGTTGCATGTGTTATGTTATATGTTGCAACTTAGACATCAAAAACAGTCCCTAATGCTAGTAAGTTCTAAGCTCTTGAAAATCCTATAAAGACCTAAACTCTTCAAAAGCACACTGCCTTATCCCTCCACTGCCTTTGTTCTCTTTCAGCTCCAATCCATATGCATCTCAGAATGGAACATGGCAAGCCCACGGACGCCATCCTCATCCACCCAAAGATGCTGTACCCAAACTCCTCTGGTCGCTCATCAAAAGCCCTTGGCAGCTTTGGCTGTGGCTGCTCCCAAGCACATTCAGACATTCATTCATTCAGGTTCCGGAGGACACTTCGTCTTTTCATTTTTTCACCACTGTACCACGTTGTCGCAACCAAGTGCCAAACTCTTTGCCTTTGAACTTCAGAGCCAAAATTTGATGTGCACTGTCGATGCTGCCTTCTTATTGCAGTTGATGATTCATAGAACCAGTGGATTACACTCTGATGAGTGTTGTTTTTTGTCGTCTTTACAACTGCAACACACAAACTAATACATACATACACACACACACACACACACACACACACACACACACACACACGCGCACACACACACACACACAAACAAACAAAATGCACACAAATGCCTCCTGAAGACACCAATGTCTCAGTGGGATAATTTTTTATTGATTGATATAATAGCTGAAAGATTTGCTCAGAGGCCTTGCTCACACCAGCTCTTAAAATCACCCACAGTGCCGCAGGTCTGCAGCAAGCACCCGCTGAAAGAGCATGAGATACCTGTCTGAACATTTAGCTCTCTAGTCGGAACTCTCAGCCGATTGTTCCCTTCATGAAACCCCTCTATCTGCCCACCCTCCGTTAGAAATTTCATTCGAGTCAGGGCCTTTGTGGTGTAGTGAGGAATCCCGCGGAGGAATGGCCAAAGGAGTCCCGGAGTTTGAGGGCTTCCGGAAGGAGAACTGGAATATGGAGGGTGTTTAGGGTTATGTGTCACTGCCCAGGGCTCTGTTTTTCTAGAAAACCCAGTTATACTGTGTCAGCCTAAAAGGGTAGCCGAAGATGGGCCAGACCAAGTCGATGTCTCTTGGGGAGGCCTCTCAAACTACAGTATGTCATGACACCTTTTTTTTTTTAGTTTTTGTTGTTCTCGTAGTTAGACGTCTCTGTATTTCTTTTGTTTGTGTTGTGTCGCTGTTTTTGGCTTGGCTTTGGCATGTTAGAAGGAGGAGTGTTTTTACTAGGTCATGTACAGAGAATGTTTACATTGTGCGAGCAACAGACTCGTAGTTTTGTTTTTGTAAATTGGGAAAGAAGAACTGGATTTTCAGTGGACTTTAACATTTTGAGGGTGCTTCTCGGTTGGACTAGACCTGGCTGTTTCCATATTTCTTGTAAATACCAACAATACATAAATACACACTCAGACATACACATATATTGAAAAACATTAAGTAGATATATATTGAGATTTTTATTGTTATCGTTGATGTTATTATTTTTGTTTTGATGCAGCTGCAAGTTCTGCACGCACATGTCTCAAGTGTTCTGTCGGTTCTGAGTAGATTTTAAGCAGAGTAAACATTATTATTATCGTTATTAATATTATTCCAGCAAGAGTGGTAGTTCTGAACTGCTAGCTGGAAACTGGCTTGGCCACTGCAGATATGAGGATGTTGCTCCGTCAAACATGCAGAGAAAGTCAAATTTCCCTCCCTTTAAGAAGGTTGTGAGGGAACGGTTAGCTTTTGTGTTGTTTATTTATTTGGTGGAAGGAGACTTCGTATGTTCATAGTATGCCTCAGTTTAACGCATAGACGTGCTCGTTACTATACCCCCCCCCCTTCCCCATCCCTCCTCTTTTTCTGGGGGCCACGATATGAAACGTGCCGGCGTCGTTGACGTGATTTGTTTTTCCTGATATGAGCTGCCTTCTTCACAATGATTAGGTGACTGCGTCGAATTTGTCGCTATGGAGAGGGTTCATGATTTTCGTTCAGATAGATAGTGTGCAGTTACCCCTCTACCTCTATCAGGCTTGTCATCCTCTGCTGTTCTCCTTGCCTTATGTCCTCTTCCCCACCCACTCACCCTACACCCTCCCACGTCCGCGTCCTCTTTTCCAGCTGTCACTGAATTTGTAACATTCGCTAATCTCATGATGCAACATGATCCCACTAATGACTTTGGCTCATGTCTTTAATCGAGGATTAAATCAAGTCGTGCTCCTCATTGCCTCTCAAGAGCCAGAGCAAGTCTTATCCAAAGCCTGAACAAGCCTTGTACATTGTGAGTGTTGCCTTCTAAAGTGCTCTTAATTGGCAAATGCATAACTAAGACCCTAACAATCAAGGGATAACAAACTAAGGAGCTATATTTAGACTCCTAATTAGCTATATTTAGATGCCTAATTAGCTATATTTACACCTAATTAGCTATATTTAGATGCCTAATTAGCTATTTAGACACCTAATTAGCTATATTTAGACACCTAATTAGCTATATTTAGATGCCTAATTAGCTATATTTAGACACCTCCTATGTGAGTTAGCATTCTCTTTCCATGATGCAAGTAAAAACAGTGAGTAGTTTCTCAAATGTTTAAAGCATAAGAACTCGCACTGAACTCACATAACCACAGTCAATATGGAAAATAGTCCAGATATGAGAAGAGGAGAATGGACAGAGTATGAGGAAGATAGCATGTCCATATTGTCCATACAACAGTTTGTTCATAACTCCTTCAGAGATGCCCTGAGCCATCCTGAACTTGCACAGGTGTATGTGAGCATTGTCCTCAGCTGTTTGGTCAGATCTCGAGATTGACTTTTCTTTTAAGTTGTGAAAGTGGATTCTCTGGAGGTTGTTATCGATTTGACTAACTGATTCCTGATAGCTCCTTGTCCGTGTAAATAACAACTCTCATTTCAAGCGATATTCTTTTTTTTCTAGAGCTGCAGAGCTGCAGCTGGTAGAGGAGATTGAAGTCATTGAGTTGCCTGTTTAGCGTCTGTCTATGTTGTACCGCTAAGCTCAGAGAAAGTAAGAGCAAAACTCACACATGAATCCTTCTTTGTAAATTATATGTGCAGGTCACTCATTTCATACATAACCATTCTATCATCCCATGTCAATTTTAAAAGGATGCTTAAAAATATATATTATTATGCTATGTATTAAGAAGTGTAAATGATTGCTTTGTGAAATTTGCAAGTGATCATACCTATGCATTTTCATACTTTAATTTTTAATTTTATTTTTTTGCCTGTCTGTTTTTCTGTATTTGTTTTTACTGATTATATGAAACGTTTTATGTATTATAGCATTGTGGACATGTTATTTCATTGTCAAAAATGTTGGTTTCAAATACCGTAGTTATTTCAGAAAAAGGATATGAAGTATATTTAGAACTTAGAGGATTTACTTGCCTTTTGTAAACTGACACTGTTATCCTTGTATTCAGCAACAGTTTGTAGGAAAAATAGAAAACACAAAAATACATAAACTTATTGTCTAAGTACAGAATTGGAAAAATATTATTAATTGTCTGAATTATCTGTATTCAGATGGTGAATTTTGGACCAATTTTTTAGAAGAGAAAATATAAATTTAAATATTGCACTTTTACCTTAACATACATTTTATAACTTGTTCCTCATAGAGAGACTAAGAAGTAAATACATGAGTTATTTTAAAACAAACTGTTACATTTATTAACTTATACACAGAAATGAATTGATTTTCAATCAGAAGAATATATCACACAATGTGCAATTTGTTTATGTATTAGAGAAAAGAGAAGAAGTAAGAACGTCTATGTAACATCTAGGGTTCAGGAGGCGGGATGGAGTGTTGCCATTTTGAAATGATTTGACTGGCGTGATGTTGATGTGTATCTACCTTTCTATTTCTTTATTGAAGCTTTTTGGCAGTGAGCAAGATACAGTTCTGTCAGGTGGCCACAACCTGTAACATATTTACCCGAAACGCCTGTGAGGTCGCTCCGTAAATCAGAAGCCTGATGCACTTGTACCATGATGCAAGAACAGAATTATGTTGTCGCTGTGTGAAGCCATATGTGTACATAAATTATGTTACATAAAGATCGGCAGAGTATGTGGTTGTTTATTTTCCACCTACATGTGTATCTGTACTTCCTCCATATGTGTGTGTGTGTGTGTGTGTGTGTGTGTGTGTGTGTGTGTGTGTAGTACAATGGGTGGATCAACGGGTGGCTGGCTCCACATCTCGGAGTGTCAAATGACAGGCCGCGTCTCTGAAATCACCACGGTTGCCTGCGACTCGTGACGGGCTTTCATCTTCTCCGCTCCGAGCTAATGACGTTTGACGGAGCCTCGGCGCCCAGGCCTGGCCTCTCAGTGCCTGCAGGGGGGGGGGGGGGGGGGTTCCAACAGCAGTAGCTATGGTTGTAGTGTTGGGGGGGGGGGGGGGGGTTCTAATGACTCTCGGAGGTTAACGGTTGACCCCTCCACCCCACCCTCCTCTCCCAACATGTCAAGCTCATAAGTCCAGTGGAGACATTCGAGGAGACATCCAGCCACTCTGCCTTCGCTGCAGTACTGGATCATCTCTGGGTCATGGGGTTTTGCACGGGACCAGAGAGCTCAGAGCCTGAGTTATGGCTTTAAATAAAGACCAGGGCTAAAGGGCGTCAGCAGACAGGCTACACACGCCGCCTCTGTTCTCTGACCCCTGCTTCATGTTGGTATTTGGGAACTCTTTTTTGGGTGGTTCTTCAACATTGTCATCCAGAACAAAAAGTGGTGGAGAGATTTTGTAGTTAGTCATACTGGAAGTTTATCCAAAAATATTAAAGTGTCTACTTCAAATGCTCTCCGTCAGAGAGAGAAAGAGCTGTCAGAACTAAGATAACTCCTGTGTCAGGGAAGATTCATGACTTTCTTTCTCTCTCTGAGTGTGTGTGTGTGTGTGTGAGAGAGAGAGAGAATGTGTGTGGAATGAGTTGGAGTATGGAGACCCAGCAGCACATTTCTTTCCCTTCCCCTTTTCCCCTTCCTTTCTCAATTCCCTCCCTCTCTCCTTCCCTCTCTCTCTCCTTCTCTCTCTCTGAGTCTCTCTCTCTCTCTGTCAGCTGAACCCAGTTACCCCTCCACAAGCTCTGGCTTGGAGCCATTCTGGTCCCTTCTGGCCGTCTTTTAACCGATAAAAATCTGTCTGAGAGGCGTTATGGGTCAGAGCCAGATGGTACCGGAGTGAGCAATTATGTTTGAAAGCTGAGGGGGATCACGGCTCTACCTTTGATGGTCTCAAGTCTGAAAGAGTAAATATTTGCAACACAAGTGTTTTTTTTTTCCTCCTCAACTCAAGCACACAGGTCTGTTCTATTGTTTTTGTAGTGAGGTTTTTGAGCCAAAGTGCTTGAGAAGGAGGTTGGTAGAGAAAAAAAGAGAAAAACCTGAGGATCATACGCATAGAGAAACTGCACCAGTGACATACAGTTCATCTGAGGATCCAGAATGGCCCAAGTCAAACAGGTGGTCAAACTCAAGTTCCAGATTTCGGAGCTGTTGGCATCCTAAACCAACCCCCACCTTGCCTTGCCTTTCACCTTCTCATCACCACAACCTAAAAAAGAGAAACACACACATACACACACTGGAGTATTTCATTTTTTCATTTTCCCTCCCTCTCTCTGTCCCTCCCTCCCTCTCTCTCTCTCTTTCTCTCTATCTCTCTCCCTCTCTCCCGCCTCAGGCAGAGCAGAGCGGTGTGGCCTGGCGATCCCTTTAAACGGTGTGTTGACAGACAGAGAGGGAGGCGAGGGCCCCTGCTGTACAGACGGCTGTGGAATGCAGCGGGGTCTGGGTGTGGCGCCGGGCCAAATGTGTATGCAATCCTTATGTTCTCTTGGGCGCTGGGAGAGTGTGTGCTTGCGTGCAGATGTGTATGTGCGTGTGTGTGTGTGTGTGTGTGTGTGTGCGTGTGAGTGTGGACTTGAGGCCTCATTTAAGGGGAGGCCAAGTGAGGATAAACCCCCTCACCCCCATCCCCTCCTCCCCAGATCATTGAGTTCATCCAGTACGTTGCCTCAACAGTCCCAAAGTCTCTCTCCCTCGTTCTCTCTCTCTCTCTCTTTCTTTTTTCCCGTAATGAATTTGAACAAAAAAGACTGTAAAAACAAACGGACAGCCACACACAGCCTCGAGCGGTACTTTATTCAAAATGACTGAGGTAACATTTGCACATAACCTGTGCAACCCAAATCCTGTCTCTTTGTTTAAAGGCTTCGGATGGCTTGGTACACCCACCCTTTTGCAAAAACTCCAGAGGGTCTCAAAGGTTCACCGCAGGACACACACACACACATACGCACACACACACAAGATTTCATTCCAAATGACAAATTAAAACAGGAAAGTACGACTGAAAAAACTTGGGAAATGTGTATGAATTATAAAGACCAATGCTGACCCTGTTTGAGGAGATATTTTCTTCTCCGCCAGCCACTTCCCTCCCCCTGTCTCAGTTGGGAGATAAAAGTCCAGCGAGCATTCAGGAGCTCTGCAGGACACCGAGTTCATTCTCGAGGGGCCTCATGACAAATTGTTTGAGGAAAATCACACAGCTCAAGTCTTATTTCTTTACTGTGTATCCCATGGAAAAGACTTTCACATGAGCTGTAAAACCTCCCAAGTATTAGCCTTCATGTGGCATTGCAATGCAGTAAAACATATTTTGAATTTTACAGTGTAATGACAAAAAGAACTAAAGTATAATTTCCATAAAGATTCACAGCACTACATAATATGCACAACACTACATAAACACATGACAATGAGATAATTTAAAACAGTTGCATGAAAATGTTGCTTTTATGAAATGCATTCTGCTTTCAAAATATCTAGCAAATTGCATAAAATGGCACTGTTGCATTCAAAATTGCCACCACACTTGACTGTAGTGAAATAATGCCCACTTGTGATATAATTCAAACGGGGTTGGTTGACTGAGCAGCAGTATTCCCAGGCTTGTGGAACACATGTGTTCTGTGCCTGGTAACGCCACCATGGGGAGAGGGGCCGCAACGGCACCGGTGCCCTGGGAAGCCTGCGAGAGGCCGAGCCCCCCCCCCCCCACCCGCCGCTGTGCCTGTGTCCTCTGGGGCCTTCAGGAGAGAGAGAGTAAATGAGTCTCAGTGGGGGCCCTGTGGGGCAGCGGGGGAACCAGGCAGACTGCCTCAGAGCTGGAGGGACGGGGGGGACGGGGGGGGGGGGGGGTCAGGGCTGAGGGCAGCAGGGAGATGACAACCAGAGAGAGAGGATGCCATGAGGAAAGCCCTGCACACACCCCACATACACCCTCAGGCCTGGAAAAAAAGCAGGTGACAGAATGGAGCTACCTGTGCTGAGAGAGCACAATTGTGCATGTCTGGTACAAGATGTCAAACCACTGACCACATGCAAATCACATACTTGTGTTTTTTTTTTTATCAGTATTGATAAAAATCAAAGACAGATTTGTTGCAGACAACATCCAACATCCAGACAACAGAATTGTGTGATCTGATGGTAATCTAGTACTGAGTAGGATCCCAGTATCATAACATCTCAAATAAGTGCAGACTAACGGATGGATAGAAAACAGATTCTGCACTTCAGCTCATTTCTGGACTGTAGAGTATCGTGGGGGTGGGAGGCTTTACGGGCCGGTTTTTACGACTTCAACCTGAACTTCATTCAGGGCCCACACAGCGCTGCCAACACATTTGGGCATCGTTTGAATTTTTTCACTCCGAGGGGTCGTGATATTAAATAATTTAATGGCACGCTGCCAGGTACCCCCCTACCCCCGCCCCCAAAGCATGTAGGATTGCTGAGCATCTCTCCCTCTCTCTCTCTCCCTCTCCTTTTGTCTGGCTGGTGCAGGGCCAGCGTCCGATTAGCATGTAGTGATCCAGAGTCTCATCCTGTGGAGGCATCTGAAACTGGTTAGGGGCCTGACGCATCAGTCTGCCGAAGATGGGTCATTAGGAAAAAGGGAAAATGACTAACGAAGCCATCAAACAATGGAGAGGCACGAGGGACGAGAGGATGGGGGGAAGAGAGGGAAGGGGAGGAGGGGTGGAGAAGAAGACAGAAGAAGGAAAAGTGGATATGACTAACAACCTCAATCTATCAATCCACAGGGAGGGAGGGAGAGAGAGAGAGAGAGAGAGAGGAAAAACAAAGCAGGAAAGAACAAGAAACAAAGAAAATAAAGATAGTAGTGAGATTGAGTTTGCAACTGTATTTTACAGTCCGTTTTTAAAGTGCACCCTATGACTGTAATGAGTGAATTGATCAATTGTACTTGAAAGTTAGTGTTGTTTACAATATCTCTTACCATAACTTACCACCTCACACACTTCATCAGCATTGCCCTGAATGTACAGTATGAGTCATGTGAGTGATTATGTGGTTGAAATATCATCACTGTGATTAACAAACCATTTCCAACTGTTTCAGCGCTGCACATTATAAACCGTGACATGTCTGCTGACTGCCCAGGGCCTCAGAGAGACTTTCACACGCTGAGTTAGATGCAGTGAAATACACTAGTCATCAGCTAACAGTGCTTGGTGAGATATGCTGATGTTAAGTGTTACTTAGACTAATCACATAAAGTTTTTCTATTATGCTCTGTGAATCGCATCTACAATGGCAGCTAGCTGGTTGTCCCAACCAATCAGGAATCCTTCTAGTAAACAGCCACCACTGCATGCCAATTATTTAGCATTGTGCACATCAAGGCAAGGGGTAGACACTTTCAGTGTCTCAAAGTGCGAAAAAAAGAGTTCAACATCACTTTCCATTGTTCTTCTAGGAATAGTTTGTCTGAGCCTTCATCACAGCCTTCCCTGGAGCCCATGTGTTATTGTTTCTGTTTTTATTTACTTCATTGGTCCCGACAAGGCTCCAGCTGACTGTGTGGCTCTGGCCCTGATCTGGGACCAGCGGCATCTCCTTCATTCATATCCTCAGATCCCCTGATGACGGTTGGGCCTGAGCGGGGAAAGGGAGGGCTTGAGTAGACACTGCGGGCGACGCATACCACAAGCCCCCTCATCTGGAGCCTCTGCCTGGCTGCCAGTCCGCAGAGTGGGCTGCAAGGTCTATGTGTGGTCGCCTTCTCTCTCTCTCTCTCTCTCTCTCTCCATCTCCATCTCCATCTCTCTCCCATGTTCTCTTTCTCTCTCTCCATTTCTCTCCCATTCTCTCTCCATCTCTCTCCAACTCTCTCCCTTTCTCTCTCTCCCTTGCTCTCTCTCTCTCTTTGTTTCTCTCATGTTCCCTGTGTCTCTCTCTTTCTCCCCACCACCCTAAAAGCCTGGGCTGTCTTTCATTACTTGTTACGCTGACAGTCATTAGAGTGCTGAGGCGAGAGCATCTCGGAGGGGAGAGAGAGGGGACAGCGTTTTCAGACAGGCCGAAAGAGAGAAGAACAAAAACGAACGAGAGAGCTGAAAAGAGCGGGCAGGAGAGCACAAAAGCAAGCAGAATGGCAGAAAAACGAGATTGACTGAAAAAGCACTTAACCTCTTCAAGGCTCTTTCAGTGGAGAGCACCAATTACATGAGTCAAGGCAGGGGTAATTAATTAATATGCTGCTCTGATAAAGCCCCATTGAGTCTCTCAGGTTTGTCATTTAGCAGAGGAAGTTGGAGTGATGGGAAGGGGTGGAGTGGGGTTTCAGCAAATATGGATGAAGGGGAAGGCCTGTGCAATGCAAGAGCTCTAAAATAGATAAAATAGATGAGCTAGTATGGGATTAGGCTTTATTGTATCCCTGCGACATCCTAATCTGACATTAGGTATTGGAGAAATCACAACATCACAACAGCATACATCCATTTAAAACATTTTTGCATAAATGGGCATTTTAGTCAAGACAGCCAAAGGAGAATTCCAGCGATTTTTCACATAGATCTCTGTTTGTCGAGGTCACCGAGTACTGTCATTACTAAATAAAACAAAAATAATCGGTGCTACCTAGCTCGAGTTACTGCTGAGTTCTTCTGTAAGATGGTCATGTTGGTGACCAGCCCGCCAAGCTTGACATTGTAAGTGTAAGATGGTCATGCTGGTTTGCTAGAATGACCAACATAAGCTAAAGTTAAACCAGCAATGTAGACCAGCAACACCAACTAAAATGACCAGTTTGAGACAGTTGAATCACTGGGTAAACCAGCTGAAGGTATGTTTTCAAAAGATATTTGCTGGTCTAGCTGGTCAACCATCATAGGGTGGTCAAACAAGCTGGTCATCAAGCTGGTCAACCAGAAAACCACCTTTAGCTGGTCAGGCTGTTTTTTTCAGCAGGGATAAAAGTAATATTTTGATTAATGTTGGAGAGATGTATATAAAGGGAGCTTAAATGGTCACTAAATCTAAAAAAAACATCAAAAGTGATCTCCATGCTAACAGGTTATTTAAAATGTATGCCAGGAAAATGTTTTTCTGTAGTAGTTACAAATGTAAATGGCTGGAGTTGCTAAATGCCCCTGAGACATTGCCTAGAATCATGTTGGTCATATGAAAAGAAAAAATTACTTTTTTGCCAACAAACATCCAAGGTGGATTTGGCATATAGTAGAATGATTATACTGAAAATAACTCCATGCTTAAATGTAAGTATAGAGGAAGGTCTGTGATGTTCTGAGTCTGTTTTTAATCCAAAGGCTCTGGGAACCTCATTAGAGTTCATAGTATTGTAAACTGTATGAAATACCTGGGTATTTTAAATCAAACTCTGGATGCCTCTATCAATACACTAAATGTGGGTCATGATTGGATAATCCAGGTGTGCGATCCAAAATGTCTGTCCAGATCAACACAAAAATGATTTACTGAACACAAAATCAAGTTGCTTCTATGGTTATCTCAGTTTCCTGAATTGAACTCCATAGAAAACCAATGGGGTGTGCGTAGGAAGAGTATGCACTAGAGAAGACCCAGGAATGTGGATGATTCATTCAGAGATATTCTGTAAAGAGGAATGCTCTAAAAAAACTCCAACTTCATGAGATAATATAGGAGAATACAAAGAGCCCTTTTATTGGCAAAGGATGCTTTGCAAATGATTAAGTGGTGCCAAAACCTGTGGCACTTGATTTAATATATTTCTTAATGAGGATCCCCCCCTCAGAATAAGTTTTATCTATTATTTTCTTTGCTCATCTTTACGAGGGGTGCCAGTAAATATGGAGGGCACTGGATATCCATCCACTGATCTCATTATTGGTCTGTATACTGTACCATGTCACATATTCATTTGAATGAACTCAACACAGTTGCCAACTTACTGTAAGGTATGAATTAAGGGATGATTTACAAAAACAAATTCTGAATTATTTTTTTTTTAATAGAAAAAACTGTCTGCAGCTCATGCTGCTTTACTGGTTTCATATAGATTGCACTGACAAGTCACTGAGGTCCGGGGTCATCAGGTTCGCTGTGAGGAAGTGAAAGCCAGATCTCAGTGCCATGTGCAATCTATGTGTGTTCAACTCTCACAGTCAGCGTACAGAAAAAGGTTTTGGGTGAAGCTTTCCTTTCCTGAAAAACCCTAAGACTAGTTATTACTTTGAATGGTCTTCAAATCCTTCTTAGACCTATGATTAAAGGTGACAAATTTAACTTTATTTATAGAATGCCTGACTTGCCACAGACCCAACTTTTGTGCTATAAATTGCCCTCAACTAAATGTATGTGTGTGCATACCCACGTGTGTATATGCACAAGAGTGCATAAGTGTCTGTGTGTGTGTTTGAGTGTGGGTGTGCCGCATGTGTGCGCATATGTGTTTGTGCATGCATGTACAGTACGTGCAAATGTGTGTGTGCATACGTGTATAACATAAAACAAGTTTGCATACACAGCAGGTGGTCCGCCATGTGCAAGTATAGTATCAAGCAAAATAACAGTGAAAGTGACAGTACTCTTTTACTATGCATTTGACAGCTTTTGCGTTGGGCTATTTCCCCCCCTGATGCTTTGAGCTGTAATTGTCACTTCAGGGAGGCACTTTAATACGGTGTAAATCTGTTTGCAATTAGGAGGCTGAGGAGGAAATATGTTATGCTTGAGTTAGAGTGACTTATCAGTGGGGCATGATGATTATACATGTTGGCAGAGAGGGCGGTACTTACAGAGGGCAAAGCTTGGCAACGCAGGAACCATGGGTATGTGTGTGTGCGTGTGTGTGTGTGAGAGAGAGAGGGAGAGGTGTGTGTGGGGGGGGGGGGCATAGTTAACTAGTTAAATCTGTTTCTGATCTTGCTAGTTAACTAGTGAGGCACAAAAAGTTCTCTATTTAACTGAAGCAAAAAGCTCAATGCAATGGGCTTGCCATAGACAGCAATACATGGCACACATGGAACCATGAGTGGTGCCCATGCATCTTGTGACTGTGCGCTATCTATTTTTAAACAAACACGAGAGTACTTCCTAAGGTTGTGTGTGTGTGTGTGTGTGTGTGCACGCGCGTGAATTGGATATGTGCAACACTTGTCCCCCCTTATAAATTCTTTGAATGCTCAGAGTTGGAACTTCCAAGCGATAGGGAGATAGTAAAGAGGGGGATAGAATGACAGACAGAAGTGGGGAATGGGGGGAGAGGGAGAGCAAGGGAGAGAGAGAGAGGAAACCGGTAATTAGCCATCACAACCATTTGTTTCTCTCTTTCTCTGTATTGTCACTTCCCCGTCACTTGTTTGTTTACCGGCCGTTGAGGCTGACGCGGGTTAGTCTGCTGACTCCTCGTATCGGTGTGTTTGCGGCTTCATATGGATGCGTCCCCCTGCAGTTATTAATGAGGGCATTAGATTCTGTTTCCGCCATGGCTCAGGACCGCTGGACGACACCCCGTGAGGCGGCTCACCTCGCCGCGCTTGTTTTTATATTAATGACGAACACATGGAGGATACCTGAGCCGTGTGCTGACACACCGAGCCCCTCCACGCGGGCGCTGCTGAGTGAAAACAACAGCGCGCCACCAAGGGCTCAGGAAAACAACAGAACCAAAGAGCAGTGTGTGTATTGCAGGATCTCTCCCTCTTCCGCCCTCTCTCACATCATGCACAAACACACATGACATGTCTAAACTTCACATACGTATACAGTCTCTCTCTTTCTCTACACAAACACACACACACATCTAAACTCTCTCACGAACATACATGTATATTCATTCAATATCTCTATCACTTTCTGATAGAAATCTCTATTTGGCTATCTGGTCTCCCTCTGTTTCTCTTACACATTAAACTGACCCCCCCCCTCTCTCTCTCTCTCTCTCTCTGTTACACATGCATAGCCTATGTTTGGCCCTGTGCTTCCTTCCTAGCCTTTGTGTGTTTTTTTCTCCTACGCTCTGTTCCATTGAGTGAGAAAAACCATCTCTTCAACGAGCGATAACAAGAGCATGCAGCCAACAACAACTTCACTTGCTCATAACAGCCAACCCTGTTAATAAACTGATTCATATTTTGAGAGCCCTTATTGTCTTGAAAGCCTTCATGGAAATCCAATCAAGTACACACAATGTTTCTTATTTTTATGCTGAGCTTTCCAGTCCAACAGCTTTGTCAACAGTCTTCATGTTCTTCTGATGATATATATCTCACCTATTCTGTTCCAACCTATTCTTCCAACTCTTGCTACAACCCCTTGTGAAAAGAAAATGCATTTTAGCACATTTTGTGTATTCACAGAAAAAAGGCACACAATATGGACTTGAAATGATTATGTCTTTTCATTGTCTATTTGGTTGTATTCTTGCCATTTCACATCAAGACTTACAATGGCAAGTCAGATATCTGCTAAGTCACAAAAAACTACCTTGATCTGATTTAAAACCTTGATTCATGCTGTTTCTGGTGGATAAATATCTCTTTTTGGGGAACACAAAAATACCCCATTTGGAAAAATCTGCCTGTAACAAAGAAACTAGACTCAAAGACTGAGTGAATACTGAGACATGTTGACACATTTCTTCAGAATGAAATTTAGAATGGCCTTTCCTTTAAATATAGCCTAAATGTAGGATTTGCATTTATGTTTGTCTACATGCAACGAAAAAAGTCTCCCATGATACAGCATATTAGGGGGAATGGGCAAAAGTAAAGTACCCTCTCATTCCTTGGATGTTCTGTTAGTTTGGCCATAGTCACCACCATGTTGTGAGGACCAATCTTGTTTGTTGAGTTGTGACAGCCAACAAATCATTCTCTAAAGTCAACATGATTTATCATTTACCCTCACTTCTCTCTCTTTACACCATACAATAATTTTAATACAATACAATAAGTGTATTACATCACTGCTGTTACATTGGCTGATTATGTCAGAATCAGCTGTTTTGACATTATGTATAATCCTTGGGAGTTGGTTTCTATAGGACTGGGTCATTCTCTCTCTGTGCCTGTGCGAGCCATGGCTGATATTTAAGTGCAAACGCTCTAGAAGTCGCAGAGTATAGGGTGAGTGGACAGCAGGGAAACCGCCCGCCTAGACGCTCACAGAAATATGCTTCGCTGGGTTGCAGTCAGCCCATCTGTTAAGGGGAAAGTGTGCTGTCTCAGCAGATTTCGCCCATGAGGGGGAGAGAGGAAGCTTTAACAGACTTCATGAGATATTCTCCAGAAAAACAGGCACAGGTGTCTCTCAGGAGTGATGGACTACATATGTGGGCTACCAGTCTCTGAGCACAATCATCACGTATACCATTGTCAGGCCTAGAAACTACTTTAAACCCAATGCTGGTCTGCTGCCAAAGTTTGTGGTTCAGAGTTTATGAGTTTATGAATGCTATTTCTCACATAACAAATACATTAGAAGATAGATAGATAGATAGATAGATAGATAGATAGATAGATAGATATATAGATAGATAGATACTTTATTCATCCCCAGGGGAAATTCAAGGTCTCAGCAGCATACAGACAACACATACACATTCTTTAACAGCAGAAAAAGTAATTAAAGTATATAATATAAAAACACAACTAAGCAATAAGGACAGTAGAAGATAAAGAATATACTAAATATACTAAAATACAAATTATACTAACTCTTAATCTACACTTAATCTAAATCAATTCTAAAAACAGTATCCACATAGTGGTGATTAATCAATCAGAGGCGCTTGCAATGACTGAGGCAGGGACTGTGATTCTCTGTGTATAGTAAGGTAAGGTAAGGTAAGGTGCTCTGTGTGAATGAGTGTCATGGTGATAATGCAATGGTGATAGTGGTCATGGTGATAGTGCAAATCAAGTCCAACAGTGCAACAATGCAGAAATAAAGTCTATATATCTATATATTTAACTATTTTAAGAAAAGGTATAAGTGTGGCCACAGTTCGGCTGTGGCATGGAGGGAGGGGTTATGCATATGTGCTAATGTGCTAATATAGCACGCAAACAGTGAGGCGGAAAGACAGTGGTAAAAGTGGCTAGTGAGCCAGTATCCAAACATGGAGGGGGTGAAGAGGCAGACAGACTATGTAGAGAAGTCTATCTCTCCTCTTCCCTTAAGTGAAGCATTGAACAGTTCAAGGCCCTGGGGACAAATGACTTTCTCAGTCTGTCTGTTGTGCAAGGCAGTGAGCGAAGTCTCCAGCTGATCAGGCTCTTCTGCTTAACAATAGTGCTGTGGAGTGGGTGACACTCATTGTCCAAGATGTTGATCAGTTTGTTCAGGGTCCTTTTGTCAGATAGTGAAGTGATGCACTCCAGTTCAGCTCCCACTACAGAGCCAGCTTTCCTTACCAGCCTGTCAATTCCCCCCGCATCCTTCTTCCTTGTGCTTCCTCCCCAGCATACTACTGCATAGAAGAGGACGCTGGCAACAACAGACTGGTAGAACATCCTGAGGAGCTTGCTGCACATATTGAAGGACCGCAGCCTCCTCAGGAAATACAGCCTGCTCTGCCCTTTCTTGTAGAGTGCATCAGTGTTGGCTGACCAGTCCAGTTTATTGTCCAGGTGGAGACCCAGATACTTGTAGGTGCTTACCACATCCACATTGACCCCATCAATGTGGACTGGTAGCAGAGTGGGCTTAGACCTGCAGAAATCCACCACCATCTCCTTGGTCTTTGAAGTGTTGAGTTGAAGATGATTGAGTTTGCACCATTGCACAAAGTCCTCCACCAGGCTCCTGTACTCCTCCTCCTGCCCGTTCCTGATACACCCCACAATTGCAGTATCATCAGAAAACTTCTGCATGTGGCATGACTCGGTGTTGTAGCAGAAGTCAGATGTGTACAGGGTGAACAGGACTGGAGAGAGCACAGTTCCCTGTGGCGCTCCGGTGCTGCTGATCACAGTGTCAGAGAGACAGTTCTTCAGTCTGACGAACTGTGGTCACTCGGTCAGGTAATCTGTAATCCAGGTTACCAGGTGAGCGTCCACACACATCTGCAAGAGCTTGTCTCCCAATCTGAGGGGTTGGATGGTGTTAAAAGCACTTGAGAAATCAAAGAACATGATTCTCACAGCACTTTTCCCCCTGTCTAGGTGAGAATGTGTCCTGTGTAGAAGATAAGTGATGGCATCGTCCACGCCCACTTTCTCCTGGTATGCAAACTGTAACGGGTCTAGTGCATGGCGTACCTGGGGTCTGAGCATACCTAAGACCAATGGCTCCATTGTCTTCATCACATGTGATGAAGAGCGACAGGTCTGTAGTCATTAAGCTCACTAGGGTGTGGTTTCTTAGGGACAGGGGTGAGACATGATGTCTTCCACAGTGTTGGAACTTGTCCAAGGCGTAGGCTTAAATTGAAGATGTGCTTCAGTGGTTCCCCCAGTTCAGCAGCACAGGCCTTGAGTAGCCTTGGACACAGTCTGTCAGGCCCCGCTGCTTTATTGCTGCGCAATTTCTTTAGTTGGGCTGTCACTTGATCTGTTGTAATGGTGAGGGGTGTAAGGGGAGGGGAGGGGGAGGGGTGCATCTGGGATCTGTGTGTCTGATGGCTGTTGACTGAGGTCGTTGTCACCTCATTGTTCGTGATCGCCATGTGGGGGAGGGGTGCAAAATCCAGTGATGGTGGGGGTACTATAGCCTGTGATGATGGAGGTGTGTGTTGCACTGGTATTGAGGGGGTGGGGGATGGTGGACAGACCACCGCCATTGGAGCTGGAGCAGGGCAGTCAAACCTGTTGTAGAAGTGGTTCAACTGGTTCACCCTGTCCAGGTCCCCCTCCACAGAGCTGCTGTTCTTCTTCAGGCCAGTGATAACTTTCATGCAGTCCCATGTCTCCTTCAAGTTGTTTTCCTGCAACATCTGTTCCACCTTCCTTCTGTAGTCCTCCTTAGCCTCCTTCAGCTTGAATTTGAGTTCCCCTTGCACGCGCCTCAGCTCTGCCATGTCCCCCTCTCTGAACGCCATCTTTTTCCTGTTAAGAAGGGTCTTGATATTGCTGGTTATCCAAGGCTTGTTGTTGGGAAAGCAGCGTACAGTTCTGGTGGGAACAACAATGTCCATGCAGAAGTTCAGGTAGTCAGGTGTGCACTGTGTGACCTCCTCTAAGTCCTCTCCATTCTGTAACACACTCCAGTCAGTGCACTCGAAGCAGTCTCTCAGAGCCTCATCCGCTTCAGGTGTCCACTTCCTGAAGGTGCGTGTGGCAACTGGTAGCCTTTGTACTTTGGGCTTGTACATTGGCTGGAGATGAATGAGGTGGTGGTCTGACTTTCCCAGTGGGGGGAGGGGGTTTGTGCTGAACTCCTACTCCTAGCACTGTAAGATCTATGAGGATTAATAACATAGACATAGTCATCCAGCACTGGCTATGATCTGCACAGATACCTCTCAGCACGTCTCACTCAGCAGCCTGTCTTACTTTCGCTGTTTGCTTTAGAGTGAAGAAAAAGCAGTTAGTGTGCTTATAATGACATATGCATACAAAGGTCCCCATGGAAAGACAGAAAAAAACACATATCCTGTTTATGAGCCATACGTGATGCTCAGCCACCTTGCTTTCGGTGTGCTGAACGGCCACTAAATGGTCTGGCGTATTGACACAGGCCTTAGCTGTGAACCTGTGTCAATCAGCACGCCTGGCGGCGCAGGTTGCCCAGCGGGAGGGGGCTCTGTGGGTAATTTACGGGACCGAAGGAGGCATCCTGCCAGGGAATTAGAGACCCGGGCGGTGGGGGACATTTTAATTTGTGCGGCCATGTGCAAAGGCATGTACCCCCAAGTCTGGTTCTGCGCCGCTGATTAGCAGGCAGCTCCGGCGTATTCTTAGAACCGGCCGATGGGTAGAACAACACAACATACCAGTGGATTTGGATCGATTGACGCATCGGTTGGCTGGTCGCTGTGGTGTGCTGGTGCCGTGGAAAAAGCGCACGGAACACAGTGTGAGTTCATAACGCACTGGCGCTGAATTTGACGGAGAGACCTGTTGATGGGTTGCAGTCTGAATCAATAACCAGCGTCTGAGGATAAGATCATGAGACAATGGGAAGAACCCAAACAAGACATAGTTGTGGTATACAACAGGCCAATGTGTTGTCTGAAATGGAGGTGAAAGTCTGAGTGTCTGTGGATGTTTGTTTTAGTGGGCAAAATAACATTATTGGCTGCCAATATACACGTTCGGCTATATCAACCTGTGACAAAAACAGACAATATTTTATTGACTTTAAATATGCTGTGGAAAGTGACTCAATCATTTGTTACATTAAGTGTATCTATTGTTTTGCTGTGCCAGGCTGCAAAAGAGGAAGTTGATTTAAGCCGTAGACGAGGAAACAAATGAAACAATCAGCCAAAATAATTTTACCCGGAAATGACAAGCGGACGAAACAAAATAGGGGGCATGAACAAGAAAAGACAGGCAACCTGATAAGATGTATTAACTAACACAAAAAATAACATCCCTTCAAAGAAAAAAAGACTCAAGAGACAACATATTTGGGGCATTCAGTTAAATGAATTTGAGGAAAATAATAATAAAAGCCAATTTAAGAATAGAGATTACTGTTATTAAGGTGGTACATAAATACCAAAAAAGAGACAAGTACTGGCCTTTCAAGCAGACAGTGTTCATTTTAGTTTAAGTGTAGCCTTCCAATTTTATTATCCATTATTTCTGAAGTAAGAATGTTTTTTTTTTTTAAATAAGAGCTTGAATTGGTAAGTTTTTAGACTGGAGAACATGGATTCTCATTAGGGGTATCAGTGCCATTTTTACTCTATAGAATCCAATGGGAGTTACTTTAGAGCAGACTCTACTGTTACTTGGCAGTCACTGGGAATAGGGTTGCACAGTGACTGATTCCCCTGAAAGAGGAACAGCCCTTGTACCACGCTGACTGGGGCATCATATGAGCGTGTGGTGTACACTGCGCAGATCATACTAGTGAAAAACCACATGTTAAGAAAAGAGAGAAACCCTCACCACAGCAACCTCGATGTGGACTGCATCAATAGGACTCTTTTTTTTTTCAAAACCCATCATCTTCTCAGCACGAAATATATGCCGCCAAAAGCCTCTAAAAGCTTTTAAAGGTCATTTTTTGGATATAATGAAAATGGTCATGGTCAGATGAAACATATTTCACATGGTTCACCAGAGATACACGCATTCTACACATAGCTTGGGTCAAAGTACAAGTCTTTTTTTACCTTGTCCCTTTCTGAACAAAAGCCAACAGTAATACATGACAACAGGAGATAGTGAGATGACAAAACAGCATCAACGACTCCACTCCACACACACACATATACCCTACACACACACACACACACACACACACACATACACACACGGCATCACCGATTCAGGGGTTACGCTTGAAGCTCCATGCTCCGTCTCGTCTTGGCCTCAGGGCATTCCGTGCTGCGTTTCCACGGTGAGGAGTTCTGTCAGGTGCTGCAGCAGCACCTGGGAAAGTGCGGAGAAGGCCCGAGGCCCTAATTAGTGAACAGGGGAGAGGATGGCAATTAGCATGGGGAAGGGCCCCAAGGGAGGGAGGAGGCGCAGAGCTCACTGGGACTTGTTAAGCATGAGGCGGAGAAGAGGAGGCGGAGAAGGAGGAGGAGGTGCAGGGTTCCAGGTATTCACATCAGAACTGGCTCGGAGGGGGAGCACTGGCTGAATCACACACACACACACACACACCCACACACATTCAAACAGTGACACACTCTTAGATGGTGGGGGTCAAGTAGCCAGCGGTGACAAGTAGCCAGTCAGTTGTATCATCTAGAAAACCTGTCTACAGTTGGCTCAAGTAGTTGCCATTTTCACCTGAAACTAGAACATATTTCACACTTGTGAATGATTAAAGGATTATTTCTACACAATTGCATTTCTACACAGTTGCAGTTCTAGCATGTAAAACAATTTTCAACACTCAACTCTCTTTTCAAATGTTGATGAAGATGACATACCTTTAAAAATAATGACCAAACACTTCATCAGTTGTACACATTTGGAGAATGCGCTGAATCTGAAGATTCAGTAATCAGTATTTGACTGTTTTGAGGCTTTGGTTTTGAGTCATAGGTTTTGTAATATAAATAAACGATGAGCCTCTTAATGGATGATTAAGCTTGTGAAATGCTCCCTCACACCCTATCTTACACAACCGAGCATTTTATAATGTGGACAACATGCACCACAAATACTGCTGACAAACACCAGCTCTGTTAGGAAGAATCTTAAATGGGTATTTCTCGAGCATGCTTGCATAAGGACTTCCCCATGATTTTCTTTTGTTCCGCAATGCTCAATGCTTTTGTGCCGAGCATATGAGACCGCAATTTGTGCAATACAAGTGTGATTGTGAATCACCCCGCATTTCTGCCACTGATGCTGAAGACAATCAGATGCAACAGGCCTTTGGATTGAGCTAAGGCATTTTCTATGGATAATTATCTCTCTGCCAAGGCATCAATTCCCAACACTAAAGGTGAAGGGTTCGGTGTTGGATCGTTTGCTATGGGTTTTTTAGCCCCTGGAGACATATTTTTGCCACCCTCCCCACGATGCTAATAGAACCATGACCAATATCATGTTTCTCTACCACTACACAAACTCACTACTTCTCTCCCACACATTAACAACAAATTGGCTGTGATTCTAAATAGGTAAAGACAGGATGGCAGTCTGTTAATTTCTTTGTGCATATGAAATGTGTGTTAGTGTGTGTGTGTGTGTGTGTGTGTGTGTGTTGTGTGATTTGAGAGAGAGAGAGAGAGAGAGAGAGAGAGAGAGAGAGAGAGAGAGAGAGAGAGAGAGAGAGAGAGAGATGGCACATTGGACTTAGGCATTGCTAATGTCTGCATTCCCAGGGGTCTAATCAAAGATTTGTACATCTAATTGCTGTCAAGTCAGCGCTTGCCACCTGCCATGTCTTACCACTCATGCTCTTCCCCTCTCTAGGATCCATTCCAGACCCATCCATCATTCCTGGCTGAGAGAAGAGACAACACAACCTGCCAAGCAACCTGCAGATAGTGTTCCAGCCAGCATCATACACACACACACATAGAGAGAGAGAGAGAGAGGTGCAAAGCATACATTTAAAATACATGCATAGGCTACACATACGTACATACAGATACAAGTAGATAAAAATACATTAATATACATGAATATGCATGCACACACACACACACACAAAATATACATGTAGTATGCACACAGATAACTGGGGAGGACAGAACCCTACAGATGAGAGTCACGTCACCTCCCCATTAAGTCCCATAGAAAGAGCCAGTCTCCAGAGGTGTGAATGACTGCTGAAGGGCTCTTGTGGCAGAACCACAGCCCTCCTTTATGAGAGATTGTGCGTTTGGCATGAAAGACTGGTTGTGAGGTGAAATGAGATACGCTGACCTGCTTTCCACTGTGTGAGGACACAAAGGCAACTAACTGGAAAATGGGAACTTCTGCACCATCGTTTTCTTAACACCCGAGTCAGTAATTCTCAGTGTTTGTTTGATGTTGGTAAATTTCAGTGATTTTCAGGGGCAGTCTAAGTGGAGGCTACTCTGATTGAGATCATATGAAGTGTGTTGAGCAGATTAAATCATTATCCCCTTTCTGATTGGACAGACCCCTGATGAAAGTAGTAGCTGTAGAACTATGGGATAACCTGTTTGATTAAAGAACCAAGGTAATTCATGTGATGTAAGGCTACACTTTTGTTGGGTTATTTTTTACTCATGCTGGGTTGTTTGTGACCCAGCCTGTTGGGTTGGTATTTGAGGACAGTGCCCCCTCTTGTTCTTCACGGATATGGAGTAAAACTATCCAGAGCTGGGTGACTTTACCACTGCTGTAGCCTATCATTATTTGAGGGAGTTCATTGGGGGCCAAGCAGCGAAGCTGCGAGGAAACCCATAGTGATTCTATGTTTTCTTCCCTATTATTACGCTTCCGCCATTGAAGTCTATGGCAGCCCATAGAACCGACTGGTCAAAAGTTGTGAAATTTGGCACACTGATTGGGGACAGTCCAATAATTAATTTCATGCCGGCACCTCCAGCGCTCTAGCGCCACCAAAAGGCCAAAGTTACGTTCACGCACGTAACTTTTGACTCATATGCCCAATTGCCAAAGATGAGGTATCGTTGGAATCCTTGGACCAAGCCGAGTTGGACCAAGCCAACGCACCCTATGACGTCAATTTCCGCCATGATGGATTTTTCGCCATTTTGGATTTTTTCAAATGTTTTCACGCCTCACATTGTTTGTCCGATTTTCACGAAACTTAGCACATGACATCTTCCGTCATTGGAGTCTATGGCAGCCCATAGAACCATTTGGCGAAAAGTTCTGAAATTGGCACACTGATTGGGGACAGTCCAATGATTAATTTCACCATGTTTCATGAAGGCACCTCGAACCCTCTAGCGCCACCAACAGGCCAAACTTTTGACCCGTTGACCCTACTATCAAAAGGATTTTTTCAAAAACCTTTAAAAAGTTTCACGCCTCACATAGTTTGTCCGATTTTCACGAAACTTAGCACATGACATCTTTAGACCAAGCCGCACAAAAGTTATCGATTTTCATCTTCGGAACTAAAACCGTTTGCCCGTAACAGCCAATCGAAATGTGCTCATATCTCAGCAACCCTTTCATCTGTCATAACCAAACTTAGTACATGGACTTATAACCCCAACAGTAGGGCACTCAAAAAATCTGGTGACCTTTGACCTCTAGGGGGGTGCTGTAATTAGTGAAAATGCATTTTGGCCTGTAGCTGTTGATGTGTTTGGAATTAAAACATACTAGTGGTGTCTGGTAGTACTTTTGGATGTCCTTAGGCTGACCCAGGCCAACTTGTGATGTCAACATAAATGATTCGGCCGCCATATTGGATTTAATGAAAAACACTAAAATGTTTTCACAGGTCAGAGATTTCATCTGATTTTCACCAAAATTGGCACAGACCATCTTCAGACCATGCCTTATCAGTGTTTAATTTTCTAGAACGATTGACAAAAGCATTTGCCCATAACAGCCAACCGAAATTGGTGGCGAAGCCGCCAAACAGGAAATTACCTTGTAACTCAGCCAATCTTGGGTTGTTTGGCATGGAACTTGCTGTGACTGCTTAATGCTATACCTGATGCAAACGCATTGAGTTACATGGCAAATTTGGACTGCTGAACTGACTGCTTGGCCCCGTCATTGCTGCTTGCAGCTATATTTTTTTCTTAGTTTTCTTCTAGCCGTCTAGTCCAGCAGTTATCTATGCAATGAGAATCAGGGAATTTTGGTATGAGGTAAAGGCAGGTCCTATGTATCTGCTTTTTAACAGATTTTGCCTGCCGATTTTGTTTAGCCTCGAACAGGTCAACAAAGCATCAAAGTGATTCATGCCTGCTAGCTAACATTGACATTAATTGACTGTTAACTATCGGTGTTAAATCTCCACAAAGACAGGCTCTTAAACACATAGTTCTGGGTTCACTGGGTATTTAAAGTGCTGGAAAAAAAACTGCTCAATAAACTAAAATTAGCATATACCAACCAACAGCCAGCAGGTTAGCAGACTATTGTAGCCTATGCTAATTAGATATCCTTCGTGATGGAGATAGTCAGTTAATGTTAGCTAACACAATCAACACTTGTGGTCTCTTGTAAGCCACATTATTAAAGTTGGGGTAAGGTTATCATTATCCCAAACAAGATCTAATTAAACCATTAAACCACCAGGATGGTTTCACATTAGCCATGTGCTGGCTGGTTTTTGGTGGTACACTCGGGCTCACTGACTAAGGGTGCGTTCGTAAATTGCCACTCCTAGCGCTCCGACCACACTTAACCGTTCATAAATTCAGAATTATCGTGTGCTTATCAGTCTATGGTGTTTATTTAGAGTGTCACACTCTTGGAGCGCCCAGAGCGTGTCTGATTTAATTTACGAACGCACCCTAAATAATGTGTTGGCTAATTAATGTTAGCACTACCACCACTGAATAGCCTGCTAACAGAGAGAGATGCCCTCATGCTTTGGAAAACTAGATATGTACAAACATTTTTAAAAAATCTATTAAATAATTCTGTCGAACTTGATTTATTTCATAGGATGGGCTTTAAATAAAAGATAACCCAGTGCCATTTTGGGTTAAAAGAGTTTTTGTCTGTCAGATTGTATGCGATAACTAGGATATGTATCCTACAACATGATAGTTTGTTTTCAGGAGGAAAAGACAGGTGCAAGTAAGCCACTCAACTTTGTGCGGTTGTGTGTGCATGTGCATTTCTATCTTCTGCTTGACACAATTATCTGTGTGCTGCTGAAGCAAACTGACCTGATCTGCTTGCAATCAATAATTGTCATGGAAACGACAAACATGTCCTGCTCCAAACTAGGTCCAGCCTTCAAACATCAAAGCAACAACAAAAAGCAAAAAAAGACCTTCTGTATTTGCAAGCCAGTGTCACGGTGAGGTCAGTCTAGACAAACTGGCACAGTGAAAATGGTTTTAAATGCTCAGTGAGCAAATTCAATATGACAATGACTTCCACAGAATAATTATATTAGCAATTATGCTAACAGTCAGATATGACTTTCTGACCTTGGCACGGTCTACAAAGACACAGCAGGTATGACTTTTTCCTAAATACCTTGCGTAAAATTCTCCACTTTGACATGCTCTGGGTCACACAGCGAAACACTCTATTTGGCTGTCATGCTGCAATGTTTCAGTCAGTGTAGCCTACCATTTAAGTAATGACAATGTGTAGAGACTGCATCTGTAGGTGACAGCATCTGATACAGCAACCGTGTATCATCTGCCACAATTTAAATCTGTACTCATTAGGTGTCTCTTAACAAGTTTCTCTTGGTTTCATCATAAACTTTAATTAAATGAAATCCAGATTAGATCCATGGGGAATGGAAACCTGCCATGCACTTACACATACACACATGGTCTCTTTTCTTGCTCTCTCATTCTCTCTCTCTCTCACACACACACACACACACACAGACACCTCTTCAGTTGTGTGGGTATTAGCCCCTATTTCCCACCAATGAGCTTAGGAGAAAGTTTCATAAAAAAAGAACAGAGATCTAACAATAACACAGGGATGACACAGTAACTACACGACTAAAGTGCTGGGAGGCCAATTGCGCTACCATACTCAATTAGTCTGACTAAAAACAGGCCCAACCGCTCACAAGGGAGTTGGCTCCACTGAACCCCGACAAGTCTTGGCAAGGCCCGGTCGCTGCTGTTGCTGTCCTCTGGGGATGGAGGACCTCTGTGGCAGGGAGAGAGAGGGAGGGAGGGAGAGAGAGAGAGAGTGAGAGAAAGAGAGAGAGAACAGTAGTATGTTGGATGGATGGATGGGTTCACTGAGCTGAAGGTGGATCAGGTGTTTAGGCTTCTTTATTTCAGGCTGTAGCTGAATTCCTCTCACGTTAACCCACTTCTGTGTCAGGTGGTTCTGAGTGTGAGAGGAAAAAAGACTCTTGATAGTAAAGTGGAAAAGAGAGGTGCCCCTAATGGTAACTGACTCTTGGTCAGATTTATATTCCTGTGCGAGCCATTGGATTTGGGCCAGATCAGACCCAGTCTGCTCCAGAATTAGAGTCATCAGAGAATCAGAGGGTGACTCCCTGACCCTGGCTGATATCTACTCACGGTGAAACCAGCTTTCATCTAGCCTTGATCCAAAGTCTGCTTTGACTTGTGTTGGGCAGAGTGGACATCTTCTTATGTCAAACATCACCCACATAAACTCCACATAAACTACATGGAGATGAAATCTCAGGAAGAATATGGTGTAGGACATGTGATGGTAGAAATCAGATCAATTCCAAACCCCAAATATACACCTCTGATAGAGATTAACTGTATACTTACTGTATACTTGCGGCTTGGCCTATGTTGGTAAAACGACTAGACCACTAAAAACAAGAATCTCAGAACACCGATCAAATATTCGTAACCATGACACAAAAAGCCCAGTAGCGGTACACTTCACACAAGCCTCTCACAATGTATCCACTCTCAGATATTGCGGCCCTTCCGTGGAGGAAATGTTAATTGTCTGTTATTTCAGAGAGAAACATACTGGATTTACACACTGGACACTTTAGGCCCAAAAGGGTTGAATGAAGACTTTGATCTGAGGCCATTCTTGTAAACTTTTGTAAATAATTGTGTAAATAATGTGTAAATATTGTAGATACTGTGGTAATGTTTTGCTGACTTCATATGATGTGTTATGTCATGTTCCCAGTGTACCTGTCCACTGCTGTGGGATTGATTCTCACATAATTGTCCTGAACTGTTGTAACCATAGACTGTATATATACAGTCTATGGTTGTAACACACCCGAGTGGTATCCTTTACTATCTCTCTATTTCTTTTTTGTTTTTCATCTATTATCACTACATTCTACAGTGGTTGAGGCGCCATTTTTACACATTTCAAATATTCCAAACTAGGCCTAAGGCTTTGCAGGCTTGTCCTTTCCTTCCTGAACTAAATATTTTTGTAAATGTTGAATATGCATACATTTTGATATTTAAAGTCAAAGTCAAAGTCTGCTTTATTGTCAATTTCTTCACATGTCAAGACATACAAAGAGATCGAAATTACGTTTCCCACTATCCCACGGTGGAGACAAGACATATTTTACCAATTAGGTCCACAGACAAACATAACATTCAAGTAAACAATATAAAAAGTAAAAATAAGAAGGCACATACAATGAAGAAAATAAGAGCAGCAAGTTGAAATTGAATTTGAATTTGAGTTGAAAATGTTTTTTTTTTTTAAATATTTACATTTATATCTGTATTTATATCTGTCCTTTCATGATGGAATTGCACTTTAACGTGATTGATCACATGACCTATCATGGATGTATATATGGAGGTGTGTCTCCCCACTTGTTTCATGTCTGATGAAGGGCTGGGGCCCGAAACGTCACATGTGGTGATATAGCCTACTAATAAAAAAACGCTAAGGAGCAGCTTCTGGTGTGCGGACGTTCTTCTACTTGCTTGTGCCTTCCTGTCCAGCACCCAGTGCTCAACTACTTGGATGTGCGTGCTGCACTCTTGAACTCTCATTAACTGTATACTTACCATTCTACAGTACAGAAATGCCCTAGAGTAAACTCAACAGTCATTCAGCTGTTCCATTATCCATTATAGAAACAATCACTCGAAATGACTCGGATATTTGTTGTTTTTGTCTTTCTCCCTTCCTATCTTTTTTGTGTTGTGGTGCTATAATTTGAGAGCTTTGCGAGACTGACTCACATGTTCTGGCCATCACACTTATGACCAAGCTGTGCTAAAATCATACTCTGTTTCCACGACGACCATCTAAAGCCCTAATGTTAATTAAGTTTTTTTTTTCCCTGTCCTTGTTTTTTTCACTGGAAAAAAACAAGGACAGGGAAAAGTGAGATATTTGCCCACATGTAGATATTTGCCCACATGTAGAAAATTCATGTGAAATGCAACCTAGCATCAAGCCTATTGGTTGAACGTCAGTTGGAGTAGCTGCAAATGTAATTTTCAGTGTGGTCTTTAGTCCAAGCCAAGGTTCTTTTGGCAGGACACAGTGGCAGTTTCAGCGTGTGATACATACACATTCAATAGGCTATAAATCGTACACAACAGATTATGAATAAGTCAAATCTGCCACCTTCTCTGAACCTCATTTAGCTCAAAAGATTCACCCTATTGCACAAGTCAATAGCCACCTGATTCTTGTGTGATCAAGCCCGGATCCTGATGTGGATTAGCTTCCTGGGTCAGATTCCATCTGGATTGACACTAACACTGAAAGAGTGCTGTTGTGCAAGGAGATGACTCAGTGATTATGGCTGAGTGTTAAAGTAATACAATGGGAGAATTGATACCTTTGCCCTTTGTCGTCAATGTTCAACACCTTTTAGCACTAAGATGGTATCCATTTAGTTATAAACCAAATAAACTGGTCATGATCTTACCCGACCAATATCAATAGCAATATCAAGTATTCCGGGCGTGCATTGGCAATGTCAGAGACTATAAATGTAGCAGCAGAATAAATTTGAAGCCATTATTTTAAGACAAAAGAACTGCATTGTGGTCTTTTAAAATGTTGACATGTGATGGCCAAGTGCACAGTGGGGTACATCGAACTTTGAAGACTAATGGCTCAAGATTAAAGAGGAAAAACTATACACTGCAGCAGGGTTGCAAAACATGCAGATGACGAACAAATTGTTTCAAACACATCAATCATTTTAAGTGCAGCACGCAAACGGTTCAGCACGAGTCACTGCACAGCCGGTGGAAAAGGTCTGCATAAGCAGTACATTCAGGCTTTTAAATGCATCAGCTTTACCCAATTTCCTATTATGATCTTCCATCATTAGCTCAACACATAGCAGTGCTATTGTGTGCTTTATTTTTTTGCTGCTCCAGATCGTTTACAAAACCAACTTGAGGTCCATTTCACAGCCAAAAAATCTCTCTGAAAGAAAGTCGAGAGCCCCTTCGACAGAATGACGGGAAATGACCTTAGGGGGAGTTAATCCGAGGCACCAGAATGGCTTGGAAACAATATGTGGCATTTCTTGGCTGCCTATGTCGTTGTTTTCATGACCACGTTTGCTCTTGGAGGGTGTTTATTTTTGAGCCACTTCGGAACAGTGTTGCACTTGATTTTGATTATGGAATGGAGTCAATGAAGAAGTCGCACACAAGGGGAAAAAAACACAGTTAAAATGTTGAATACCCACACACCAGGACAAGCCCATTGAAAATAAGTCCCCCCCCCCTCCATCCAACTCGGTGTGAAGCTGGAACTCCTGCGTGTTGAGACAGCTGCCCAAAAGACTTTGCTTCTCTGCGGGTCGCATGATTCATACGGTGAGTAAACATCCACAACTGGCCGCACAGAGGGCATGACTCACGACAGACGGCTGCATTCTGCTTTCGCCTCTCAGCCTCACCCGACTGGCGAGCAGCGAGAGTGTGTGAGAGAGAGAACAAAGCAGGCGAAGACGGCACTGCATCACAGTCGCACTCCAGACGGCTTTTGAGGCAACTTGCCCTCATTTTCAAAGCAATTACTCCTGTAGGGTGGTGAATGAGAATACCCTGGGTCAGCGCTATTCATTGAGAAACATTGGGTTAAGGGGAATGGCAATGAAAACTGTCCCGCTGCCACTTTCCAGCACTAATGGCCTTGTGGTGTAGTTATCATACCAGAATTTCATCGAAGCTGCTGGCCGCCTCTGCAATGAAACCACAGTAACTGACCGCTAAAGAAACGACTCCAAGAATATGTCCTAAAAATGTGATAGGCTTTACTGACAGCATTAGAAAGATGCGACTATCAGTCTGAATACCACATCTAAGCATATTCTACCCTAGTACAAAATGAGTGTAGGTCTGGGACTACACTGAACCAGTTATTTTTGCGTCACATGGTGCAAGATGTTTTCCAGATCACAATATCCGTAACCGTCTAGTATCATCACAGCAGGAAAACAGCGCTCAGTAAACTACAATTAGTGGTGCCAAAGACGAGACAGGTTTGGGCAGACAGGTCAGGTTCTGCCATGATAATGAATCCAGCTTGCTGGCCATCAAGGGATCATTATTTATTCGGTCACACTGATTGACAGCCATGCTACGACCTACCGAAAAACATTGAGAACGCTCTGAAAGGGTTGCCGATGTCTGCAAACTCAGAGACCTATTATCACAAACATTCATTACATTAACTGTCATCTCCCAACAGCCATTTTCTCCTCTGAGTCAGTCTTACTGGCATTGTTTTATTGGATGGATGTGGGTATGGTATAGATATCTGAGATAAAACCACAGCATTCCCCACACACAGGCTCATTCATGACTACCCCCTCAGTTCTTATCTGTCTTTACCCTCACCAGGGATCCATACCAAAAACATCAACAGTCTTGAGTTTTGTGGGGGGGAACAAATCAAATAGACAGCCCCTTTTGTTTAAGGTGATAACATGGCAAGGGCCTGCTTTCACATGCAACCTGAAGCCAAAGAGCTCGGGCCTTATTTTTCAGAGAGAGAGAGAGAACGCACACAGCGTGCGGCTGCTGCTGTGCAGTCTTCACGGCCAACATCCCATACCGGTCACGCCCTTCCGCGGCGGGCGGCAGAGGGAGGTTTGAGCTGGGGTCGGACCGGATCAGTCTGGTTCTCCTCTTCAACCAGGCCCTGAATTAGCACAGCATCTTTCACCACCTTCCCCATTGCCAGTCTGGACGTGTGTGAGAGTGTGTAGCAGCGTGTGCGCGACTAAGTGTGTGCGTCTGTTAGTGTGTGTTTAAGCCATGTGGGATTAGTGATGATGTCATACTGGGTGCAGCTTTTTTTGAGTGAGTGTGTGTGTGTGTGTGTGTGTGTGTGTGTGTGTGTGTGTGTGTGACAGAGTACACTGCCCCTCCCATACACTGCTTTCTTCTTAATGAGTCACTGAAGGCGCTACAGGTCTGCCACCTACGCAGTCCCGACTGAGACTCACCGTAATCTTCAGTGCTGTTGGCATCTGACTCTGGGCAGAGCTCATACCAGACCCGGGCCAGATGTGTTTCAAAGAATACTTCTTCCGGGGAGTGGAGTAAGCCACACGGTATTTGTGTATTCAGCTATTCACGTTACGGTATGTGGTTCTGTGTCGCCCTCAGAGTGCGTACTGTATGATGACAGTGACGCCACCCGTTTAAACTGCCATCTTGTGAAATACACCTTTGAGTCACTCACAGCACCACTCTGAGGTTGAATGGGGATACAAAGCTCTATCATTCTATCTCTCTCTTTCTCTCATTGTCTCTCTCTGTGCGTGTATTGGGTAACACGGCAGCCCATTATCAGCAGAAATGATCTTAATGCTAATTGCATCTCCTGCATTCTCCCTGAGGAGGTTTGGGTCTAAGTCTCGCCATGAGACACTGAGGCTCGCATGCAGCGCTGAGCCAGAGAATGGAGAGAAAAGTACATTCTAATCATGTTTTGTTTTAAATATCATTTCCTGCCTGTCTGGAGATGAGTGCGGTCCTCTTCCATGGTGTGCAAGTTCTGAGATGGATGCACATGTGAGTTCTGAGATGTGGTGCAGGTGTGCCAGTTTGTGTATGTGTACAGTGTGTGTGTGTGTGGGTGTTTATGTTTATGGGTGTGTATAAGCAAAGCAGAGTGTCAGTATGTCTGTGTGTGTATATGTGAACAGTACAACAAAAAGGCTTCAGTGTGTGGTTCAGTTGAGTTTAATGTTAGTGTGTGTGTTAGCAGCCTTGTGCAGGGTGTCAGTGTGTGTACGTGCACAGTGTGATGTGTTGGATGTGATTGAGTGAGTGAGTGTGTGTGTGTGTGTGTGTGTGTGTGTGTGTGTGTGAGCAGCACAGTGTGGGGTGTCAGCATGCAGCCGTTCTTCACGTGGTCTCGGAGGTGAGGGGGGTATTAGGGGAAAGGTGAGTGGCAAGTCTGTTGCCCCGGGTTACTGAGTAACCAGAGTGCTCGCTTGCTTGCTTGCTTGCTTTTTCTCTCCGCTCCTCTCTTCAGCAAAAGCCTGTTCTGCTCTTCTAGCTCCCACCCCACTCCCACCCGGTCCACCCCTCCCTTCTCTCCTCATCTTCATCAGTGCTGCTGACGCTGTCCATCGAGTTGCTCGGCACCGCGTGGAGTGGAGTGGCCAGGCTCTCGCTCGGCCGCAGGGAGAAAAACAATCTGATCAAACATGTGGGGGAGAGGTCAGCTTGTGGACCACGGCATGGCCTGCCGGTCTCTCTCTCTCGGTCTCTCTCTCTGCAGAGCATCCAGTTCTGGGAACTCCGAGTCATCACATTTCCTCAGGCGCTCTGGGGGAGAAGAGCCTTCAACACCCTTAGAGCAGAGGGGAATAGTCACTGGCCCATTTGATCAAGAGACTCAAGACGTTTTCTTGACGTTTGTGTGGATAAAGCCTTCTGTGCAAAGCCAAAAATCTTGCGTAACTTAGTACGTTATTGCTTGGATGCCATTTTCTTTATGCTGACCTTTGCCTAATGACCTCTAATCTGAGATCAAAAGACTGATATGATGATGTCTTATTTTGTTAACCATATTGCACTCTATTTTTTTATGTTGCCATTTGTTTATATCAGATACAGCTTTAATTTTGTGATGGTTTGACATTTAAAAAGGCAAATGTACAACTAACCATATCCTATAAAGCATGACATATGAGACATATTGGAATGTCTTACAATAGACCAAAGTGGTAATTCAATCAATTTTTTGGATTTCATTGGCTTACTATAATTTCTTACAGAAATTCTCAGCATTTGGAACTGGGAGTATCCCAGTAGTCTGTGGTGTTTCCCAGAACATACTCACTCAGGTGATGTTGTTTACATCATACATAGGTCCACCTCTCTGGCACGTGAAGTGGGGAAGTCAAGTTCAGGGCAGATCCTGTGGCCTCTGTGGAGCACTTTCTTCCCTACGCTGACTGGCAGTCTGTTTATCAGGTGGCCTTGAACGCGCCCAACAAAGACCGGGTGAGCAGGCCCCCCCTCGGCCATGACCCTGGGTGAAGCGCTCTCTCTATCTCTGTCTCTGCCTTGAAAATCAAAACAAAGTCAGCTTTTTTTGGTGCGACTCACCACACACACACACACACACACACACACACAGACACAGACCTGTCAGACTGACCCGATGTCTTTCTTTCTAGAAGTCCTGGATCTGCCTCGCAGCGTGAACACAGTAATGCTGAGGCGTAGAATGACACCACATCTGACCATCCACCTGTCTGTATTGGAGAAATATCCGCTGGATGCTCCAATCAAGACTGACAACAGTGGACAGTGGGAGGGTGGGTGAGTGAAGGGAAATTTCACATTGCAGAGTTGCCTCATTTTATGGTGGGGAAACTCCCGGCCAGGACTTCAACTTTTGCATTGCCACAAACCTCCACCTGTACAGTCCTGCCATGTGAAACCACTTCACATGCACATACATGGGAACCAGATTATGTTGAGGCTTAAAAAGTACCCAAAGAAGGAAGTGTTACCTGTAAGTAAACACTAAAATATCCAGTCAACTTTCTACCCATGGGGGATATTCCAAGTCCATGTTTTACTAAGCTGGATAATAAAACTCAAGAGTAAATGGCAAACCCAATAGAAGTGCACATTTCCCCTGCTAAACAAAGTCAAAGGGCTCTTCTATTTTGGGATTACTACTTTCTTAGAATTGACTTATCCAGTTTAGTCACTAAGGCGTGTACTTAGAATATCATCCAGGGATATTTATTAGCTCAATTTAATGACTGTAGGTGAGCATTATAAAAGCAGTAGAAGTCAGTCGTATTCCCAAGGAGGTGACCTACTAAACTGTCTGAGGCACACTTTCAAAACTTGCCCTGAAAATGTTACTGTTCATTTTAAGAGCTGGTGCTGCTTCCAAAAACTTCCTCTCCCTCACACGCATATACACACACACCATTTAAAGCGAAGAAAAACACAAAACACAACAGATCAAAACAAAAACAATGAGCATGTCTATGGCTAGCCACAGCAAGGGGGAGCTGAAGTTTAGTGTAGCACTATTTGGAAATTATGTAACCCATTTTGTGTATGTTCCAGGAATCAGTACAAAGTGTTCACATTAGCAAAGCAAACATTTTTCTGCAGGGTTGGGTAGAGGGGGGTCTTGCACAATAGATATCGCAGCCACACGCAATACTGTACTGGCTCACTGAGAAGGAAGGAAGACTAGCTAATGCTAACAGCCATGAGTACTGGCCAAAATACTCGCCTGTTTACACCTGAATACATGTACTGTAAACATACACACCGGCAGCCATGATTGTGACTGTTTCACCTGCTAAAGAGTACACGTGTTGAATGATCATGAATTAAAAAAAAGGATAGTAAGAGGAATAGGCTAAAAACAAACAACTTTAAAAAAAACACAGACATTTTGGGATGTGTTTGTCGCACGACACATGGATTACTATCTGTGCCACTTGAGTATTACGGCTGACCCGGTGTTCCTGGATCGCTGACAGGTTGATGAATACTCTGATAGCAGAATCAGAGGAAGCTGCACTGCTGTGCTCTAAGGGGCCAAATAACAGCCTTTCTGTTTTCAATGTGCGCTGTCAACAGCACAAAATGTCCCCTTTTCATCACATTAGATAATCTTCTCCAGTTACCATAGAACGACTCATCAAACATGCCTGCTAACAAATAGATTTCATGCTGCGGTCCTGGGGCCTCTGCTTCAACGGTGGAAAAAGAGACCCGTTTGCTTCTTTGCAGGGCCAAGTTTGTGGACGGGGGGATTATGTAATTTACGATTCCTTGAAAGCCTACACACATAGCATCCGATATGAGTGTGGCACACACTGCTTTCAATGTTTAATTACATGAGATAACATGGTTTGCAGTGCAACCCTGCACACCAGCTTCAAACTCTGCCGCCGCTGCATTGTAGATTACGATTCAGTTCTATTTTGTCGGCGCGGCTCAATAAAATCCATTGTTTATCCAACGCCCACATTTGGATGGCATGCGTGGCAAGTGACCGCACCTATTTGCGTGGTGCTTTAGACACCCATTTCAATATCGGATCAGGAAGTGAACCTGTATCAATGAATGTAAAAGTCTATCACCTGCACTTTTCAAAGTTGCTCAGAGCAAGTCGGCTGAGTTTCCCAGTTTCCCCTTCCACCAACCATGCTCTGCGGGAGAGAGGTGAGAAATAGCCACTTGTCTAAAGCATGTGCACCGGCATGGCATTTGTGGCCCCAGCAAGTCAAGCGGTCTAAATCCCACTCCTGTAGACACATTGTAAGGCTTCATTATGGGGCCAGAGCCGGCAGGGGTGAAAAGCAGTAAGCGGTAGCACGCCCGCGCCTTTTATTCTAATAGGATCTGAATCCGAGAGGAGAGGTAACGGGTGGTGGTGGTGGGGTTGAACGAAAGCGGCGAGATTAGCAGAACAAAAGTCGTCTAAGAATTTGGCCGATTCAGTGGATTCCAGGAGCCTGGGCCCCCCTCAATCCCGCGGGTTAGTGAGGTATGTTGGGAAATCCACCAAGCTGCAGAAAATTATTTATCGCCACAAAAATCAGTGACGAGCCTGAGCGCTTTGCGTCTCTTATACACCTCAGCATTACGAAAACGTCAACATACAGTAGGGACCACAAAAAAGATTTGTCAAATGTGTCAGTCGTGTCATGACAGTTTGCAGTGCAATGAAGATCATAAAGTGATGTGGCAACAAGAATGTTTGCGGACATGACTACGGTGCACACATTTCATCATCAGCACAATTCATGCATCACCACAATTTTGTAACCATGCAGATTTGGACATATTGGTTCGACCTGTGTTTTAATGCACTGTCTCAAGGTCAAGAGAAAATAAAATCTATTTATGTTTGTTTTGCGTTTAGAAAACATTTTTATCCAAAAGCATCTTACAACAATGAGGAGTAACATTACAGAGAAGACCTTACTACATACTACAACAGTAAATAATACCAGAGGATGAGGTTTTCATTAGTATGTTTGCTTCCTAGGAGGGCAGAGAAAACAATCAACCTATAAAACAGCAAAACTAGTATTCTTTGGAGACACAAATGCACATACTGTATAGGCATTCGCTCTGCATGACCTGGACTAGTGCAAATGTGAAGAGTCAAAACTGGATGTCGAATGTCACTTCAAAGTCAAGCCACAGTGATAATCGGTGAATTTACAGTAATTTCCTATCATGGCTGTTGACCATGAATACTGAAGCTACATATGGGAGGCATACTGTGCATATCACTTGAGAGACCTGTGCAGTGTCACAGATAATTGAGTGGATGTTTTGCTTCTATTCCCCTCCCCCAACCCCACCAACTTGCCCTACAACTTCAACTCTTTACTGGCTGGGCGGGGATGGGTAGAGACTTTCTCATGACCCCTTCACATCATCAGAAAGAAAAACGCCTCAGAGTATAGCTTGAGGGTAGATTATAGGTTGTACTTACACAACAACTCACCTCCGGACCTTGGTCAGAGTTGTCTATTTCAATTATTATCTAAACATAAAAAACAAGTTCATGTGAGCTACAATTTTTCTCTGGCTTAGGTTTTTTACAGTATACTATTTATATGTGCGGCACAATAATCTCTTATATTTTTGGAAAAGAAAAACCACCTGATCAGATAACAAAACCAACATGACACCTATGACATGCCAAACAACTTAATTTAAAACGGAATAAATACCAGTCAATCAAAAAACTCAGATCTTTATCTTGTCATCTTTCTGGTCACGCCAAAGGTCATAGGTTATCTATCGACTAATGTTTCACTCTCTACCCGGCCCATAGAGGTCAAATGTGTTTGCAACAGTTTTTTCAGCCTGAGGGTTGTATGATGATGACCCAGTGATGATCCACCTTGTGAAATAGCATCAGTGCCTAGCAGAGGCGCTACCCAGGCAGTGCGCAGGGGTGGCATGATCTGGCATCAGTAGGACTTCACACACAACCAGTGGAGTCAAAAGGTCTGCAGGGTGCCTTTTTCTACAGCAGTTGAACAGCTGAACAGATTTGAGGCGATTTAGTCAACAATCGGTCAGTCCGCAAGCCCTGATTTGAATACTCTTTTGTTCCCTTTTGTGATTGGGCCTGAGGTTAAATGGCTAAATTGCAGAACAGTGTAGTGCTAATCCAAAGGACTCAGAGGGGAAAAAGTATAAACGTCTGTACATTCCTAGAAAGTGACCTTTGGACATTTCCCATTAAACTGTTTTGAGGCAGAATGATCAATGATACAGTATATTTAACCAATTTGATTGGGGGCTGGGTTATGGTCTGGCCAGTTCAGTGATTAAAAAGGAAATGGTCCGTGAGAGCACAGACAGATGTTCATTCAACATGCTTTTACATAAATCCTTAGTGGCTACAATGTGTAATGATCAATTGAGAATGATTCTTCTTAAATTGCCTGAAACTATAGCTATTAAAACAAAAAAAGCCCCAAATGCTACTAAAACGGAAATAGAACGTGGAAACCGTAATACTACAGGGTACGTCAAAGCCTCTTACAGACCTGAAGACCCAGTTCTGTCTGCCAGATGCTCAGCTAACTGGCATCTCTGCAGCAGCCAGGACTGAATGTCCCGGGCAGTGACATCTGAGCTCCATCCAGTTAAGCATGGGGCAATCCTGGGCTGTGAGTCCATCGAGTCAGGCCTTGTTCCAACAGGCCATCTAGGATCCAGAGCCATGATGTCATCCAAGATTCCAGGGGCGAGAGGCAAACGCTGGCTCTCGTGGATGGAATTCACAAAACTGACCGAGCCACCTCATTGGCTGGCTTAGGTGGTCACTTTTGCAATTGGATCAGTCGTTACGTTTTAATGACACATAAAATGAGAACAAACGAAAACAAAACACACTGGACTAGGGCCTGAGAACTGACAATAATACACTTACAGTCAACTGGCTTCCCATATGTATCCCTACTCCCAAGTCTCTGAATAGGCATTGCGTATTGTGGCAAGGTTTCAAACAGTAGGACTAGTGCGCATTCTGGAGCAGGGAGAACAGCGCTGGCCCTCGCTCACGAGTGCTCTATGTGGGCCAGTGGGGGGTTTGGGGGGGTCGAGAGCCTGTCTGGAGTAGGACTGTCACACTTGTGGGCATGGCCGCGGGTGATTTCACACGCCTGAAAGAGCCCAATGTGATCCACGCGAGGGGAGCTTCCAGGGGGGTGGAGTGGGCTCGGGAGAGTCCCCTTTACTAGAGGCATGTGACAGGCTCAAAATATTTCCCCCGGGGGCTCAAAAGGCTCTGTCTGCCTGCAGCCACGTCAACACATTTAGCAGGCTGTGCGTTCTCGTCTCCAACCACGCCCCTGCTAAATGGCCGCCTGTATCTCTGCTAAATGAGGATTATAAGAATCACAGTCTTAGAGTGTTTCTATTTTTTTCCTCCTTCGTTTTTTAACTCATAGAAATAGCTATTAATGGCTGCGCGAGTGGCATTGCTGTTTTTCATCTCTCCTCGAGTCTTTTTCTCTCTCTCTCGCTCTCTCTCATTGTGCGCCCTAAATATAGCTGCTGAACGAGGCCTGACAGGCATTTTTCCCCGCAATTAAAAGATGGCGTGACTGGCCATCGGGCCGATGACATGAAAGCGCCATTGTCTGCGAGAAAAGCATCCAGCCGCTCCGCGATTAGCCCTCGTCTTGGGCGGCCGCAAAATTGGACTTAACCATCTCGGCTCTTCAAAAGGGGAGATGGGGAGAGAGCCACAGAAAGACACAGCAGCATGTTTGGGGGGGGGGGGGCGCCTTCTAGCGCAGTTATAGAAACTCGAAGTGAGAGAATGACAGAGAGAAAAGAGGGGAAGATGAGAGAGGGAAAAAGATTTAACAAGAAGAAAGATGGAGCTGTTTCTCATTATAGGTTGGACCGGAGTCAGACTTTAGCTTGTGTGTGTGTGTGTGTGTGTGTGTGCGCGTGTGTGTGTGAGAGAGAGAGAGAGAGAGAGAGAGAGCATATGTGTGTGTGCGTGTGTGCGTGCGTGCGTGCGTGTGTGTGTGTGTGCGTGAGAGTGTTAGAGATGAAAGGAAAGAAGGAGAAAAGCGATTTGAAGGTCAATATCTTTCTTTTCTCTTCTCCTTGCCTACTTGTGGGAATTACTTGTTCACGTGGAGAGAGAAGATAAAAACAAATATCTTTTTTTTCTCTTTATTTTCTTTTCTTTTTCTTTTTTCCCCCAAAGTG